>NW_022437012.1:1806960-1910426 GCF_009761245.1 Sapajus apella | reverse complement strand
TTCTTATATTAATAAGAAACAAATATGTTTGTTTCTTATATTAATAATAACTGATTGAGTTTCATTCAGTATAAGGAACTGGCCCTGGAGCCAGACCATCTGTAGCTGCTCTGTTTATCACATACAAAATCTCAAGCCAAGTTATTGTCCTTATCAACTCTGAGCCTCAGTTTCCTCATCTGTAGCATGCAGAAAATAAAAATCTCTTTGTCACAGGGCAAATGTAAAAATGAAATGAGATGCCAACCATGAAAGCACATAGCCAGTTGCCTGATGTGAACCAGAGCTCAGTAAATGTTCTCTCCTCCTCCCCATGAGGGGCTAACAAGCCAAGCAAACATCATCCTTTGAAAAACTGGTTTCAAAAACACAGTAAGAAGCATATAAAAAGTGTTCATCTTCATTGTAATGAAAGAAATACAAACTAAAACAAAAAAATGGTTTTGAAGAATACTTTTTAATGTAAATAATCACCTATAGTTCATATGGTTTATAACTTTGAAATTCCATGTATAAACTTTATTTTTATTCTTTTTCTTTGAAAAATGTTTTTATATTATTTTAAAAATTAGAAACAATCCTACTACCCAAAGGTAGTAACATAAATTTTGATGTATGGTCTTCCAAAAATATAGATATATATTTATATGTATATATTATGTTATGTATGTATTTATATTTTTAACCATGTATATGGTTTAAATATATGGTTAAATATATAAAAATATATTTATAATATTAAATATATATAAATATATTTTCCATATATATGAAAATCATCATACATGGTTGAAAATATAAATACATATGGTTTTAACAAAATTCAATCATATTATACATATTGTTTTCTCTTCTGCACTTTTATTTAACAATTTATCATAAGCATATATCATAAATATACATATAAATTATTATATTTCCCTGAGTGGATGTACCATAATTTATTTAACCAAGAATCTGCAAATGAATATGTAAACTCTTTGCAGTGTTTTCTGTTATCAATAGTGCTGCAACAAACATCCTTGTACCACAATTCCTTGAAAGCTTACCAGACTGTTTTCTGAGGATAAATTCTAGATCAATGCACATTTTAAAGTTTTCATATATATATGGCTCAATGACCATCCAGACATTGTGTTACCATCTCTTCTACTAGTAGAGGTTAGAACCGCCTGCATTCAAATGCCCTGGACAGCATAGAATAGTGTCATATTTATTTTTATCTTTATCAGTGAGGCAGAACTTTTTTTAATATATATATTTTATTGCACTTTAGGTTCTGGGGTACATGTGAAGAACATGCAGGATTGTTGCATAGGTACATACATGGCAGTGTGGTTTGCTGCCTCCATCCACCTGTCACCTGTATCAGGCATTTCTCCACATGTTATCCCTCCCCAACTCCCTTTCCCCATGCTGTCCCTACCCTAGTCCCCCCGCAACAAACACCAGTGTGTGATGCTCCCCTCCCTGTGTCCATGTGTTCTCACTGTTCAACACCCGCCTATGAGTGAGAACATGCAGTGTTTGATTTTCTGTTCTTGTGTCAGTTTGCTGAGAATGATGGTTTCCAGTTTCATCCATGTCCCTACAAAGGACAGGAACTCATCGTGTTTTATGGCTGCATAGTATTACATGGTGTATATGTGCCATACTTTCTTTGTCCAGTCTATCATCGATGGGCATTTGGGTTTGTTTCAAGTCTTTGGTATTGTAAACAGTGCCACAATGAACATACGTGTGCATGTCTCTTTATAATAGAACGATTTATAATCCTTTGGATATATACCCAGTAATGGGATTGCTGGTTCAAATGGAATTTCTATTTCTAGGTCCTTGAGGAATCACCACACTGTCTTCCACAATGGTTGAAGTAATTTACACTCCCACCAACAGTGTAAAATTGTCCCTATTTCTCCACATCCTCTCCAGTATCTGTTGTCTCCAGATTTTTTAATGATCGCCTGTGTGTATCCTTGCACACCAATGGGTTTTGACTTTTTATCCAATTTGCCAGTCTGTGTCTTTTGATTGGGGCATTTAGCCCATTTACATATGTGTGAATTTGATCCGGCCATTTTGATTCTAACTGGTTGTTTTGCCCGTTAGTTGACGCGGTTTCTTCATTGTGTTGATGCTCTTTACCATTTGGCACGTTTTTGGAGTGGCTGGTACTGGTTGTTCCTTTCTATGTTTAGTGCTTCTTTCAGGAGCTCTTGTAAGGCAGGCCTAGTGGTGACAAAATCTCTCAGCAATTGCTCGTTTGTACAGGATTTTATTTCTCCTTCACTTAGAGCTTAGTTTGGCTGGATATAAAATTCTAGGTTAAAAGTTCTTTTCTTTAAGGATGTTGAATATTGGCCCCCACTCTCTTCTGGCTTGTAGGGTTCCTGCTGAAAGATCTGCTGTGAGTCTGATGGGCTTCCCTTTGTGGGTAACCCGACCTTTCTCTCTGTCTGCCCTTAGCATTTTTTCCTTCATTTCAACCCTGGTGAATCTGATGATTATGTGCCTTGGGGTTGCTCTTCATGAGGAATATCTTTGTGGGGTTCTCTGTATTTCCTAGACTTGAATGTTGGCCCGCCTTGCTAGGTTGGGGACGTTCTCCTGGATAATATCCTGGAGTGTTTTCCAGCTTGGATTCATTCTCTCCATCTCATTCAGGTACACCTAACAAATGTAGATTAGAATTCCAGTAAGCATCTGTTTTGATCAGTTAATTAACTCAATAGAATATTATGTTATACTACCCAGCAATAAAACCTCTTGCACCTCAACACAGATGCACTTTGCGTTCTGCTTCAAGTTTCAAATAACTGACAAAGGGTTTTAAATGATTAATTTAAATATTACCTCTGGACATAGACTGGCTTGCCCCAGGAGCAAGGTAATATTCAATACCTATCTACTCACTTGCTCTTTTACATGAGTCTTCACTCCTTATACCATGGAGCTAATGTTGAACGGCATTTGGTTATCAAATTATTATTAAATAAAATAGAATGTATTACTTTACGTATTCACCCAAAGTGGTATATCATTTTTTACATATTTTTAGTACTTTACACAAAAATAAACCAACAATGAACTGTAAATTTTCTGCACACCAAGTCAGCTTCTAATTTTTTCAAAAAATATATATACATTTCACACATTTGCAATAATTGGCATTTTTAATTTATCTCTTTTGGAGGTAAAATTATCTTATGTGCATTTTTTATGCATCAAAATTGTCAACATAATTGTCATTTTATTGGCTGCACAGTATTTCAGCAAGTTGATATTCCACAGACCATTTTCAAAAGTGATTTGGTTCAGAAACTCTCTTCAGCTTACATCAAGCCTAATCCTGTGCTCAGTTTTTTCCTCCTCTCTGTTCTTAGTTTTTCCCTTCCTCACCTCCTTCTCTCAGCCGGAAGCCAACAGAGTCCTCCCTGCCAGACACACACGCGCCCAGAGCCTGGACAGACAGGGACAGAACAAAAAGAACACATCAACAGTGTCCCAATTCCCCATGAAGACTGTTCTTTATTTGGTGTCTGGCCAACATTTATTTTCATGGATGGAAAGAATCATCTGCTCTCACTCAATGGCTGAAATTAACCAGAGAGATTCTTTGCTGCCTGGACAGCGGTCTGGGCCCTCTCAAGACCCACAGGTGAATCACATTCCCCATAAAATGTTCAAGGAACTGTGAGATGGTGACTTCAGTTGCTGACACATCATTCAGCACTCCTTAGATCAACACAATATTAATCATTATTATCTCTAAGGGGAGACAGGATCTATATAGTTTTAAACATGATTCCATAAAATGATACCAACTAATTTCTTTAATTATGTGCGTTAGGGAACATTCTAATTCTCCACTTTCAGGTATTTCTGGTTTTCCAGAACTGTCAGGCATTGGCCAGACATGTCACCCTCTTTAGAAAATGTCTCAGAAGCACTTTATTTTATGTTGGATTCTTCTATTGCCCAAGTAAATCATATAGAGTTCACAATCTTTGAACAAGATACCTGTCCTTTCAACCGAAACACTCATCATTTCCTCACAGATATCTGGATGCTGGTGAGCACCAGGACAGTCTCTGAGCTGGGTCTCCATCTGCATCCTAACCCTTGGCCCCGGCCCGCCAAGAGGCAAACTGGCCCCTAAGAAGCCCAAGTCCTCCCCATCTCTCAGCCCTCTGTCTACCCCCATTGCACCCCTCAATTGATAGCCTCATTTTACACCACATCCAGTCAAAGTTCTACCCAGCAACCCCAGCCACACCAGCATCAGCCTTGGCCCCATGTCAGCCACTACTTGGTCCAGCGGCACAAGTCTCCCTTTCGGTGCCCACTCTTCTGGAGCCATTGCCAGAGTCAGAAGTAGTGTGTATCTGCCTCATTCATAAAGATGGAAAAACAGCCGGCACGGACTGAGCACTCAGAAGACCTCACACTAGGATCTCTGTGACTAAGATCTCATCTCACCTCCGCTACAGGGCTGTGAGATGGGAATTACACCATTCGTACATAAGGAAACAGGGGCTCTGGATGCTTAGGTAACTTGCCCGTACTCAGAAACTGATGCAGCTGAGACCAGAAGCCAGGTCTGAATCATTCATAAGCTGAGTGCTTTCTCTGGTAACTAAACTATCGCTAAATGTGGTGAAAACCTTCTTTATTTATTAAACAAAATGCTCCACCGACCTTCACCAGCAGTGCTCAGGGGGTGACTTGCATGGTGTTATTAATTGTCCTCATGTTTCTTTGTTGGGTTTTTTTGATACTCAGAGAAGTGAAAGATCAAGCACAACCAGCAGAGAAGGCAGGAGAGAAGGTGCTCGAGGAGATGAAGAATCTGCGGGGCAAAGCTCTCAACACATACCTGATTCTAGAATGAAAGTCACCAGTAGGTCAGTCCCTTCCATTTGCTTTCTGCGGGCCTCTGTGGCCCCTTGCATCCATTTACATGCCAGCCATCTCTGCGATTAAAGTTTCTAGAGAAAAAATGAAATATAGAGCATGTATATATCTTTTAAGTGATCATTATAAATCTTATATTTAAAAATAAAATGGCGTTAGGATGATGACAGCGTTGTTAGCTTCTTGGTATGGAGTTTAGTGCCGGAATGCTTCTCAGCAAGGCATGATGAGAGGCTAAGAGCCAGGCACTGACAGCTGCTTCTGAGGGTGTTTTGGAGGTGTGGTGGGAGAGTGGCTCTGGGGAAGAGATGCCGTCCCACCTCTGCAGAAGCAGCCCCTTTCATCCCCTAGGCACCACGAGATTTGGCTTTGGAAGGGCAGCACTGGTATGAACACTGACTCTCCAAGTAGCTGTGCAGGTGGCAGGTGCAGGCAGGGGGCCTGGACCTGTAGAGGACACTGCAAAGTGACCAGAGCTTGCAGACTGGTTTCCCAGGAGGATGCTTTCCTCCTGGGAATTCACAGAAGCACCTGGAGCAGGAGGGCATTGCAAAGGAGCGATGTGTTCCAGTTAACATGTGTCAGTAAAAACCAGGCCTCAGTTGTGTCTGTGAACATGACTGCTTTTATATTCACAGGCCAGGAAGGCTGATGACATTGGGTTGTGTTATAATAATCCATAATTATCCAAATATATTTGGATGGATTCCCTACACTTATTTTTCTATAAACACATTTAAATAGCTGGTATCAGATTGTATGTTTGTAGTCTTCATTAACTCATTGATTCTGACACTTTTCTAGAATTTGTTATTTCATCATAAAATCTAAACTCTTTAGGGACAAGAAACCCTATTTGAGGGTAGGTCTTCACATTCTTTTTTTTTTTTTTTTTTTGAGACAGAGTTTCACTCATGTTACCCAGGCTGGAGTGCAATGGTGCAATCTCGGCTCACCACAACCTCTGCCTCCTGGGTTCAGGCAATTCTCCTGCCTCAGCCTCCTGAGTAGCTGGGATTACAGGCACGCGCCACCATGCCCAGCTAATTTTTTGTATTTTTAGTAGAGACGGGGTTTCACCATGTTGACCAGGATGGTCTCGATCTGTTGACCTCGTGATCCACCCACCTCGGCCTCCCAAAGTTCTGGGATTACAGGCTTGAGCCACCGCGCCCGGCCCTTCACATTCTTTAAACAAGTAAATGTTAAAGACTATTTCCTTGTCATTCAACACAATAGGTAAACAAGTGAGCCTGGGTCTCTGAAACCCATTTTTACAGCATTCATCTTGAACAGCGTCCTCGTCTAGGTGCAGAAGAGGAGCTTTCATGACTCAGTTATGCACCGAGTCTCTGGAAAATGCCGTGGGGTGAGGCGAGGGGACACCAACAGTAGGAGCAGAGCCCGGTAGCCACTGGGTCGCCAAATAAAACACAGGATGCCCAGCTAAAGTGGAATTTCAGATATGCAGCAAATGTCCCAATCGTGTATGTACTATGTGGAACATGTGGCACTAAAAACTTAGTCATTGCTTCTCTGAAATTCACATTGGACTGGGCATCCTATATCGTCATTGGCTGAATCTGGCAACTCTGCTCAACACTCTGTGGTGTTTGAGAGACAACGTGTGAATGAATGATGGAAGGCTGGAATGATGGAATAAGGTAGGAGCTGCAGTTAACACAAGATTTGTGTGTAAGGCACCAGGCAAGCTTGCTGATCACTAGGAGCATGATTTGTTTTTCCTGGAGTCTACCAAGTAGCAGACCCTCTGTGGACTAGAATGAAGGCTGCTCCTCCAAGTCTTCTTGCCCTTCCCCAAAAGAGATGCTGTGAGTCCTGTGTGACAGCGGAAACCCCAGGGATAGAAGTTATGTGACTCCTGAGCTGGCGAAGACCCTAAGACTTGTGTGACTTCAAGGCCTGGGAAGAATCCGAGGGACCCTGCGCTCCCAAGACACAGCTAGTTGGCAGTGCTGGGCAAATGAGCTTGGGCTAGTGACAGGGACACTGCCTGCTACAGCTTTTGGACAGCAGAGTTCTCATTCCAGAGTCACCCACCCCGGCCTCTGTGTTTTCTTTCTCTGCTTCCTACCTTCCTCTTCCTCCCCCTCCTCTTTCTGCTCCTCCTCCTCCTCCTTCCCCTTGTCCTCCTCCTTTTCTAAACTACCAATTTGCCCACGTCATCAGCTTTGGGGATAAAATAAGGTTGCGTTAATTTTACTACTCAAAGTTCACAATTTCTATCTCTCATCCCACTTTTGACAAAAATAGCACGCTTACCTTCCAGAAGTTGCTTTTCCTTCCAGGAGAAGTCCAGGCACCACAAGGGAGTCTTACTTGTCCCAAGAGACTGGTTCTGATGACCATGAAGGAGCTGTGGGCCTTTGGCTGCTGTTGCTGCCGTGGCACAGTGGTATCCCTGCAGGCTGGCACCCGAAGGGCATGCACTTGCTGTGGGGACTGAGACTCATGCCACCATGGCTGGCTGGACAGTGGTACAGAGGAAAGGAGCCACCACTCCATGTTGATGCAGGCCTAAGAGGTGGCACATGTGCATACACCCACACACACACACACATGTATGCACACACATGTACAAACATGCACACACATGCACACATGTATGCACACACGTACATACATGTATGCACACACGTGTGTGCACACACATGCGCCCACAAACATATACCCACACATATATGCACACACATGCACACAAAATTCCTAAGAGCTGTTGAGTACCACTCAGGAGCCAGCCACATATCCAAGTCTCAGAGGGGCCACTACCCTGAGTCGGCCCTGTGGCAAAGCAGTCACACCATCCACAGGAACAGACATGCATGAGTGGTGTAATGTCAGGTTGTGAGCACTGCCACAAAAGAATACTCAAGTGTGGCAAGGGATAGGGAGTGGCCACCAGAGGCCCCTCAGAGGAGCTGACATTGAGTCGAGATGTGACTGAAGTGAAGGAGCAAGCCATGCGGTAATTTGGGAATGGAGCCTTCGGGCCCAGGGGACAGCTTACGCAAAGGCCCTCCAAGGAGGTGTGCCTGGCAAGCTGAGGGAACCGGAAGGAGGCCTGGGGAGTTGAGGGGACCCAGAGGTAGCCAAGGGCCAGGCCACATGGCCTCTTGCAGCCAGAAAACAGACTGGATTTGAGATTTCATGCTCAGTGACAGGAAGAGCCCCTTCAGGGACTGAGCAGGGGAGTAACCTGAGCCATTTTCTGTTTCAAGCAGGTTTTACAAGTTGGTGTGCAGAATTGACTGTGGGGAGTAGGGCACAATAAAGGAGGCCATCTTGGAGGCCCCAGCAGGGATCTGGCTCTAGAATGCTTGTCAGATTTCCTGCTGTCTGGCACCAAGGCTTTTTCTGAGGATAGGCTGGACAGGCTCACCGCAGGGTCAGACATCTTGTCACACACACGAAAGAAAACAAAAGCAGGTGCCCCTGGCTGGAGCCATGGGGACAGCCATGAGAAGAGGCCCTTCCACTCCCCTGCACCAGGCTTCTGCAGGGAAGGGCCATGCTTTAGCGCTTGGCCATGAGAAGCCTCAATCCAGCTGCACGTTAAAGCCACTGCACAGCCTTGTAGGCATATGCTGCCCAAGCTCTGCCCCAGACCACCCGGATCAGACCTTCCGGGGTGGGGCCCAGGCAATAATGGTGTTCAAGGCCCCCCACATGGATCTGATGTGCAGCCAGGGTTAGGCCATGGCCTCTAAGGTAAAGTCCAGATTCCTTCCATGGCCCTGCAGGACCTTGCTTCTCCATGTTCACTCCACTTTTCATCTGCAACCTCTTCTCTCTGTGTAGGAAACTAGCAAGGGCCTGCCTTTGGAGCCTGGCTGGCTGCCTTTGAATCTAAGGCCTGCTCTTACTCACGAGGTGGCCTTCTTAACACTTCCAATTTCATTTTTCCCTCATGCAAAGACAAGTTTCCGCACTCTCCTTACACGGGGTTGTGAGGATTCAATTAGGAAATGTAAAGAAGTATACCTGGTGTAAAAGGAGCTCAAACACGCGAGTTTCCCTTCACTCACAGGCCAGGCCCTAAGCATCAGTCACTTTTTTTAAACTTTTTATTTAGAAATAATCTTAAACTAAAGGAAACTTGCAAAAATAGTACAGAAAGTTGCCATCTATATTTCATTCAGATTCCTCTAAGATTAGAATCTCCTGCGAAACAATGATCAGAAACAGGAAATCACAGCTGGTACAGCTCTCCTGAGCAGTGTCCCTTCAGTGTTCCAGGAGTCCACACTGCAGTGAGTCCACGTGTCCCCTTCTTCTCCTGATCTGTGACCGTCCCTCAGTCTTCTCTCTTATACGTGACCCTGACAGGTTTGACAGTCATTTCGTAGACTGTGCCTCAGTGTGTGTTTGTCTAATGCTTTCCCAAGACTAGGGCGAGGTTATGCCAAGTTTCTCCACTTGAACATTAATATAATCATGGGGAGAGTCTTTGAAATTATGCAAACATCCTATTTCTCCTCAACGTTTTTCCCACTCTGCATCTACATATCTGTGTATGAACTCCCACTTCAGCGTCCCTCCGTGAGTGGGTCTGGTCTGCAACAGCCATTACCCTGTCTCCTTAATGAGAATGTCCATGAGCTGCCCCCGCCTCATTTAGTTACCCTCTTTCTTCGGTAGGGTTTTATATTAGCATGGAATCATGGACATTTATTTGATTGCATAGGTTATAACTCAACACTACCGTTGTTTATTTTGTTACTCATATTGTTCCAGCTCTGGCCAGTGGGAGCCCCTCAGGTGACGCCTCTGACATTTCAGTGTGTCCTCCACCCTTCCTAAGCACATCTTTACTTTCCAGCCTCACAGGCTATTCCCGACTCCTCTGTATCTTTCCTACCTCAGCCCTGGAATCAACCATTTCTCCAAGGCCCCTGTACTGACCACTGAGGCAAGGCCTTCCAAGTCCCTGCCTCTGTGGAGAGGAAGGGCCCAGGCAATGTTTGTTCAGGGAATTGCTTCCGTCGGCATCCAGGTTTAACACCACACTGTGCACATTGCTTCATTCATCAACACCCCACCAGCAGCTACTGAACCCCTGGTGATTCCACCCACCCAGGTAATTCCTCCCTTTCTTGCTGGGCACCCCACATTGCATTACTGGCCTGTTCCGATGTCTGCGCATGTACTTATGTCCATTTCAGTTTCCCCACTTATAAACAAAAGCCAGTTTATGTTATCCCTCCACTCCCACCACGTTGGAAAAGTTGGCCCCTTGGAAAGGTTATCTTGACTGTGTCGGGGAACTGGTGCCACCTGGTGGATGCCACGAGAAAGGCCTCTCCTGACTCCCAAATTGTAACACTCCCACCAAATCGACTTCCAAATAATATTTAACAGATTATCATCTGTGCTTTTCTTCCTTGTTTCAGACCACTTTTAGGTGGAAAAGGCAAAGAAACCTTATATGTATTTTCTTTCAAAATCAGTCTCTGAGGAATGAGAATCTCTGGCTTCGACAGCTGTCTCTGAAGACCTGCCAGCTCCCCCTGTGTTGCATTGACTCAGGTTATCACACCATTCTCCTAAGGTGGAGTCTTTCTCCATCCAGGCTGGAGTACAGTGGCGCGATCTCGGTTCACTGCAACCTCCGCCTCCCAGGTTCAAGCAATTCTCCTGCCTCAGCCTCCCAGGTAGCTGAGATTACAAGGACCCACCTCCATGCCTGGCTAATTTTGTATTTTTAGTAGAGACGGAGTTTCACCATGTTGGTGAGGCTGGTCTCAAACTCCCAACTTCAGGTAATCTGCCCGCCTCAGCCTCCCAAAGTGCTGGGATACGGGCATGAGCAACCATGCCTGGCCAAGTCCCTTCATTTTAGAAGTGATTCTCGTCTCTTTCCTTTCTAGAACTTCCAGTTTGTGAAGTATTTTCTCAATGATCCTCAAAACATTCTGAGACATAGAGTACCTATTATTAGTGTGACTTTATGCAGAAACTCAGGTCCGGAAAGCTTCATGGACTTACCCAATTAGCAGAAGAGCTAGGTTTGGGCAGGACCTTGGTTTCCTGCAAAGGTTTGGTTGTCTAGCCGGGAATGGTGGCATGCACCTGTAGACCCGGCTACCTGGGGGACAGGGTTGGGAGGCTTACCTGAGCCCAGGTAGTCGAGGCTGCAGTGAGCCATGATCCTGGTACCCAGTCCACTCTTCTACTGCATGGTAATCAAATATTACAGATTTAGATGTTTTAACTTTTTAAACTTTCAGCTTTGGGGGTCTCTAAGAGTAAAGATATTATGTGATGATATTTGTATTTTACTTAACTATTCTTTAAAATATGAAATATGGGGAAAAAATTAGCAAATATGCTTTGATCTAAAGAAATCAGCTGTTAGGGCTAGGTGCAGTGGCTCGTGCCTGTAATCCCAGCACTTTGGGAAGCCAAAGTGGGCAGATTACCTGAAGTCAGAAGTTTGAGACCAACCTGACCAACATGGTGAACCCCATCTCTACTAAAAATACAAAAATTAGCCAGGAGTGGGCACATGCCTGTAATCCCAGCTACTCAAGAGTCTGAGGTAGGAGAATGGCTTAAGCCTGGGAGGTGGAGGTTGCAGTGAGTCGAGATTATGCCATTGCACTCCAGCCTGGGTAACAAGAGCGAAATTTCCATATCAAAAAAAAAAAAAAAAGAAATAAAGACATCAGTTGGTAAGTTTGCCCCACCCTTCAGCAGCCATGTCTTACTCATTTCTGTATCCCCAGCACGTAGCAAGATGTTTGGCACAATGCAGGCCCTTGGGAAACAAGACGGAAACTTCATATCAAAAAAAAAAAAAGAGAAAGAAAGAAAGAAAACCGGCACAAGACAAGGATGCCCTCTCTCACCACTCCTATTCAACATAGTATTGGAAGTTTTGGCCAGGGTAATCAGGCAAGAGAAAGAAATAAAGGAAATAGAAAGAGAGGAAGTCAAATTGTCTCTGCAGACAACATGATGTTATATTTAGAAAACCCCATCATCTCAGCCCCAAACTGCTTAAACTGATAAGCGACTTCAGCAAAGTCTCAGGATACAAAATCGTTGTGTAAAAATCACAAGCATTCCTTTACACCAACAATAGACAATCAGAGAGCCAAATCATGAATGAACTCCCATTCACAGTTGCTACAAAGGAATAAGCTAACAAGGGATATGAAGGACTTCTTCAAGGAGAACTATAAACCACTGCTCAAGGAAATAAGAGAGGATGCAAACAAATGGAAAATATTCCATCCTCCTGGACAGGAAGAATCAATATTATGAAAACGACCATACTGCCCAAAGTAATTTATAGATTCAATACTATTCCCATCAAACTACCATTGACATACTTCACAGAATTTGAAAAAAAAAAGAAGACTATTTTAAATTTCATATAGAATCAAAGAAGACTCTGCATAGCCAAGGCAATCCTAAGCAAAAAGAACAAAGCTGGAGGCATCATGCTACCTGACTTCAAACTACACTACAAGGCTACAGTAACCAAAACAGCATGGTACTGGTACCAAAACAGACATGTAAAACAATGGAGAAGAACAGAGAACTCAGAAATAACACCACACATCTACAACCATCTGATCTTTGACACACCTGACGAAAACAACCAATGAGGAAAGGATCGCCTATTCAGTAAATCGTGCTGGGAAAACTGGCTAGCCATATGTAGAAGACTGAAACTGAACCCCTTCCTTACACCTTTCACAAAAATTAACTCAAGATGGATTAAAAAATGTAAAACCCAAAAACCCTAGAAGAAAATCTAGGCAATACCATTAAGGACATAGGCATGGGCAAAGGCTTCATGACAAAAACGCCAAAAGCAATTGCAATAAAAGCCAAAATCGACAAATGGGATCTAATGATACTAAAGAGTTTCTACACAGCAAAAGAAACTATCATCACGGTGAAAAACCTACAGAATGGGAGAAAATATTTACAATTACCCATCTGACAAAGGACTAATATCCAGAATTTGCAAGGAACTTAAATTTACAAGAAAAAAAAAATGACCTCATTCAAAAGTGGGCAAAGGATAGGAACAGACACTTTTCAAAAGAAGACATTTATGCATCCAACAAACATATCAAAAAAAGTTTGATATCACTGATCATCAGAGTAATGCAAATCAAAACCACAATGAGATGCCATCTCACACCAATCAGAATGGCAATTATTAAAAAGTCAGGAAATAATAGATGCTGGTGAGGCTTTGGAGAAATAGGAATGCTTTTACACTGTTGATGGGAGTGTAAATTAGTTCAACCATTGTGGAAGACAGTATGGCAATTCCTCAAGGATCAAGAACCAGAAATACCATTTGACCCAGCAATCCCAGTACTGGGTATATACCCAAAAGAATAAAAAATCATTGTACTATAAAAACACATGCACATGTATGTTTGTTGCAGCACTATTTACAATAGCAAAGACATGGAACCAACCCAAATGCCCATCAGTGGTAGACTGAATAAAGAAAATGTGGTACTATACACCGTGGAATAATATGCAGCCATAAAAAGGAATTAGAACATGTCCTTTGCAGGGACATGGATGAAGCTAGAAGCCATCATCCTCAGCAAACTAACACAGGAACAGCAAACTAACCACATGTTCTCACTCATAGTGGGAGTTGAACAATGAAAACACATGGACACAGAGAGGGGAGCAACACACACCAGGGCCTGTTGGCAGGTGGGGGGCAAGGGGAGAGAACTTAGAGAATGGGTTAATAGGATGCCACAAAAAAAATAGCACTTGAAGATAAATCCTCTCAGCAAGGCAGTTTACTTCTGTAGAAGGGTGCGGGGCACAGATGGAGCAATGATGGCTGCACAAGCTTGAGCAAGAGGACAAGGTGTACTTATGCCTGATGGGGGTCGTCCCTACTGCTGTGTTGTCCCGTATTGGCTAGGGTGAGACCACACAAGCTAGACTAATCCTGATTGGCTATTTTAAAAAGAGCAGGGGTCCAAGCTGGAGTGGCAGGGTGGGCATTTTGGCAGGAAGGATGGTTAGCGGTATCTCAGAGCAGGTAGGCAGGGGAGACCTAGGTGACCTGGCTGAGTCAGGATGGAGCGGGGGGGGAGGGGAAACAGTTGTGAACTACTGATTAGAACCCGTGGAGAAGACTGTTTACTGGAATTACAAGGAAGTTAAACTTTAAAATAGAGAATGAAAGAATAAGGGAGCTGAACATACTGACACACTGATTATTTGAAGAGAAACTTGGGGTTCACTATAACAGAAGGCAGAAGGAGCTAGGGGAAGGCATGGCCCAGAGGCCTCGTTGTGGTTTCTGGAAGGAACAGGCAGGCAGGGTGGTCACATTGAAGCAAGTGTAGGACTGAATAGTTAAGATAATTTCAGTGGGCTCTGGGGTATAGGGGTATTCTCCAGTTGTCCAGTATCTAATCCTGGGGATATTTAGAGCAGGGAAAATATTGACTTAGAGTGTGAAAAGTAAATAAAAGAGGTGGTTGGGGTATGGGCTGTGGATTGGTTGGTTTGCATATGAAAGGCATGCTCATGGGAGAGTCATTTGCCATCACTAGGGCCTAGCTAGCCCTGGGAGCGGGAGTCTTTCCAGGATTAGCAAGGCCTTCCAGATGTCAAAGCTTCATAAAATATAGAAAATAAAAAACATGATTAATACATCCCCTCAACTCTTAATCCTCTTCTCTTCCACCCCACCTCAGCTCCCACAGACATGCATGCCCTTGACCTTGTCATCACCCACATTGATACCACCTCTGAAAGGTCCATTTCAAGACTCCCACCCACCCTGTACTCACCTCCTTATACTACTACTTGGCTTACCATGGTGACCCCATTAGAATATTCCTTATGTTCCACCAGGCCAATGATCTCACCATCTCTTCCTTCTGCAAAGAGTCTAGGAACAAAGTGCTTAGCGCAGTGCAGGACACATGGTGTGTAACATTTAGGTGTTAAGTAAAATAGTCACCCCACAGGCCCTCATGTCCTCCTCTCCAGCTGAGAGTTCATGGTCTGTCATGACGTAATCACTTCTTTGCAAACACCCTCACCAACCTTGTCCCTTACTCTCCACTTTGTACTTGACTGGCAAATCCAGCTCTGAGTAAACCCAGCTATCCGTCTACTCATTCCGGTAGCTGAGCACCCCAACATTGTTGGAAAGAATCACACAACTATACTAACTTGTCTCACGTTGTGTTTTGTCCCAGATCCCAAATGGGCACTCAACAGTATACAATTATTTCATTTTCCTGGTGGAAAGGCCTTTCTTTCTCCTTGCCTAGAAATTTACATCTCTTCTGCTTTCTTCAAACCTTCACCACTCCTTCCACTGCACTTTTTGCTGATGACCTCACTCCATAGATCACTGGGAAAAAGAAGCAGCACCCAGTAAGGACAGCCTCATCTTCCCAGCACGACTTCATCAGCCCCGGGACCATTGGCCATACTTTCCCTCCTGTTACAGTGAGGAAGTGTAACCGGGTGACAGCAGCAGGGCTGCGGGGGCGTCCCAAAGACGCTCACTGTTCCCTGATCTGATGTGTTTTCCCAGGTCCTTGGGCCTTACCCAAGAATGGGGAGAGGGCCCTAGTGGCACAGTCAGCTCATTTAAGTAAATCTCGGACCCAGAGAGTTTTGCAGAAAGCGATTTATTAGGCAGAGAGAGAAAGAGAGAGAGAGAGCTCCCATGCTGTTGTGGGAGCGGATCCAGATATGGGGTCCATATAGGTAAGAGAGTAGAGGGGATTTTAACCCTGGAGTTACTCCCGCCCCATTCAAGTTTTCGTCCAGTGAGAGGAGTTCTTCCAAACTTCCTCTGGAGTGATTGATCTTCGACTCTGATGCTGGGTTGGCTGTCCAGCCCACACAGAGCCCCTCCTTCCAGGGCTTTTGGTGTTTTTTTTAAACAAAGGAGCACACCTGAAATTTTATCTAGCCTGAGCGGGAAAGTTAGACAAAGGACTCCAGGTTTCTGGATGGGGAGGTGGATGGAGGCATGGCACTGGGAAGTTCCTACCTTTAAAACCACTCCCCTTGCGGATTCAGGTAGAGAAGTTAACATAATCCCTCAGAAGTGCTCCTGACCCCCTTCCGCCTCCCTACCCCCGACCCATCCCCTCTCACCTACCCATGGAGGACCTTCCTACAGTGGCCCCTCTCTCTGGCAACCAACCAAACAAAATGTGTGCACCTTGAGCCATCACCCCATCTTTATACCTCTTCACAGCCAGAAATGTTGTCTGTATTCCTCACCATCCATTCTCTCTTTAACCATTCGAACATTCCTGCTCACGTCTCACAGATCAGCTCTCATCTGGGTCACCAATGAACTGCCATCGCCATTAGAATAAAATGCAAGGACCTCACTCCTGCTTATAAGACTCTGGCGGTCCAGCCCATGCCCACCTCCCCCAATTTCCCTCCCGCCTTCCCCTCAGACTTCCCTCTAGTCCAGCCACACTGGGCTTTCTGCCCCCTGGACCCACGATCTCATTCCTGCCCTTGGGCTTTGGACCTGGCCATTTCCTCTGCTGAGGACATTTTCCACACACATGGCCCTCTCGTGCTTCCCCTCACTCAAGTCTCAGCCTAGACATCCCCTCTTCAGAGAGGTCTTCCACTAGCCACCTTAGCTAAGAACCCCCGCTCTACTTTTTTTTAACCCTGTTAAGATAAGGCTTTATCCCTGCCAGGCGTGGTGTCCCACACTTGTAATCCCAGCACTGTGGGAGGCCAAGGCAGGCGGATCACCTGAAGCCAGGAGTTTGAGACCAACCTGGCCAACATGGCAAAACCCCGTCTCTACTAACAATACCAAAAGTGTTAGCCAGGTGTGGTGACACTCCCCTCTAATCCCAGCTACTTGGGAGGCTGAAGTGGGAGAATCTCTTGAAACTGGCAGGTGGAAGCTTCAGTGAGCCAAAATCGTACCACTGCGCTCCAGCCTGGGTGACAGAGTGAGACCCTGTCTCTCAAAAAAAAAAGATAAGACTTTATCCTTACTGGAAAATATCTCTTATTTTCTTACATTTGCAAGTGCTGAATAAATACAAAATATAAAATAAATGAATAAGTAAACCCTTACTGAAAGTTTGGCCAAATCTGCAAGTAGCAGAGAGGAGGGGACGAGAAGTCGGACCCCAGCTAGCAGAGCCAGGGCCTGTGTGTGGGTTCTGCCGCTAAGACACCTGGCTGGCTGGCACATCGGGAGCACGATTTGTGGGCACAATTGTGGGCCCAGTTCACAACATCCCCAATGCACTCCTGGGTGCTGTCCCTAGCCAGGGCCACCTGCCAGGGGGAAGACATTAGGGCTCTGCAGCAGGAGCATGTCCCAGCCAGCCCCAGACCTAGAGCAGGACACTCCTGAAAAGGAGAATCTCAGCAGAGGAGGAGGAGGAACAAGAGACCTGTCACAACTTTTTCTGAATCCCAGCAAACAGCAGCTGCAAAGAGTTGCCTCCCACCCAGCTGGCAGCCTCACAGACGCACGGCTGGACGTTTGCAACACTCTGGCCTCACCCTAGGGTGTTGTAAGGAGGTTTGGGAACCATATAAGCCTCAGCTCTGAGAGCCTCCCTCCTAAAGTCACTCTGGGGCCCTTCCCATTTGGTTGTGGCTGCTTCTTTCTCAGGGCCATCCACTCCCACACTCAGGAGAGGATCTGGCCGCGAGCTGGGAGTGAACCAGCTCTCACCTCACCAGTCTCTACAGGAAAAGCACTCCACTCTGCCCCTTTAGCCACTCATAAATTCCAAAGTCTCCTAGAGTTCAGGTACCAGGGAACCCTCCTGTGATGCAGCAGCCGTTACCTCCTTTGTGGCCCTACCAGGGGGAAGGGGGAGGACTGTTTGCTCGTAAGGGTTTGTGTGTTTGCTTTATTGATCAGGGAGCTCCTGAGGGCTGTGGCTTTTTCTTATCCGTGTTTTGGCCCCATGACTTGGCACAGGGTAGGAGCAAAATGAATAAGTAAAAGAACACGTAAGAGGGAGCGTTTCAGATATCCAGAAAGTGATGAGGGAGGAGTTGTTGAGATGGTTGTACCCAAGCACGGGATGCAGATGACCACACAGTCTGATTGGGAAGCTCAGCCTCAGGCAGAACGCCTGCCTACCCACAGGTCCTCACTCCTGACTCCTGAGAAATAAGTCTTCCAGGCACCTTAGTTGAACGATTGATAAATGTTCTATCAGCTCTGCAGTAGGATTGGCCAACCTACATACGGCTAGTGCTCGACTTACGACCACGATTGGGACCGGCAGACCGGTCGTAACACGATTTGGTTGTAAATTGAGTAGGCTATATGTACAGTTGAAATGGTGCACGCGGAGATGGTAGTGCTGCCGGAAGCTGGTCCGCACTGTCGTACGCCCAGCTGGGCAACGTTTGCGCTGCCAGACGCGGAGCAGTCGTGGCTAGCGATTGTGGTTGTAAAGTCGAATGGTCGTAAGTTGCATAGGTCGTAAGTCTATCAATACCTGTATATATGCATTTTTTAAATTGAGATAAAATTCACATTACATAAAATTTACCATTTTAGCTATTTTAAAGGGTAAAAATTCACAGGTTTTAGTATATTCACAATGTTGTGCAACCATCACTACTATCTAATACCCAAACATGTCATCACTGTGAAAAGAAGCCCCATACCTGTTAGCAGTCACTCCCCATTATCCCTCCCCCATCCCTTAGCAACCACTAACCTGCTCTCTGTCTCAGTGGATTTGCCTGTTCTGGACATTTTATATAAATGGAGTGATATAGTCTTTTTCTTTTTGTGTCTGGCATCTTTCACTTAGTGTGTTTGTCAGGTCATCCATGTTGTAGTATGGCTCAGTATTTACTATTTTTCATGACTAAATAATATTCCATTGCATGAACTATGCCATAATTTGTTTATCTATTTATCAGTTGATGAACATTTTGGGTTCTACCTTTTCACTGTTGTGAATAGTGTTGCTATGAACATTTAGGTCCAAGTATTTATTTGAGTAGCTGTTTTCAATTATCTTGGGTATATTCCTAGCAATGGATAGCTGATTCACATGGTAGTTCTAAGTTTAACTTTTTTGAAAAAGTATTACCATTATTTTTTAGAAAACAGTGTCTCACCAGGCTAGTGAGTCTGCCTAGGCTGGCCTCGAACTCCTGGCCTCAAGCAATCCACCTCAGCCTTCTAAGTAGTTGGGACTACAGGCACACGCCACTGAGCCTAGCTTAAGTTTAACTTTTTGAGGAACCTCTCAACTGTTTTCTACAGTGGCTGCAGCATTTTATATTCCCACCAGCAATGTATGAGGGTTTCAGTTTCTCCACATCTTCTCCAATATTTATTATTTTCTAGGTTTTTGTTGTTGTTGTTATAGAAATCTAGTGGTTTTGAAATAGTATCTCATTGTGGTTTTGATTTGCATTTCCCTAGTGACTGATACTAGTGAGCACATTTTTATATGCTTTTTGGCATATACTTTTTTTTTTGAGAAATATCTACTCAAGTCATTTGCCCATTTATTAATTGGCTTGTTGTTGTTAAGTTGCTAAGAGTTCTTTATATATTCTGGATCTATACCTTTATCAGATCTATGATTTGTAAATATTTTCTCCTATTTGTGGATTGTCTTTCCACTTTCCTTGATAGTATGCACAAAAGTTTTTCATTTTGATGGAGTCTAACTGGCCAGCCTACTTTTAAAAAAATGTTTTTATATTTTTTATTATGGAAATTTCCAAACATACACAAAAGTAGAGCACGGTATAATGAAGATCCCTGAACCTGTCATGCAGCTTCAATAACTAACACTTTGTCAGTGTTTCATCTGTGCCCCTGTTTTTTTGTTTTGATTTGGTTTGGTTGGAATATTTTGAATCAAATAGTAGACATTGTGTCATTTCACTTGTAAATACTTAAGCATGCATCTCTAGTAAGAATTTTTTGGTTTACATAAACTCCATGTTGTCATCCCATCTGACAAAATAAGCAATAATTCATTCATATCTTCTAATATTCAAATATTCAAATTTCTCCGTGTCTTTTTTTTGTGTGTGTGTGAGACAAAGTCTCCCTCAGCCACCCGGGCTAGAGTGCAGTGGCACGATCTTAGCTCACTGCAACCACCATCTTTCAGGTTCAAGCGACTCTCCTGTCTCAGCCCCCTGAGTAGCTGGAATGACAAGCACCCACCATCATGCCTGGCTAGTTTTTGTATTTTAATAGAGACGGGGTTTCACCATCGTCAGGCTGGTCTTGAACTCCTGACGTCAGGTGATCTGCCTGCCTTGGCCTCCCAAAGTGCTAAGATTACAGGCGTGAGCCACTGCGCCTGGTCAAAGGTGTCTTTTTTACAGTTAGTTTATTTGGTTCAGGATCCCAATAAAAGTCACATATTGTATTTAACTGTGATATCTCTCTCAGGTCTCTTTTCTTTTGAGTCCCCCTCCTTTCCTGTTTTTTATGCCATTGATTTGTTGGATAAACCACATCATTTGCCCTGTAGGCTGGCCCACATTCTGTCTTTGGCTGAGGTCGCATTGCACTATTTACATACAAACAACTGAGCAACTAAAGTTGGGATCTCAGAAACAAAACAGACTTTAATAATAATAGCTAATGGCTAGGCGGCACAAACCGTGAGGCACAGGATGCAAGTACAGGAACCCATTTTATCACAAAGTTAGTAAGGGATGGAGCCAGGCTTAATTCACCTGTCAAGGATTGGGCACGGCTGTGTTCCAATAAAACTTTATTTACAAAAGTAGGTGGTGCACTGGATTTGGTGCACGGACCGGCTGATCCCTCATCTATCTACCTCACAGAGCGGCTGTAAAGAAGTGACAGATGCCACGCTGCTCTGTGGACTGTACAGTGTAAAGCACCTGGGAAGAGCTTGGGGGGCAGCGGACGTGGTAATAAAAACATAAAGCTCAGAGCTCCCCGCCGAGGGTGAGCCCTTCCAGACGGGAAAGTACACCGGCCGGCCAGTCAGATGGGCATGGGCTCTGATGGCGGCTCTGCCATAGGCAGCCTCGTGACCCACGCGGAGCTGCCGTTCCTTCGGGGGTTCAACCGCATTATCAAAGACGCCTTTTTTTTTTCTTGGGGACAGAGTCTCGCTCTGTCGCCCAGGCTGGAGTGCAGTGGCGTATTACCGGCTCATTGCAACTTCCGCCTCCCAGGTTCAAGCGATTCTCCTGTTTTAGCCTCCCCAGCAGCTGGGACTACAGGCGCCCACCACCACGCCCGGTTCATTTTTTAAGACGCCTTTCAACGCAGAGGAGGCAGTGCCAGCGGACCCACCCCAAGGTGCACAGCTAGGGGAGGAGCCTCTGCGGCGGTTGCAGCCGCCCGCGGGCGGCCCCTGGAGCTCCCCAGCTCCGCCCCCAAGAGTCCCGCCCCCAGCCCTCTCCTGGTTCCCGCCCCGAGAGCCGTCGAGCGAGCTCGGCTCCCTGAAATCTCTGCATCCAGATCCTTGGCCGGCGAGCTCCGCCCCTGAAGTCCCCGCCTCCAGGTTCCGGGCCGGCGAGCTCCGCCCCTGAAGTCCCCGCCCCCAGATCCAGGGCCGGCATGCTTTGCGGCCTCCATGCCTAGCGCGCTAGTGGACGTCCCGGCCGGCGGCACAGCAGGTGAGCGCGCAGACCCGCGGGGCAGGACCCTTTTCTGGCTCCCTGCAACGCGGTAGAGGGTTCAGACTACGGAGTACCCTAGGGGGCCCCGGGTGGAAGCGTAGCGAGGTCCCCTGTGCGGAGCTTCTGCAGCCCCTCCTCGCACAGCCACTGGCGGGCTGCTAGGCCGACCCCGCAGCCCGATGGTCCTAGGGATGTTGGACTTTGGCCAGGACCCTTCCTTTCTTAGCCTCACTTTCCGCATTGGGATAAAAAGCCCGAAAGACAATGATTCTTGTAGAAGTTCTTGATTAAAATAGGCCAGGCGGTACCCTGCGTTTTTATTTGCGGCAACTCATTGCTAATTAAGCACTTTTCACGGACAGGAATACAGTAAGTTTCAATCAAAGTTAAATGTGAATTTTTACTGACATGGTCAAGGATGAAGTGATAGAATGCCTGGGATGTTTCTAAATAAACCAGTTGGATGGAGGTGTGAGTCGGAAGAGAAATAAACAAGATTGACCATGAGTTGATAGGATTGAAGTTGATTGATGTACTATTTTGTCTACTTTGGTATATGTTTGTAATTTAGCATAACCAGTTTTCTAAAACAAAAAGTTTGCTGTGGACACCTGACAGCCTGTGTTCAAATACTATGCCTGTGTTAGTCTGCTGGAGCTGCCATGCCAATCTTGGTACCACAGACTGGGGTGGCCAACCAGCAGAAATTTATCCTCTGGGAGTTGTGGAGGCTGGAAGTTCAAGACCAAGGTGTTGACAGGTTGGTGTCTTCTGAGGCCTTCCTTCTTGGCTTGTAGGTGGTAGCCTTCTCCCTGGATCCTCATGTGATCTTCCCACTGTGCCTGTGTGCATCCTAATCTCTTCTTATAAGTACACCAGTCAAATTGGATTAGGATCCATACTGAAGGCCTCATTTTATCTTAGTTACCTCCTCAAAGACCCTGTCTCCAAATACAGTCACAGTCTGAGGTACTGGGGGTTAGGACTTGAATATATGAGTTGGGGAAGAGGGGAGGAGGGGTGCAGAGTTCTGCCCATAACATTGTCACTTTACTAGCTTAGGACTTTGGCCAGTTAGGTTTTCACAGCCTTGAAATAGGGGTAGCTGTAGTAATTAGGTCATGGGGTTGTGAGGGTTCAATTGTTAGAGCGCTCAGAACTGAGTCTAGCATATAGTAAGCACTCAATAAATTGAACATGTTTTCTCTTATAAATTAGTAATCGTAGGGCTTTACCATGTGATGAATGCAATGAGGCAGTTGGAGTGCTGTGCCCAGCAATGGGAATAAAAGTCATTACAGCCATTATCATAAGGTATCTGCTTCTGTGCCAGACACTATATGTTTTATATATGTTCATTCATGTGCTCATCACAGCCACCCTAGAAGTGGGCCATTGTGACACATCTGTTTGGCAGACGGGGAAATGATGTGCAGAGATGGGGCTGGGGTTTGAACACAGGCACTCTGGCTCTAGAGCCCACACTCTTCACCGCTATGCTGTGTTACTTCGGTTTAAAAAGGTGGAGTGGCCCCTGGAGGATGTTCAGTCTGCACACTGACCCAGAGAAACCGGCTGACTTGTTTTTTCTTGGCCCAGATTGTCCGAGGTGACCACACTCATGGCAGGTCCTCTGTCGCGGGCCGCAGCATTTGTGCAGAGACACAGGACAGGCCTCTTGGTGGGTTCCTGTGCAGGCCTGTTTGGAGTTCAAATCTCATACCACGTCTTCCCGGATCCCATGATCCAATGGCTCTACCAGTACTGGCCTGAGGGCCAGCCAGCCCTGCTCCCTCCACAGCTGCAGAATCTCTTCGAAGAGGTGCTACAGGACATGGGCATCCCTTCAAGCCATTGCTACAAGTCCTTCACCACCTTCACCTTCCAGCCTGTGAGTGCAGGCTTCCCAAGACTCCCTGCTGGGGCTGTGGTGGGCATCCCTGCCAGTTTCTTGGTGAACGTAGTGATCAGCAATGGCCATCCCGTGGTCATACATGGGCAGAGTGTGAACTGGCAGACCCCAGCAGGCGCCCGGCTGAGAGACGCCCTGACCTTGTCCCATGAAGCCCAGAAGTTCGCCTTGGCCAGAGAGGTGATGTACCTGGAAAGTAGCACTGCCGCCCTGCAGGCCCTGCTGGCACCAGCTTACCTGGCAGGGACCTGCGTACTGGGTGTGGGTGCCAAGTATGCCCTGGGGCTCTATGGAAGCCCCATGAATTTACGGGCTGCCTTCAGCTTGCTGGTAGCAGTGGCAGGCTTTGTGGCCTATGCCTTGTCCAAGGACTCTCTCACCCACGCCCTGGAAGCCTGGCTGGACCGCCGCACAGCTTCCCTCTCTGCAGCCTATGCCCGGGGTGGAGTGGAGTTCTATGAGAAGGTTCTGTCAGGCAACCTGGCCCTGCGCAGTCTCTTGGGCAAGCGTGGGGAGGAGCTGTATACACCCAGCGGGAACATCGTCCCCAGACACTGGTTCCGCATCAAACATTTACCCTACACCACCCGCCGGGACTCTTTGCTGCAAATGTGGAGGGTGATGCTCAACCCAGGCCGCTCCTGATGGGCTCATCACAAGGACAGTTCCCGCTTGTGCAGACAACACCCTGCGAGTCTGGGGGTCCTCCTGGAGCCTTTGCACCTATAGCTCCAGGCTAGAAAAATCACAGCCTTTGGAATTAAATAGCTTAGATTCTACCATAACCACTACTTATGAACTTAGGGACTTTGGGCAAGTCTCTCTATGACTCTGAGCCTTGGTTTCTTGAACTGTAAAGTGGAGATAATGTAAACTACCTGGCAAGATTGTGAGTTGGGTAAGGTCATGAACATAAGGGTCTGGTGCAAAGGATACACCACAAATAAACAGACATCCTCCCTTCTTGGTCTTTTTTTTTTTTTTTGAGAGAATGTCCTACTCTGTCACCCAGGATGGAGTGCAGTGGTGATCATAGCTCACTGCAGCCTCAAACTTTTGGGCTCAAGTGATCCACCCTCCTCAGGCTCTCAAAGTGCTAGGATTACAGGCATGAGCCACCGTGCCCAGCCTCCTTCTTGGTTTTAAATGCTGCCACCAGGCTGTGGGAGTCAGGCCACACCTCACCACCAGAGGTACTTGCAGTTATGTGAATACTTTCCTAAAGCGAAGAACTACCCCTCAGTTTACCTGGTGGTCAAATCCCAATTTTCCTCCACTGTGGTAGAGGTTAAAAGACTAGAGAAGCCAAGATGAGAAGTTAGTGTGGGCCTGAGAGGCTGTTTTAAGGCAAGGGGCCTTAAGAGTGTTGTATCGGTCAGGGTCTCGTGGATGCGGATGGCACACTCAGGGAGAGGGAGACCAGCAAGGGATAGGGGGCAGCGGAAGAGCCCCTGGACCTAAGGGGAGGGGAGGTATTCTGGAACTTCAAGATACCTGTGGCATGGGACACTTGGCAGGAGCTTCACCTAAAGGTAGAGGAAGGAACAAACCATTGCAAAACAGGCCCTGCAGGGAGGGAGCCCACTGGCGCCATCCAAAGCGGTCAGCCTCCCCAGGCACAGCATGGTGAGGTCTTGGAAAGGAAAGGCAGCAAGGTGGGGGTGAGCTTGACTCACAGGGCCAGCAAGTAGAGCAGAGGCGGGGAGGTGGGCAGTGGGTCAGGCCTGATCCCACTCGGGACCCAGGGGAGACTGCAGTCCCGCCCTGCTTATTTCCTTGAGCACTCCAGTTGTGGATGGAGCCAGCCCCTGCGTTAGACCGGAGACCACAGCAAAGCAAGGTGAGGAGAGTTGTCATCAGGAAGCCAGCCCAGTTTGGCTTCATGGCATCTTTTAGTTGGACATTATGATTTCCCTGGGACAGTATTTGAACACAATGGTGGCAGTTCCTGACAGGGGACCTCGAGAGGATAGTGAGCCGGGGGGCTGCAGATGCAGTGGAAATGGCACACCTCCCTGCTGGGCCCCTCAGTGTGGGCTGGAGCTCAGTGTGCTGGGCCAGCTTATCCCACACTGGACCTGGACAGGCTGAGTTCCTGAGGGCAGCACATCGTTGCTCATTCCCCAGGCCCTGGTACCTAGGACAGCATTGGGCACGGGCTTGGAGTACATAGGTGGATAGATGAGGCAGTGGCTGTGTGAACCAGTCTTCACTCAGGGGCACACCGTCTCACAGGGCCCCTTGGGGTATCATCCATCTGCTGCTGCTGTACTTAAAGGGCCACAAGGCCATGTGAGGCCACCTCATTCCTGAGAAGTACGGTTTGGGGCCTGGATTTGATGGACTCCACCTTCTCACTACTCCCACCCCCCGCCCATCTGCTGTCAGTACTGCAGTAACAGTCAGTGAAGGCAGCCCTTCAGTAGGGAGAAACGGCTGCTTACCCGGCTCTCTCTGTTCCAAGTCACAGACTTTGTCGCCACTCACGGGCTGTTCCCAGTCCTCACACAAGCCTTACATGCCACCCTCCAACCTTGGCACATACATCTTCCAGCTGTGTGTGTGTGTGCATGTGTGTGTGTTCGCGTGTGTGTCTGTGTGTGTACGTGTGTGTTCGTGTGTGTGTGTGTGTGTGTGCACGCGCATGCGTGCATGCACATCGCTCTGCCTTGCTGCACTCTGTGCATCCTCCATTCCTCTGCAGCCTGGCTCAAGCCATCTCGGGCCCTCCCACTGAGAGCCCCCCAGCAGGTTAGCTGAGCTCCATGTCTATCCTTCTCCCTCCCACCCTCCCACTGCATGGCTTACCCAGCACCCAGCCTTGGTGCTTTCCCACCCAGTGGCTTTCAGCTCCATCTCCTCTTCTTCATCTCCACTGGGCCTCCTGACTCTTCTCCCACTTCTTCCAGCTCCTAGAAGTGCAGGTTTAACTGGCTGACACTCCTGCTTAAAGCCCTTTGGAGATATCCCCATATTTTCTGGTGAAAACTGCATCTCCTGCCCATCCCTCACCCCACTTCCCCTTACTCTGGACTCTAGCCTCACTGCAGTTTGGCTCCTGAATTACTCTCCCCTCCTCCCCACACAGCCTTCATGTTCGCTGTGTCCTTGATCCAGGCTGCTGTCTCCCAGCCTGCCCGGTGCTCAGTTATTTAGTGTTCCTCCTGCTGGAATGCCCAGGGGCACCTATTCACTCACACATTGCCTCTCCCAGGGAAGTCTCCCTGTCTTATGTCAGATCCCAATTTATGCTCTGTCATGCACCCAATACCTCTTTCTAGCCCTACTGCTAATTAAGTTATCATGGAGATAGCGGTTTAGCATGTCCTCCAGTGAAATGTAAAATCCGCAATGGCAGGATTGTGTATCTTGTTGACAGCTCTGGACTGATATATATATATATATATATATATATATATATATATATATATATATATTTGCAGTTTCAGTGACTAGAAACGATATTTTTTCGTAAATGAAGAGGGCTCTAAGCTATAACAGACACAGCCCCAGCTTCCTGAAAGTCTCTGAGCAATTATAGCAAGGCTGGCTGCATTCCCTGGACGTGGCCATTCTGAATCCTATCTGACCCTGTCTTGTCTTCCCACCTTGGGACTTGCCAAGGACAGGGCCTGGCCCTAGTCATCCACAGTTGCTGACATCAGTGGGGAGACCAGGACACTCATGGGTCACTTCCCGTAGGGCACAGATTACTACCTAGGGCACCAGGAACCCTACAAGGCTTTAGGAGGACTTTGTGATAATATTATGTCCCTACACACAGGTCAGAGGTGGATCTCAGAAAGGTTAAGAAGCATGCTCTAGGGCTTTGCCGCCAAGTCGGGTGGTAAGGGGCTCCCTGTAAGTGCCACCCTGCACCTTTCCTTCTCCATGCCTGCTGTGTGCCAGAATCATTAGCACTCTGTCCTAGATCCCATGTGAACATTGTTCCCCTGGCTTAGGCCTCACTTCTCCCCATCCCAGGTTGATGGTTCTCTGGGTATGAACTTCCAAAGATGCCTGACATCCCAGAGCAATCATAGAGCCAGGACTTGGCTGACTTGCAGAAAACTACATCAACACACAAAGACTGTCCCCCCTCAACCCCCATCCTCCATGCACGCCAACACACACACACACACACACACACACACACGTGCATATCTGGACACAGAATACAGGGAGGGGAGTCTTAGAGTCATGGCACTGATGCTGGCTCTGCCCTTCACTGACCCGCCTAGCCCTGCTGCCCCAGTCCCCACCAGTGTCCACAATGCGGGGCTCCACTCAGCCTTGCCTTGAGCTGGGCACACACACACTTGATCCCCATGTGTGTGTAGATCACAGCCGGAGTTCCAGATCAATGCATGGGTCCTCATCCAGCGAGGCCCCCTGCCTGCCTCCTGCGCCCCATGTCCCTACAGTAATGCAATGGGGCCTTTAGTATCCTCCAGACACACTGCTAGGTTCTTAGAGACATTTTCTCATTTATTCCCAATTGGAGCATGTAGTTGATAATATTATTATTTCAATTTTACAGGAGAGGAACATCACAGAAAGGTGAAGAAATTTGCCCTAAATCATAAAACTTTGTAAGTGGCAGAACAAGGATTTGAAGCTAGCAGTCTGGTTCCAGATACCAGTCTCAAAACACTAAATTTATACTGTCCTATTTAGCCTGAAAGTTTCGTGGTGCAAACTTATACTGTGTAATATAAGCATAATATTCTATTATAGCCCTTTCCTCATGCTGGGTTAGAAGTAACTTCTTCAGGCTCACTATTTTTATTAGGAAAAAATAGTCACTGAGCAGAACTTCCAAGGAGACCCCTCCAACTAACTGAAGAGAAAGGGACAATCAGCCTACTATGTTTAGTGCTACAGTGGGAATGGGATGGAAGGGCAGAGTGTCATGGAGCTCTAGGAGGCACCGGCTGAGGAAAGGGGACCTCAGGAGGCAGGGAGAGAGCAGAGTGGGCAGCCAGCCATGGGTTCAAATCCTGGCCTACCACTTATCAGGGCCCTCTGGAATGAGTGACTCACATCTCTGCTCCTAAGCTTCTATCTGTAAAACAGGTGTATTCCTGTGTACCTCACAGGATGGTTTTGATGATGAAAGTGAAAGAAAGTTGGCAAAATGTGAGGGTATAAATAGTCAGCTTTAAAAGAAGGTTGATTTTCTAAATGTTAGTGCTTCTAAATGGCATAAGGTGTTCAGAGCTTGGAGCTTGCTGCCCAAATACCAGCAATTTCCAAAGAACCCGCTGCTGCCTAATACAGCTTTACTTTAAAGCTTTGCAAAGACCCGGTTCCGTTAGGACAACTCTTTAGGTTGCTCTCAGTTGACATCTTTTGGAGGTTATTTGGCAACGACTGAAAGCAGAGGACCCACGTGGCCCTAGGGGGACACCAGGCTGGAGAAGAGGGCATAAGCAGGGGACCCACGTGGCCCTGGGGGGACACCAGGCTGGAGAGGAGGGCGTTAGTGTGGAAGGTGGTCCTTTGTACAAGAATTTTTTCTTTCTTTCTTTGTGTATTTATTTTTTTTTTGAGAAGAGTCTCACTCAGCCTTGGCCTCCTGAGCTCAATCAACCCTCCCACCTCAGTCCCCCTAATACTGGTACTACAGGTGTGCGCCACCATGCCCAGCTAATTTTATTTTTTGTAAGATAGAGTTTTGCTATGTTACCCAGGCTTGTCTTGAACTTCTGGGCTCAAGACATCCACCTGCCTTAGCCTCCCAAAGTGCTGGGATTACAAGTGTGAGCCACTTCACCTGGCCCATACTAGTAATTTTAAATACTAAAACATTCAGTGTTAGGTTGTGGTAAAATTGATGCAAGCATATGCCCTTGGTGACATTTGTGTTAGGTAGCTTCTAAGATGACCCTAGTGATCCCCGGCCCTAATATTCTTGGCCGTGGTTAATAATCCATTCCCCTTCCTCCTGTTGGTTCTAAATAATAGAATACAGCAACATTGAGGGGATGTCACCCCAGTGATTAGATTACAAAAGATTGTGACTTCCCTCTTGCTAACAGATCCTTGTCTTCTTGGCTTCACATGTTTTGTCTTGAAGCAAGTTGCCATGTTGGAGAGACTCACATGACAAGGAACTAAAGACAGCCTCTGGCCAAGCAGCCGGCTAGCAGCTGAGGCTGTCAGTCCAACA
This sequence comes from Sapajus apella, assembly GCF_009761245.1. NCBI lineage: Eukaryota > Metazoa > Chordata > Mammalia > Primates > Cebidae > Sapajus > Sapajus apella. The sequence continues at coordinate 1,880,784 of NW_022437012.1, read as the reverse complement.
GGCCACAAGGCACTGGATCCTGCCAGGAACCTTGTGAGCCTGGAAGAGAATCCTTCCCTACTCAAGCTTTCAGATGAGAACCCATGTGTTATTTCATTCTCATGCTACTATGAAGAAATACCCAAAATTAATTTATAAAGAAGAGGTTTAATTAACTTACAGTTCCACATGGCTGGGGAGGCCTCAGGAAACTGACAATCATGTCAGAAATCACCTTTTCACAGGGTGGCAGGAGATAAAATGAGTGTGAGTAGGGGAAATGGAAATATAAAATCATCAGATCTCCTGAGAACTCACTATCACGAGAACAGCATGGGGAAACCGTCCCCATGATTCCATTACCTCCTACCGGCTCCTTCCCATGATGCATAGGGATTATGGGATTACAACTCAAGATTTGGGTGGGGACACAAAGCCAAATCATAGCACCCAACCTCAGCCAGCACCTTCATTGCAGCCTTGAGAGCCCCTAAAGCAGAGAAGCAGCTAAGCCATGCCTGGATTCCTGACCCATAGAAACACTGAGACAATAAATGCATATTGCAGAAAGCCATTTGGCGTGGTAACTTGGTATGCAGCAATAGATAACTCATACTCTTTATTAATTGGCATATTTTTGGAAATCAGTTTGGCAAAGCTTGATAAAATCATAAAATTTTATCTTTTGACCGAATAATTTCAAACCTACATATATCCTAGGGCTGTAACCCAACAGAAACTGAATACTGCATCCCCAAAGAGGTACGTAAAAGTATTAGTTATAAATACAACAAAATAACAATAATGGAAATGTTATGGCAGTGACTTTGGAAATATCCACTTGTTGAACATTGTTCAGCCATTAAAAAGTATGATAATGAAAACTATGGTAGAAGCATGGGGAAATATTAGTTATAAATATCAAATCTGTTTTTAAAAGTGAGGCACAATCTGTGTGGTGTTTTCAATAATGTAAACATGGTAAGATGTAGGAGGAAATTCACAAAATGTAAAGTAGTTTTGTTACAGGGGAATTTTGAGTCACTATATTCATTCAAGTAATAAGGACTTAGCACTACATATATTTACAGTCACGTATCACTGAACAACAGGGATATGTTCTGAGAAATGCCTTGGAAGGCAATTTCATCTTTATGTGAACATCATAGTGCACTTACACACACCTAGAGAGTACAGCCGCCTGCACACCTAGGCGGTATGGCGTCGCCTATTGCTACTGGGCTGCAAACCTGTAAGGCATGTCATTGTGCTGAATACTGTGGGCATTTGTAACGCAATGGTAAGGATTTGCGTATCAAAACATAGAAAAGGTACAGTAAAAATATAGTAATATTAATCTCATGGGACACTGTCATATACGTGGTTCCTCGCCAACTGAATGTCATTATGCAGCATGTGACTGTGTGTTTATGCATGAAGGCCTACTCAGAGGTACCCTGGACCTCCACCCTTTCCCTGGATCAAGGTGACAGATTCTGGCATCCCTGCGTCTGGCCCTGCATTCTTGGGGTATGGCCAGCCTTCTGTCTGTCGGTTACTGCGGCGGCCATGAAAATGTGCCACTCAGACCTGCCACAGAGCAGACTTGACTGACAGCCCCAGCTGCTGTTTCTCTCTGTCCACCCAGGCTGTGCCTCCACAGGCTGCTTTCCGCCAGTGACGGAGCGTGGGGACAGCACTGCTGCAGGTGGATCATGGGACTCCTCCAGTGGGTGACTGTGGCTCAAGAACTCTCCAGTGGCCTGGACAAGCCTTTCGCAGAACTGCTCTGAAGTCTGAGGCCCGTCCTCCCTGCTCCTCCTGGGGTGTCAGACTTGTACTGTGGTCCAAAGCCTCTCCCTGCCTTCTCCTATCCCTCCTTCTTTGTCCTTCACAGGCAGTTCTTCCAATGGCTCTTACTCATGCAATCCTGTCTTTGTATCTGGTTCTCAAAGGACCTCCACTAACACAGTACCCCTCACTCAGTAAGGTGCAGTGTGAAGTCCTGGGGACACCTGCTGTGAGTGCCCTCAGTGAGCTCAGAGTCCTGCAGAAGAGACTGTCTGACAAGTACACCTGCAGTGACACCACCTGAGTTCAGTGCTGTGGAGATCTGTGAAGGAGCATGGGAGAAGGGCAGCCAATTCAGCCTGGGATGGGAGGTAGTCAGAGAGGACTTCGCAGGAGAGGTGGCCCTGTTGCCAAAACCCCTATGAGTGAATGGAAGGAAGTCAACAACAATAATACCAAATACTTATTTAACACTTATTTTGTGCCAAATGCTTTACATATATGAACTCATAAAGTTTCCACAACAATCCTATTATCCCCATTTTATAGGTGGGGAATCAAGGCATAAAGAGGTCAAATGGCTTCTCACCAGCCAGTGCTGGGCTTGGGAATTGAACCCAGGCAGTCTGGCTCTAATGTTTGTGCCCTTAAGCACTTCACCTTCACTTAGCCAAGTGAAACAGGCCATAAGAACAGCCTGTACAAGGTCAGCAATGAGACAATTTATGTGGGCTTTAATCAGTCGGGGTCCAACCAGGAGACTGAAACCACACTGTAATGTGAACAGAGAGAATTTACTGTAAAGAATTATTCTATGAGGAATTATTACTGTTATAACAATAGAGGACTGGAGTGATGAGGACTGACTTGTAAGAAGTCCAGAGCCGCCTGGACTCAGAGCCACCCTAGCTTTGCATTTCTTCCAGTCTCAGCCCCCTGGAGCCCTTTCTCCCCAGAGGGCCTTGCTCCCCTCTAGAGGTCAAGGATAAGTCATAGCAATGGACCCAGACTCTTGTTATTACCCATGACATGGTTTGGATCTGTGTCCCCACCCAAATCTCACATTGAATTATAATCCCCAGTGATGGGGGCGGGGCCTGGTAGGAGGTGATTTGATCATGGGGTGGTTTCTAACAGTTTAACACTGTCCCCCTGGTGCTGTTTTATTATGGAGTTCTCATGAAATCTGGTTATCTAAAAGTATGTGGCACTTTCCTCTTCTCTCTCTCCTTCTGGCTCTAGTCACATAGGATGCAGCTGCTTCCTCTTCACCTTTCACCATGTGTGTAAGTTTCCTGAGGCCTCCCCAGAAGCTGCCATGCTTCCTGTATAGCCTGGGGAACCATGAGCCAATTAAACCTCTTTTCTATATAAATTACCCAGTCTCAGGTAGTTCCTTATAGCAATGCGAGGATGAACTAATACAATCCACCCCTACTCTATACCTCCCCTACCCTGTCCCCAGCAGGCTGTGAGGACAGGCTGCTCATGCCAACCCTGAAGGCATCATGAAAGCTGCAGGGCCTAAGCTGGGGCCTGGGCCTGAGGACCAAACTGAGGAGCAGAGCCCACGAGGAGAGAGGGAGGGAGCCAGAGTCCACGTGCCACACGAACAGCAGCGTCATTGTGCTATCATCAGACCCTGGGTGTTTATAGACTTCACTGTCGTCATCAAACGAGACCTGCCAGAGTCTAACACCTTGATGCTGGCTGGCTAGTTGAGCATGGACAGCTCACAGCCTGGCTGGAATTTTGCTTGCTTTTAACCAGCCCCATCAGGTGGACACTTTCAGCTCACTGGCTCAGTTTTCCAAGACCTGAAATCAACGTCAGTGTTGAATTTTTCCTAATTTCATCCACATGTGAAAGGCCAAGGTCCTAGCCCTTTTCCCCCACAGCAGGGACTCCCTCACTTTCCCAGGTCCCTGAGCTGGTCCACTTCAGAGTTAAGCACAGCAGATTGGGAAGGCCCTTCTGGTTCCACAGCTGAGCAGCCCTGCAGGCCTGATGCATGCATGTCTTTGTTGATTTGGTGAGACAGGAAGGATCTGGAATCAGAGTCCTGGAAGCCTGGAGTGCATTGAGGTGCCCTTGCCAGGGGGCAAATCAGTGGTGCCTCTCCAGGCAGCCTCTGGACTCAGCCAGACCACCTGGGCTAAGATCCCCGCTCTGCAACTCACTGCGCTAGGCATGTTCCTGAGCTTCACCATGCTTCAGCTTCCTTCATAGGTAAATGGGAATAATGACAGTGTCCAGCCCCTGGGGTTGGTTCAAGGATTAAATGAGTGAATATGTGTAAAGCACCTTGGACAGTGCCTGGTGCAGAGTCAGAGCCTGAGGAAGCGAAACATAGTCTCTATTCACCAGTCATTGCCCAAGGTGCAGTTGTCAAGCAGTGACTGAATTAGAGCTGGCCCAGTGTGACACTTTTGGAGATGTCTCAGGTGGTTGTGAGGTGAGTCAGGGTTGGAAGCACTGCCCCACACAACATTCTCAAACCCCCAGCACAGTTTCTTTTGTTTTGTTTTGGTTTTTGCGACGGAGTCTTGCTCTGTTGCCCAGGCTGGAATGCAGTGGCATGATCTCGGCTCATTGCAACCTCTGCTTCTAGGGTTCAAGCAATTCTCCTGTCTCAGTAAGTAGCTGGGATTACAGGTGAGCACCACCACGCCTGGCTAATTTTGTATTTTTAGTAGAGATGGGGTTTGACCATGTTGGCCAGGCTGGTCTTGAACTCCTGACCTCAGGTGATCCACCTGCCTCGGCCTCCCAAAGTGCTGGGATTACAAGCGTGAGCCACCACGCCCACCACCCCAGCACAGTTCTATTGATGTTTTTGACTCCCCTACCAGCTGGGACCTCTGTAAGGGCAACATCAGGCCACATCTACCTCATTCCTGGTACTGGACCATGTCACTGTTCAGGAAGTGTTTGGTGGATACATGGCCCATATGAGAGAAGGGAAGGGAGGGTGGCATGTGGACGGGCCCCAGAGGTCCTGGCCTGACAAGGTCAACTCAGGACACACTTCTCTGGGGACCACGTGGGAGAGGCTGCCGTGGCAAGGCCTGCAGACCCCAGTCTTGTCCCCTCTGGATTAGGCTCCTCCGAATGGTCCGCATCACCCGGTGTCATTGCTGTGGCAGCAGCTGGAGGCTGCCCTCAGCCACCGATCCCCAGGTCCAGAACCACCTGCCCACATCCTGACACCTGATTGTTCTGTGCCGGTCCCTGGAGAGGGCAGATGGCCCAGCCTTGAAGTCTGGACTCCACCCTGCGGAGGAAGCACGCACCCATGTCACAGGTGCAGAGACCACTCGGCATTTGGGCCGCAGCTGCTCACACTGGCCCATCAGTGCCTCCCTCTCCTAACCCTGGAAACCCTTCACTTCCTCCACCTCCTAACAACTCCTGTTGGAGCCATTTTGAATGCAGCCCTAAGGCTCTCCCTGTCAGCCAAATGGGTGTCAGAAGCCATCTGTGCCTGAGCTGGTGGCAGCTGCTAGGAAAATGCTCGCATCCATATGAATCGATTTTGTTTTGCCTCCTAAGATCTTGAGTTGAGCAAGGGGAGATTTGCTGAATTATTCAGAGGTTGCATTAACCTGGGGAAGGCTGAACTGATGGCACAGGGAAGGGCAGGAGGAAGGAACCTGGACACAGCTAGGGAGGTCAGTGCCACGGGCATTTCTGTGCCCCAAGGAGGGAGCTGCGAGGTATAGCCCAGGCTGTGGCCCCAGGCCAGCAGCAGCCCCCACCACCCTGACGAGGCCGGTGCTGCAGTGGCCCTCAGCAGAGCTGGCAGAACTGGCTTTTGGTGCCTTGCTGAGGTGAAGCTTCCCTTTGGCCTGTTCTGCCCAGCTCCGCATTGGAACTTCTTGCAGGGAACAGCATCACGGCTCCCACGCAGTGCCTCAGGCTGTTTCCCCACCTTCCCATTCAGCCAACACGAATCCTTTAGAGGAAGGAAGGTAGGGGCGTGGTGGCTCAGGCCTATGATCCCAGCACTTTGGGAGGCCGAGACGGGTGGACCATTTGAGGTCAAGAATTCAAGATCAGCCTGGCCAACATGGCGAAACCCCGTTTCCACTAAAAATATAAAATTTAGCTGGGTGAGGTGGCAGTAATCCCAGCTAGTCGGAAGGCTGAAGTGGGAGAATCGCTTGAACCTGAAAGGCGGAGGTTGCAGTGAGCCAAGATTTCACCACTGCACTCCAGCCTGGGCAACAGAGCGAGACTGTCTCACAGAAAGAGAGAGAGAGAGAAGCAGGGATTTGTCCTCAGGTCCACATGGAAATGAGTGGCACAGAGAGGTTAGGTCCATGACATAAAGCCGCAGGTGGTGGGGCCAGCATGGGGACCTGTGGCATCCACATGTGAAGCCTGTTCTGTTTCCCTGTCAAGGCTGTGTCCTCAGTGAGAAGGTAGGGGGGTCACAGATCAAGGCTGTGGCCACAGCGGGAAGGCAGGGGCCGCCACAGGAGCACCCTTTTGTGGAGCAGCAAAACCCCCTGGAGACCCTGGGGTGCCCCGCCCTGTAGTAGGGTGCTTTTGGGGAGTGGGTTTGTTGCAGTAGCACGCAGGGCACCCAGGAGCCCTGAATGGGACATCTCAGTCACGTAATCACTGCTCTGAATTGGCCAGAGGCCTCACTGCTAAAGATCTGGCTCTCCTAAAACTTCCTCCCAGGAGAAGAAGATGCAGAGGAAAGTTGGGTCAGCTTTTGGAGAAGGAATGTCTGGACCACCTGGCTCTTGTTAAATGCAGTCTCAGGCTGGCCTGGGAGCCACTCAGACTGTCCGTGGGCAAGACCCGGAGGCTGCTGTCTACGCAAGCTTCTCTCTGAGGTGACCCATGTGGGCCCTAGAGGGGAAGATTCACTACTTTTGGGGAAGCCAACACTGAGGCTGACATTCTCGTTTTTTTTTTTTGAAACAGGGTCTCCCTGTGTCGCCCAGGCTGGAGTGCAGTGACATGATTTCGGCTCACTGCAACCTCTGCCTCCCAGGTTCAAGCGATTCTCCTGCTTCAGCCTCCCAAGTAGCTGGGATTACAGGTGCCCGCCACTATGCCCGGCTAATTTTTGTATTTCTAGTACAGACAGGGTTTCATGATGTTAGTCAGGCTGGTCTCGAACTCCTGACCTCAGGTGATCCACCCACCTCGGCCTCCCAAAGTGCTGGGATTACAGGCGTGAGCCACCACACCCGGCCAGAGGCTGACATTCTCTAAATACCTGAGGGCAGAGCCTCTCAAACCCATGCAGCCCCTTCTGAGGGAAAAGGCCTCTGCCACACCTGATGCAAAGGGCTCCTGCAGGTGCCATATGACCTGCCCACATCACCACTGCCCACCAGCTGGAGTCACAGAAGACACACATATGCTACACACAAACATACCACATATCACACACACACATACAATACACAAACACCACATACATACACCACATACCACACACATACAACACACACAAACATACCACATACACCACACAGCACAGACATCACACATACCACACACATCACATGCCACATACACAAACAACACATAAACATACCACATATATCACATATCACACACACCACACACATCACATACCCCACCCACATATAACACACAAATGCACCACATACATACATCACATACCACATACACATCACACATACCACACACATCACATGCCACACACAAACACACCAGACACACAACCATACACAGAGCATGCAAACACATGCTGCATACACATATCACATAACCACATATGCACACCATATATCACATATACATCACACATACCACACACATGCAACATGCCATACACACATAAAACACAAACACCACACATGCAACATACCATACACAAAACACACAAACACACCACACAAATACAATATACCCCACACACAGACAACACACAGACAACACACACATCACACATACTCCACACACAACACACAAACACACCACACACGTGCAACATATCACACACACAGCACATACACACACCACATACCACACACACATCACATATACTACACACATATACAACACCAACACACCACACATGCAACATACCACACACATGCAGCACACACATACCACATACCACATATACATCACACATCTCACACACAGCACACAAACACACCAAACAACATACCACACATGCAAACACCACATACACATCACAGATACCAAACACATGCAACATACCACAAACACCCACACCCACATTACACACACCACACACCCATCAGATATCACACATGCAACATGCCACACACACAGCACACACATGCAACATACACATATACACATACAACACAAACACATATACATGTGTACATATGTATACACATATACAACACACACATACCACACCTACCACACAAACACATATCACATCACACATACCACACACGTGCAACATAACACAGACATCAGACATCACACCTGCAACATGCCACACACACGCCACACACCACATACATGCAACATACCACACACATATATAACACAAACATATACATACACATCACCCATATCACACACATGCAACACACCACAGACATTACACCTGCAACATGCCACACATACCACACACCACATACATGCAACATACCACACACCTATAACACAAACACATAACACATACGCACCACACATATCACACACATGCAACATACTACACGTGTGCAACATGCCATACACAAACACATACACACCATACCTCCACACACATACTAGTCACCTCACACCTCACCTCACACACACACGTGCACACACGCACACACACAAACACACACAACTCAGGTGGCATTTGAAAGTCCAGCCTAAATAAGTTAAGGGTGATGTTAACTCACTGGCCCCACCAGAGTCTCGGCATATTGAAGCAGAGGTGCAGGGAGCGTGGGTCAGCTCTTAGTGGGTCAGCTCTGAGACAGCATGGCTGGAGTTAGGGCAGGAGCGGGCTCTGCCTTGGAGCCTGTGCAACAGTGCTGTTGGCTGGGCACTGTCCCCATCCTCCTCCTGGCCCCTTTGAAGGTAGATGTGGCCACGTGACTGCTCTGGCTGGTGGATTTGATACGTGCAGGGGTCACTTCCCCTCGAAAGCGTTTGAGAACCAAGGTGCCCTTCTCCGTCTTACGCGTCCCTCATGGGGGCCCAAGGTCTGGGGGATGACAGGGAGCAGAGCCTACTGCGTGATGGACCTGCGGCAGGGCAATGAAGAAGCCTCTGTATTTTTAAGGCCCAGACTTGGGGGTTGTTACCACAGCATCACCTATCCCAGCCCGCTCCTAAGCCACACTTAGGAGCCAAACCACCCCGAGGGCTCACTCACTCTATTTGGACTATTCATGTCCTTTGGGCGCTAAGCTAGAAGTGCAGGTGGAGTGGCCCATTAAGCAAAGGTGAGAATTCTGCTCCTAGGAGACAGTGCTGCAAATTTGTAATGCTTGGGTGTATACAGCTCAGTGTCAGCGGATACAGCAAAGCCTTTCTGAAAAACAAACATCAAACAATGATTGTGCAACACAGAGCTGCTAAAAATGCTTCAGTTATGGGTGGGAAAGAGTCTCATTGTGTCCTTTTTCCTTTTTTTCCATTGAAAGAGCATAAGCTCCACAAAGGTGACAGCCCTGGAATGTGGGGAGAATGGGGCTGGGAAAATGCCAGGTCTTCATTTTCTATCCCTCCCCCACCTCTCACACCCGCCCTTTTGAAAAGCAGAAAGTAATGCACAGATGTAAGGAGCTGTTTTCATTCTTACAAGCCCTCCCCTCTGTTCCCATGGCAGCCTGGCACGCTCCGCCATGCACTTTTCACACTGCATTTTGTCTGGTTCCTTGTCTGTCTCTCCCAACTGGGCTGTGAATGTCTCGCTGGCAGGGCCTGGCCTTCCTGCTTGCGTCCCGGGCACCTGGCTGGGCACCTGGCCCTCTAGAGATGCTCAGTGATTGGTGAGTGGGTGGAGGGGGTAGGAGATGGGGCAAGGGGAGAGAGGTGGAGAGGAGGTGCCATGCAGGGAGGCCTTGGGCTGAGAAGCCAGTCCAAAAGTATTTCCGTGAGCACCCACTGTGTACAAGTCACAGTGCAAGGCTCTGGGGAAAAGTCCAGATCTGTAAGACATATTTGCCAGTTTACAAACACTCTCATATATGTTATTTGTTTGAACTTCACAGCACTCTGGGGTAGTAAATTGTACAAGTTTATCCTCTTTTGAGAGTGGATTTACAGAGTTTCTGTGGTGTGTAGCAAACATGGCCGTGGCCTTGACCGTGCAACTTGCCTTGAGTCCTGGCATTTGCCCCCATCCAGCTACCTGGCCTTGGGAAGCCTCAGCAGCACAGGAAGCAGACTGGCTCTGCAGGGGCATGCTGTGCGCATGGCCTGGCCTGGCCTGAAACCTACGACTGTTTATCTACTGAACAAAAGGACTGCAGCTGCCCTGAGTCTATGGGCAAGCTCAGACCCCAGGGGTGAGCCAGACCAGGAGAGGTGCCAGGGCCATGACTGCCTCATCTCTGTGTCTGTAGACCATCCTACAGAGCCTGGCCCAGGAGGCATGCAGTTGAATACACCCGTGAGTGAGGTACAGGCAGCCTGGGTGGGGACAGTGTTCGGAAATCCCAGCTGTTCAAGAGCATGAGGGCAGAGATTAAACCAGAGATTAATCCTCAGGGATTAAACCAGAACCAAGGGAAGAGAGTAGCTGGGTGGCAACCGTTGAGGTCATTATGGAGGGTTCCGTAAACCCCAGTAGGACTGGATCTGGGGAGAAGGTCTATTCCTGGTTTGTCATTTGTCACTGACCTCATGGTGTGGGGCAGTGCTTGACACAAACCTGCCACATCTCCACCAACCCTTTATTAGCACACGTTTATTGAACATCTACTATGTGCCAGGCTCTGTTCTAGGCCCTGGAGAAATGGCAATGGATGAAAACCCCTGCTCTTATATTCTAGTGAGAGGCACAGCCAATAAACAAAGAATAAGTCATTATAGAGCATACAGGATGATGCGCAGGGCAGCAGTGGGACACGGGGTGGGAAAGGCTGGATATGGGGGGGGCAGGTGCTTTTCTCAACAGAGTGGCCAAGGATAGTCTACGCTGAGAAGGTGACATTAGAACAAAGAGGCAGTGAACGAAGTGGACATCCGGGGAAAGAACATTCCAGCCAGAGGCCCTGAGGCAGGAGCGGGCCTGGCACATTTGAAGTTGGAGCAGGGAGAGGGACGGGGAGAAGTAGGAGTGAAGTTAGGGAGGTAGGGGAGGGGGCCAGATTGTATAGGGTCTTGTGAAGGATGGACAGTGGTTTTCCCTGCCTTTATCTGGAAGCTTCTGTTGTAGCTTCACTCTGCTGTTGAAATCCATTGTCTCTCCGGCTACCCCGTCTCTGAGGGAAACAGCCTGCCCTGGAGAAATTCTCGCATGGCCAGACACAGGCCTAGCTGACCAGCTGCAGGCTGGTGCTGACAGGTCCCGCACACCTTGGCTTCTTCAGGACACCCAAAGGTACAGTTCCCATAGGCGCCCGTCACACTCCACTTTCCTTGAATTGAACCACGACAAAATACAGAACCAAACTCCTTAACTGAACTGCAGGGTCAGGGCCTGCCTCTGCCTCCTGTCTGCACGTGGGCCTGCTTTAGGCTTCCAGCTCGGTAGAAGTTCAGCCTATTTGGTCAGGTGTGGTGGTTCACGCCTGTAATCCCAGCACTGGGAGGCCAGGCCTGTGGATCACCTGAGCCTAGGAATTCAAGACTAGCCCAGGCAACATGCTGAAACCCTGTCTCTACTAAAAATACAAAAATTAGCTGGGTGTGGTGGTGTGTGCCTATAGTCCCAGCTGCTCAGGAGGCTGAGGCAAGAGAATCACTTGAACCCAGGAGGCAGAGGTCACAGTGAGCTGAGATGCAGCCACTGCACCCCAGCTTGGGCAACAGAGACTCCATCTCAAGAAAAAGAGGATTCTTTCTCACCTCCAGATATTTGTACGTGTTGTTACCTCTGGCTGAAGCGCTGCAGAAAACTGCTTGATTCCCCACCCCTCCCCTCTGTCTGCACCGCGGTGGCTGCCTCAGCTTCCTCTCTCTCTCTTTCTCACTCTGATTCCTTGCTTTCTGTCTCCCTCCTCTTCACAGCAACCTCCCTAAGGGCTTCCCCTCCACCCTCTGAAGGTTCACTGAAATGAACCGACACTAGACAGATTAAAGGCATGCAAATGTATGAATGTGCAAGCATGCACGGGAGCCATACAAAATATGAGGCTCAAAGAAGGGCCAGATGGCTGGAGTTTAAATAGCACCCTCTTCATAGGGGAGAGGGAGGTGGGGGAACATAGGCAATTTTGAGGCATAATAAATTATTTTTAGGGGAAATGAATGAGCCTAAAAACCAGACAATAGCCTGGGATGAAGTGCCTCTGAGCTCCAGGGGAGGCGATGCCAACTTGCGGGAAGGTGAGGGGCGGAACGTCACTGTGAACAAAGGTTGCCTTATTATGCAGGCAAAGTCTCCCCGGTAATCTCTTGGAGCGGACCTCAGAAGAATAGATGAAAAGCCTGCCTGGGTGTGGTAGCAACTTTTATTCTTTTCTCTTCTCCCATGGTTAATCTTTCTGGTTATTTGATGAGATTCCTAGGAAGGGGGTCAAAGTGTTCCTTCTGGGAGGGAACTTCAGAGAGACCCCCTCCCTGTGCATGTGGGCGAAGAAATAAGAGAAGGCTAGAAAGTCTTTAGTTCTGAGACAGCTTCTAAGGCCTTCCAACTTCCTTTAATTCAAAAGCGCTGGGCACACGGAAGCGCCATGCTTTGAGGTATCCTGAGCTCAAAGCAGCTTGAGCCCAAGCGGCTTGCACACAGGTGCCAAGACATTCTGGCTGAACAACGGGAGGCAAGGAAGCAGGTTATTGGCTCACTGGTTCTAATGACCAAACCTCAGGGTGAAGAGGAAGCTGGACTGGATGGAAGTGAAACAGCAGATGGGGCTCTTCCCCTAAGTGGCTTGACATGATCTGTGAAAATGGCTCATTATGCAATTGACCCAGAAAACCCCACAAAATCTTGCAAATCAAGAGGTTTCAATGTTTGTGTTCATTTTAAAGACACTTGTGAAACTGCCCAGGTCATCAAGGGCATGAATATATGAAAAGCCACAAAGTATCTGAATGATGTCACTTGACAGTGCGTATTTGTATTGTTTCGTTTTCACACTGCTATAAAGAACTGTCCCAGACTCGGTAATTTATAAAGGAAAGAGGTTTAATTGACTCACAGTTCAGCATGGGTGGGGAGGCCTCAGGAAACTTACATTCGTGGCCGAAGGCAAAAGGAAAGCAAGGACCTTATTCACAAGATGTCAGCAAGGAGAAGTGCCAAGTGAAGTGGGAAGAGCCCCTTATAAAACCATCGCACCTCGTGAGAATTCACTCACTATCACGAGAACAGCATGGGGGAACCACCCCCATGATCCAATCCCCTCCCACTGTTACAGGGCTTTTCCTTAGTACAGCTAAAGACAGGGTTATTTGTCCCACTACCGTGAAAATTCAGGTTCACAGACAATTTGAAATGGTGAGTCAAACAGGGTTCTATTTTCTTGCTAGGCTACAGTCCCTGCTAGAGCGCCTCAGGCCAGCAGCTGGAATCCCAGGTTCCACACAAGAGGAGGGGGGCCAGACTCCTCCCTGCTCCAAATGGAGTGAACTTCCTGAGGCTGGGGTGGGCAGGGAAGCCGGTTGGAGCTTTTCCAGGCACTCCCTCCCACCTGGCTATCTCATCACGAGGACCCTCCCCCAACACATGGGGATTACAATTCAAGATGAGATTTGGGTGGGGACACACAGCCAGACCATATCGGTACCATTCTGACGTTATAACAGGGGAGTTGGTAGTGCCCAGGCCAAGCAGTGAGGCTGGATACAAGGTCAGTGGTCCAAAGAGAGTCCTGGGTTTTTGTTGCGCTAGCTTTAAAATGCAGAGAGCAATACTGAACTTAAGGGTTTAGATGTAGATTTTTTGGTCATGAGCACATTCAGGTGAATAAACACCTAAGATGCCCCGCCAGACTTACGGAGCTCATGGTTGATTAACTCACACGTGAGCTCTCCCTGCCACTTCGAGATAATCCGTACTGAAAAGGAAGGAATTATTCCTAAACCAGAAGAGGAGATTGCTCGGAAGAAAAAGGTATCGCAGAAGAAACTGAAGAAACAAAAACGTGTGGCTCTGGAATAAACTCAGCATAAAATAAACGCAATTTAAAAGGAAAAAGAAAGAAAGTAGAAGTTGGAAACAGGAGTGGGAACAGGAGGTGGGTGTACTTGGGGCATGGAGCGCGGGAAGGAAAACGCAGGAAGCTGGGTGCCGTGGGAATCTGCAGGCCAGTGACTTTCAAGGTGAGGCCAGTATCATTGTTTCTTTCCATTCACTCTTGTTGGGAGCCTGAGAGTTCACGTGGAGTGGCCTTGGCTTTCCGGGACATTTCAAGCAATGGTGAATTCCAGCTTGTCCACATGGAGAGAATGCCCCATCTCATAGACCAGCCAGGTACTGTGTTAGGTCTTCTGATGTCTCTTCTCCTTTAAACCTCACAACACTGCAATGGAGTCTCTGTTTTGCAGATGAGAAAAATGAGACTTATGGAAAGGCGAAGGGTTAAGAACCTACCCACAGCTGCCACCACTGGGCCACGCTCCAAAAGGCAGCATCAACTACAAGGACCATGACCTTTTCTCTTTACTTCTGCCTCCCAGATTCAATGACAAGACCCTGTCTGTAGCAAAATGGAAACACCATTTTACAGGTCTCCCAGCTCCCGGGCAAGTGCTCCCTTCACTAAAGGCAGTTATTCCTGCAGATGTCTGTCCTAGGAGATCCACATGGCTTTGCTTTTCTCTGCAGCTGTCTCAGCCTCCTTCATGAAGAGGTAACCTTGCTTTTTCTGGCTGTGTTGGATCTTTACATGCATGCATTTGCAGTTCCCTCAGACTAGGCCTGTGCTGGCAAAGGGCATCACAAGGAGGACGCTGTCCCTAAAAGGCTCACAGCCTTCTCTTCTGTGACTCCAAGCCTGACTGATCCTGAGGACCAGAGAGCCAAGGACAGAGGTGGAGGCAGGAGTGTGTGGTGGCCTGATAGTTCTGAAACAGCAGGTGATCTCTCCCCAGTCCATCCCTCCAACCTCTTTGTCCCTTTATTCGTTTTTTTTTTTCTCCCTATTTAAGCTGCTGTGTCTCTTGCCCCAGGGAAGAGGTATGAGAGCAGAAGGCAGAAAAAAAGCAGTTGCTTCCTGGCTTTTGTTTTCTAAGCCTTCTTAGAGCCGTAGGGGAACAGACAGTCACTTGGGCTTGGACAAAAGATCTAGGAGAAAACAGCAGGAGCGAAAGAGCAGAAGCTGAGCCCAGGCTAAGGTTCCTTGGCTGAGTGAAGGGAAAAAGGTGAAAAGCGGGTTCTAGGACCTGCCTCCTAACTGAGGCCCTGGGAGATAGCGAGACCACGGAGTGGCGGGGGGGTTGATGGGACTCAGAGCAGGTCGGGGAGCCAGAGTGAGGGCGGGGTGGGGAGAGCTGACACCTGTTCTTTCAGAAAGTCTGGTGTCCCAGTGAAGTGACAAGGCCACAGAGGGGTTCCAGTGAATCCTAATGTAATGCTCCAATGGGTTCTCCTTGCCAGCTACCTAGACAGAGCCGATTTATTAAGACAGGGGAATTCCAATGGAGAAAGAGTAATTCACGCAGAGCTGGCTGGGAAAGAGAGCGAGTGTTTTATTACTACTCAAATCAGTCTCTATTATTACTAAAATCAGAGTTATTAAAGCTAATTTGGCAGACAGGGGCTTGGGAAGTGGGGAATGCTGATTGGTCAGCTTGGAAATGGAATCATTGGGATCAAAGTGAGTTTTTCTTGCTGTTTCCCCTTCCTGGGTGGGATGGCGGAACTGGTTGAGCCAGATTACTGGTCTAGTTTGTCAGCTGATCCATTGAATGCAGGATCTGCAAAACATCCCAAGCACTAATCTTAGGTTTTACAATAGTGATGTTATCCCCAGGAGCAATTTGGGGAGGTTCAGACTCTTAGAGCCAGAGGCTGCACGCCTCCCAAAATGTAATTCTAATCTTGTAGCTAATTTGTTAGTCCTGCAAAGGCAGACTGGTTCCCAGGCAAGAAGGGGGTCTTTTCAGGAAAGAGCTATTACCAATTTCGTTTCATAGTCAAATCATGAACTGAATTCCTTCCCAAAGTTAGTTTGGCCTAAGCGCAGGAATGAACAAGGACAGCTTAAAGGTCAGAAGCAAGATGGAGTTGGTTAGGTCTGATTACTTTCACTGTCATTGTTTCCTCAGTAATGATATTGCAAAGGTGGTTTCACCAATGTAATAAGTGAAGGGGTCCCACAATCAGGAAGGTGGAACCTCTCATGGGGCCTCCCTGGCTGCTGCCCAGGAACATCTCAGCAGTGAGTGAGATGGTCCTTGTGAGGACAGATGACAAAGAGGATTGGTGGCCTCTATGTCTTGGCACTACACAAGAGTTCCTTTGTTCACCCACCTTGCTCTAGGACATAATCCCAGGGAAAGGGCAGGAGAGCACCCTGAAATCACTAAAATTAAGTTACTGCCATTTTTGGTGAAACTGGAGTTCAAAATAAAAATGTAAAAATTAATGCAAGATAAAGTTACTTTTCTTATTCACCTGAGTCATAGACAAGCAAAAATGCCACAGGAGCAGGGGGAAAAGGCATGAAGATTGCACTGGGTGGTTGGGGGGTGTGATTGCAGAAGGCTTCCTGGAGGAGGTGAGGCTGAATTGAACATTTTAAGTTCTTGATATGTATGCCAATTTAAATTTCCAGTAATGTCAGAGCTCCTCCTCTAACCAAGACAGTCCTCTATTCTAGGGATGTCACCCCTTGGATGCTCAAAGCCCTGTGGGAACGTCTCAGGGGACTGGTCCCAGAGCCTGGGTGCATGCTATTGACTATCCTCAGGGTGGCAAATTCCTGTGACCAGCAGAGCCCGCTGACTGCTGTTTACCGCAGATGCCCTGTCTGGCCAGCAGGGGGAGCAAGCTCACCGTGGCCCAGGGCGTGGCCGGCTCAGCAGGAGCCGCCAGGAGAAGGGCCGCTTTACTAGCTTGCTAGGGAGGGGCACCTTTGTCACAGGCAGACCCACCCTGGACTTTTTTCCCTCAGCCGTCAGCCCTGGGGCCAGCCCTGTATTTTCCTCTAAACAGTTATTTTGGGTGCTACTCCTGACATGTAACTGGGCAAAGAAGGTAGGAGTTGATGGCACGTCACGGTTTCCAGGGACCTCTTGGGACAGCTGTAAGCAGGGCTGGGCCTCCGGGGTTCCTCACCCGAACTCTCCGAGCCTGTGGGCTGTGGAGAGGCACCATCCACCGAGTCAGGTAAAATGGCAAATGTCAACAAATAATTATAGGCAAAGGTGTCCATTGCACTCATTGAACAGCGGCCATTCCAAATGTCCCTCATCTTGTAGACTCACCATACGATGAAATGTTATTTAGCGGTTAAAAACACTGGCGTCTAGGGATATGTAATGACATGGGATAGTGCTCTTATATAATGTGGATGTTTTTCTCCATTCATTCGTCCAGAATCACACACTGCCCTGCCACGTGCTCTAGGAGATTGGCCTCATGCTCCACATCACCCCGACTCCCTTCCCCTCTGGCTCCAAGCTGGGTTCAGCCAACAGGAGACAGCGGCAGAAGAGGGGAGGCTGGGAGGAGAGGCTGGGATCCGTCTCCTCTACTCTCTCCCTATCTCAACGCCTCCAAGACTGCAGCTCCCACTGGGCAGCCTCCCCCAGACTCTGTGACCACCATTTTTTGCCGTGACCCCCTTGGTCCTAAGGGTGGTAACAGCTTCCTGCTATTGCCAGCTCCTGGGTGTCTCAACATCCTTTGTTGGTTCCCCTAAACTTGTCCACATCTCTGTAAATCATCCTTTACTAAATAGCCCTTCATCTGAAGCGTCAGTATGAATGCCGTTTCCTGCCAGGACTCTGCCCAATGCACGTTAAGTGAAAAAGAAGAATACAGAACTTTGTATTTTTTAAAAGGCAGATATTTTATCTGTAATTTCACTAAACCCTTACAGCAATGCAGTGGAATGCAGCTGAAAGGAGTGTTGACACCAGATTCAAATTTAGAAAGCATTTGAAAGCATAGTCTAATAATGTCTCCATGGAAGAGGAAGAACGTGCTGACAAAGGAAAAGTAAAGAAGGTACTCTAGACATTTATTCCGTTTAGAAGCTGCCATAAGTTATTACCAGATTGTATTTTTTAATGCATAATATTTTAACTCTTAAGAACGTGTTTCTGGGCCAGGCGCAGTGGCTCATGCCTATAATCCCAGCACTTTGGGAGGCCAAGATGGGACGGATCATGAGGTCAGGAGATTGAGAACATCCTGGCCAACATGGTAAAACCTTGTCTCTCCTAAAAATTAAAAAATTAGCTGTGTGTGGCAGTGGGTGCCTGTAATCCCAGCTACTCAGGAAACTGAGGCAGGAGAATCACTTGAACCCAGGAGGCAGAGGTTGCAGCGAGCTGAAATTGCACCACTGTGCTCCAGACTCTGCCTCAAAAAAAAAAAAAAAAAAAAAAAAAAAAGATGCTTCTGATAAAGAAGAAGGGGAGGAAAGGAGGAGGAGGAAGGTGGCTTGATAAAGTAGGACACATTTTCATCATTGTGCAAACACAAGAAAACAAAGTAGGCCACATGAGCTCAGATGACCTGGTTTTTCCCTAAGCCAAAAACCCAGCTTAGAACGGGAGGAGCTGACTTAATTTCTCAGAATCTCAGCCCTACCACTGTGTGACCTCAGTTTTAAATCTGTAAAATGGTTATACTAATCCATACCTGTGGGTCAATGTGATGTTGATAGAGTCAATATATGGAAAGTATCTGGCTCCGTGCCCAGGTCCTGTGGGAACTCAATATAATCTGAATTCCCCTTCCTATCCCTTCAACTACATCTGGAAGGGAAAGTTGCAGCTCTGGCTGAATCTGAAAAATGGAGTATGAGGCAAAAGCCTCATTTGGTGATATAGTGCCTGGCATGTATTAGTGGCCCTTATTAAGCAGCTGACAAACCAATGAATAAACAAATGAATGTTCTGCCCAGATCGACCCTACCCAGGCCAGGTCCCAGGCTGACTTTTCAAAGCCTTCTTGCACCAGAGCATTTCTATTCTCTATTCTATTGCTGTGTATGAGGTTTCCACAAACCCAGTGGCTTATACCAGCACGCATTTATTATCTCCCAGTTCCTGGGCCCAGCCTAGCTGGGTCCTCTGCTCAGGGACTCACAAGGCTGCAATCAGAGGACCAGCTGGGCTGCATTCTCATCTGGAGGCTGGACTGGGTCTGGTCTCAGAGCCTGGGCACATGCTGTCGACCAGCCCCGAGGTCTCCCAAGTGTCACGGACTCAGTCAGGTTGTTGGCAGAATTTGTCACCTTACAGTTGTAAGACTGAAGTCTATTTTCTTGTGGGCTGTCAGCAGGAAACCCACTCCGTTTCTAGAGGTTGTCCTCAGTTCCTTGCTATGTGGCGTTCTCACATCATAGCAGCCTGCTTCCACAAAGTTAGCACAAAAGAGTTTCTCCCTTCAACCAACTCAGAGACATGTGTGCATGTGTGTGTATAAAACCCTCTTTCCCATATAATATAACTTAATCAAGGGAGTGACAGTCCATCACTCTGGACAGGTCATATTCTGTTGATTAGAAGCAAGTCCTAGTTTCCTCCCACACTCAGGAAGAGATGCTGGCGGTCATACAGGGTGTGACTCATTGGGGGCCATTTTAGGGAGGGTGTGTCCACTACACCTATCCCCTTAGAATCCTGTGGGGTGATGAACAAACTTACGTATTTTCCTTCCATGTAATCTACTTGCATTTTTACCATGGCATTCAGGAGACAATTCTTTAACCCCCAGTAATAGTGACAATGCCAGGAATTGTGGCAATAGTTGTTGCTGGTTTCCTGTGGCCTCGCCACTAGGTGTCTTCACGCTTTTCAGATTCACTGCTCAGATGCCACTCACTTGTCCACGTCTGTGCACCCATTCGTCCCCATATATTTCCTTTGCTGAGCGGCTAGCACTGTGCCATAGAGGTAATGCTGCTAGCCTCTCCCTTGGTAACTTACTTTATTTCTTTTCTGTTACTTCCTTGAAACGCCGGCTTCTTCCTTTTTAAAAAATTTTGTTGAATAAAAAACATATTTTTTGCTTAGAGTCAGGTACGTATGTGTTCACCTGCAAATAACAACCCAACAAACAGTAGGTTAAATATGTAAGAGATTTGTTTTAATCACCTTACAAGAGGTCCAGGGTAAGGCAATCCAGGACTGGTGAAGCTGCTCAAAGATGTCATCCCTGTCCCAGCCTTCTTCTCCCAGCATCTAACATTAGTCCTCATGGTCACAAGGCTGCTGCTGCATCACCAGGCATTGCACCCATGTTTCACATAAGAAGAAGTGGGAGAGTAAAGAGACTTGCCGTTTGATTCTGGAAGGAACACCCTCCCCAAGGACTTCCATCTACATCTCATTGGCCAGAACTGATCACGTGACTATCAGTAACTCTAAGAGCACTGGGGAAGCAAATTTGTTTAGCTGGGCACATTATCAGCCTGAACAAAATCAAGGTTCTGGTGGCAGGAAGACAGGGAAATGGATTTGGGTTAGGTCACTGCTGGGACCACTGTGAAGAATTAGGCCAAATCTCCATGGTTTCTCAAAGCTGAAGGTTCTGCAGTGACAGCAGCAGAATCTTTCTGGGTCCTTGTCAGCAGGCGAAGCTGACACAGAAACAGTTCTTGGTTTCTTTGCCAGAAAGGTGTTATCTGAGCTTCCAGCAGCTGCTGTAAAATAGAAATAATGGTTCTTCTGCCCCAAAGGCCCTGCTGTCCAGAGCTCCCTGGAAAGTGGCAAGAGGCCTCCATGGCAAGCCTATGGGATGAGATGCTAATGTGCAAACGATGCTTCAGGTGGAGATGAAACAAACAAACAGAAACGCGCAGAGAGAACAGAGCCCAGGCCCCGACCTCTCTGGCTTCACATCCACTCCCCTCGCCCCTCCCCTCCTCCGCTTGCGTTGTGTGGCGCTGACCCTGATGACTTCGTTTTGGTTGGCTATTGGGCTTGGCCAGCCGGGAGCACTAGCAAGAGACCGGGAACGGGGAGCATAGGACAAGCCAAGGTTTTCCCTCGCTTTCTACCTCAGGTAGTGTCTCTGCTGCAGCTGTGGTTCCGCCATGGCTCCTGCCTCTCACAAAAGGCCTGCTGTGGTTTCTGCCTTGCCCCTGTACCACAGCCCCTGCTCGCCACTTGCCCCCCCAGCCCGGGGTTGTCACATCTGACACGAATTTCAGGGTTGTGTGTTTGGCTGCTACGTCTCCCATCCACTGTGTAACCAATGCTCTGTCTCACAGTCCTTCTTTTTCAAGACTCCAGTGGTCGTTGTCTCCTGGTTAGATCCTGACTCATACAAACCATACAAGAAAAACCCAAACACCCATCTCTTAGCTTTAACAATGATTACCATTCTGCCACATTTGTTTCATCTATTTTTATTTTTGTGGCAAAAAAATCTCAGGCATCATAATGTTGCTAAATGATTTCAGCATGTATCTCTGAAAAATAAGGACATTTTCTTACATAACAGGCATATTTAGTTGTTCACACCCATGTTCACAAATTAACACACCTAACAACATGAGCAAAACTTCCTTATGGCCATTGAATACGCAATCCATATTCAAATTCCCCCAATTGTTCCAAAGATGCCTATTTTACAGTTGGTTTGTTCAAATCATGATTTAAACAAGCTTCACACATTGCGTTTGGTAGATATGTTTCCTGAACGTCTTTTAATCTTAAGCAGTCCTCCCCATTAAACAACGACACACGCATACACACTCACACACTCACGCACACGCGCACACACACACTCGCACACGCGCACACCCGCGCACACACACGCACACAGTCGCACTGGCATATCCTGCTCATGTCCATTTCTCATAGAGCCCTTTGTAAAAACTATCCCATCAGTTTTGGTTCACAGCCCTTCCCTCACAGGGCACATACCCTCCCCTCCCTTCTCTGGTGCCCTAGAGTCTCCAAGTCACTGCACCACAGCTTGGTACTGATTCTTTTATTTTTTTTTTCTACATTTATTTGTTTTGTTTTCCTCATAGTACGTAAAGCCCCACAGAGGCAAGAACTAAGACTCGTAATTTAACATCAAAGGAAACTTAAAGGTTACCTATTCTAACACTTGATTTTTTTTATTGTTTTACAATTTGCATAAATAATATGTCATCACTCATCTTAAGGATGAAAAAAACGGAGGCCCAGGGAAGCTAAGTAATTTGTCTGAGAATGCACAGCAAGTTGGCATCGGAACAGGCAGGCGTCCACTTTGGGTGGATTTTCCACTGTACCACTCACATCTCTTTCCATTTTTCAGTGGCATCTACCTCTGTGTTGTGACAGCAGACAGGGATCTCACTAAGTGCCTGTTGCCTGACAGATGATTGTAGCTCTGAGGTCATACAGTCGTGGCAACTGAAAGATGGTTACTGAAAGTTAGCAATTGCTGGTTCCTGCCTAAAAATTCCACCACATACTACAATCACTTTGAATTATCACGAAATATTTGATCTATGGAGGATATCAGAAGCCTTTGGTCGGCCAGACATGGTAACTCATGCCTGTAATCCCAACACTGTGGGAGGCCAAGATGGAAGGATCACTTGAGCCCAGGTGTGCAAGATCAGCTTGGACAACATAGTGAGACCCCGTATCTACAAAAAATAAAATGAAATAAAAATATTGAAAAGAACCCTTTGGTGATGGTTGATAGAGTCATCCAGCTAATCTCAGGAAAAGCAGACCCAAAAGAAAGATGTCAAAATGCATGCGCTTCTAAACCCATAGAGATGGAGAGCAGATTGGTGGTCGCCAGGGGCTGGGGAAAGGGGAATTGCAGAGTAACTGATTGATAGGTGCAGAGTTTTCTTTGGGGTGATTAAAATGTTTCAGAACTAGATAGAAGTGGTGGTTGTACAACTTTGTGAAGATGCTAAATGCCACTGAATTTTCCCTTTAAGATGATTAATTTTATGTGATATGGATTTCACCCCAATAAAAATAAATACATTACAATTAACTGGTTAAAATGTCCCACCTCAGCTCTGCTAAACCCAACCACGCCCCAGCCTTACCATCCCCTCAGACTGTGTAAGCAGAAGATCGGATTCCAGGGGCACATTCCCTGGAGTTTATAGGGGCAGTGTATTGGGGAGTATTTTGGCTCTCCCCTCCTCAGTCAAGGGACGCACTGGAAGAAATTTTCCCTTCCAGATGGTGGATGCCCGTAAGAGGCACATCTGGGCACCCACGGGGCAGGATGGAACCAGAGTCTGCAGTGGGGCAGCTAAAGCCCGAGCCCTACCCGTGAGTTTCATGGGGCAGGACATTTCCTGGCCTGCCTACCAGCACTGACTCCAAGAGCCCACCCTGGGGAGAGAGACTCCAGCAGTCAGAGGGAGAGGCTGAGGGAGGGGCCCAAAGTCATTCCCCTTGGGAGATGGCACTTGGACACCTGCCATCTTGAGAACAGCAGCAGAGAACCCACAAAACCCACGAAGAAGAGGCTGCAATCAAATGCTCAGTGAAGCAAACAATTCTCTTACCCGTCACACTCCCTCCTCTCCCCCAAGTCCCCAAGCACTGGAAGAGAGGGACCATAAAAGGGAGGAGAGAGATGAAGAACGACCACCCCAGCCTCTCCCCAGGCTGGTCTGGGGGAAGCGCACACAGTAGATACGACATCAGATTCAAGGTGTGAGGCTTTGAAAAGGAAGCGGACTGGACCATAGGGGTTTTTTAATACCTAAAAACAACCAAAAAGCTATGGAATTGTGAAAAGGAGATTTGGTATAAATCTCTAAAAAGATCTGGAGAAAACATAGAATCATTTCATGTTTGTGCCCCATGGAGTTCAAACAGTTAAGTAAGTTGTTTAATCTCTGTTTTCTCATCTGTAAAATGAGGATAATAATGCCTTCTTGCTGGGTATTGGGAATTTCAGTGCAATAATATCCACAAAGCCCCTGGCACATCGGTAGTCAGTAAAACCAGGAATAGAGCTGCAGCCTTCAGAAAGCAGGAAAAGCTTGCGGGCAGAAACACGCAAGTCCTAGGGGGCTGACACTTCCAAACAAAGGCTCAGTTTTTCTCATCCCCTGGGGCTTGAAATACTGACAGGCTTCTCCCTGAGGCTGTCTTCCTTCCCTAACTAAAAGCCACCTTTGTCATTGCCGAAAAAGGCCAGGTATGACTCAAGCCGCACTGAACATACCAAGACCTGGGACACCCAAGGAAGCTCGACAAGGTGCTGGGGAAAAGCAAACTGAGGACTCTTGGCAGTTACTTAATGACTCCATGGAACAAAGGAGTCCAGGCCTTTCCAGAAGTCACCAGAACAGACTCCCTAAGACGAGGGCCCTGGGGTGGAGAAGGAGCAAGCTATGCCACAGGAGCTGGAACACAAATGCTCTGTTACCCTGGCACCCACTGGCAGCTGTCACTGGAGACCTGATAGGGGAGTTTCTCCCAAAAGCTTTGGGCTGGCGGCCCCGGCAACAGAATTTCCACGCACATGGTCCTGAGGACAGAAACAGGTCCAGAGCCTGGGGATTGAGAACAAGAAAAAGGTGGAGCAGCTGCACTCCAGGACAGTAAAGAGACATGGATTTGTCTGAGGCATTGGCGTTGGGGCACCCCTTGATGCGGCTTCCTACATATGCGGTGGTGGGTTCGGGGCTGGTCTTCAGGTCTGTTTCTTTATCTGTAAAAATGGAGATAGCGCCTGACTTTGATAAGCGGATTGCTGCTCTCAATTCTTTACTCTCTCCTGCCACTTGGTTCTGCGGTGTCCAACAGCAGCAGAGTATATTTCACCTCCATGGACACTGGGCTTGGTGATTGTGATGGGTTGACTAGTGTCCCCTCTAATTCATATGTTGAAGCCTGAACCTTCAGTATTTCAAAATGGAGCTATATTTGGAGGTAAGGCATCTAAAGATGATTAAGTTAAAATGAGGCCATTTGGGTGCACCTTAATCCAGTGTGACTGGTGTCCTTCTAAGAGGAAATTTGGACACACAGAGACACCAGGGATGCACAGGCTCAAAGGAAAGGCCACGTGAAGACACGGCAAGAAAGTGGCATCCACAAGCCAAGAAGAGGGGCCTCAGGAGAAACCAACCCTGCCAACACCTTGACCTTTGACTTCCAGCCTCCAGAACTGTGAGAAACAAATGCCTACTGCTTAAGTCACCCAGAACATGGTACTTTGTTAGAACAGCCTCACACTGAAAGCTGGTCTGGTTTTTATTACCAGCATGCATGCACCAGCAATTCTAAACAATGCCACTGACAAAATGTTCCTTCCTGCAGCCTGGACGGCTCCACCATTCCCATCCTTAATATCTCACTGACTGGCATGACTCTTGTTAAGACTGTAATAAAAAGATTATGACTGGTATCAGCAAGAAAGCAAGGGTTAGTTTGTTGAGCAGGGGGTAAATCTCATAAGGATATGTACTGTAGGTCAGCATTTACATAGTCTAAGGACACACAAAACAATGCTGTATATTATTCAGGTATATATACACATAAAGCACAAAGACTTTCCTAGAAATATTAAACAACAAACTTATGATCATGATTTTCTTTCTTTCTTCCTTTCTTTTTGAGACAGAGTTTTGCTCGTTGCCCAGGCTGGAGTGTAGTGGTGCTATCTCAACTCACTGCAACCTCCATCTCCTGGGTTCAAACGATTCTTCTGCCTCATTCTTCCGAGTAGCTGGGATTACAGGCATGTGCCACCATGCCCAGGTACTTTTGTATTTTTAGTAGAGACAGGGTTTCTCCATGTCAGTCAGGCTGGTCTCGAACTCGCGACCTCAGGTGATCTGCCACTCTGGCTCCTCAAAGTGCTAGAATTACAGGTGTGAGCCACTGCACCCAGCCTGAGTTTTCATTGGTGGGGAGAGCTGGAGGGGTAAAAAAAGTTCCATAGATATAAAGGTAACTTGTCATTTATTAGGCCATTGTGTTGTTCATTGTATTCATTGTATTGTATTACATTTATTATATTATTCCCCAAGACTTTTTAGATGATTTAAATATTTCATTTAAAAACTGTGCACCATTTGGCCTGGCATGGTGGCTCAAGCCTATAATCTCAGCATTTTGGGAGCCCGAGTCAGGGTGCTCACTCAAGGCCAGGAGTTCCAGGCTAACCTGGGCAGCATAGAGAGACCCCATCTCTTAAAACAAAATTAGCCAAGTGGGATGGCTGGCACCTGTAGTCCCAGCTACTTGAAAGGCAGAGGTGAGAGGATCACTTGAGCCCAGGAGCTTAAGTCTGCAGTGAGCCATGATTGTGCCACTGCACTCCAGCCTGGGCGACAGAGTGAGACCATGTCTCCAAAAAGCAAAACAAAACATAACTGCGTGTCAGTCCAGGAGCCTGCTCTACCCTCCACACCAGGGCAGACCCACCACCAGACTCCATCTCTGTTTTCTTTTTTCGGGGGGGGACAGAGTCTCGCTCTGTCACCCAGGCTGGAGTGCAGTGGCACGATCTCGGCTCACTGCAACCTCTACCTCCCTGATTCAAGCAATTCTCCTCTCTCAGCCTCCCAAGTCGCTGAGATTACAGGCACGCGCCACCATGCCCAGCTAATTTTTGTATTTTTAGTAGAGACGGGGTTTCACTAGGTTGGTCAGGCTGATCGCGAACTCCTGCCCTCAGGCAATCCGCCCGTCTTGGCCTCCCAAAATGCTGGGATTACAGGTGTGAGCCACCACGCGCGGCCTCCGACTCTGTTTTCTATGGACTGTCTCCCCTCCTGGCCTGGAGGCATGACCTGGCCTGCCACTTTAGGGAACAACAGGTAGTTCAGGATGACTGAGCCCAGAAGTGGTAGGGACAAGACCAGGGATGTGGCTAAACAGGTGAGTGGTGGCTAATTCACTGAGGGCCTTGTGCGCCATGTTGGAGAACCTGGACTGTTTATGAAGAGAGGAGTAGATGGGATAGATGGGTGGCCCGGTGACAGGGAGACAGGGTGGCATTGGAAGCATACAAGAGACAGTGAGGTGGGGTCTGCAGCACAGGGAGGGATGTGCAAAGGGATTTGGTCAAGAGAAATGGGGACAGATCTAGCCCCATGGCTGGTCTGCTGTAGGATGGCAGCCAGTTCCAGCTGGAGGTGGAGTTTTCCTGGGTAAAAATGGAAGCAGCCAGCGATTGCTATTTATAAAAATAACTACAAAGGCTTGACAACCCAGAGAGAATGCTGAAAAAGTAAATTGAGGGCTGTTGGGAAAATGCTCAGTGTTTCTCATCTTCAAAGCATTTCTGAGACATGAGCTCATGAATCCTTTCTCCATGGCCCTGAGAAAAATATAGAAAAGAAGGAAGGTGGCAGGGGTGGGACAAAGCATGAGTGACTTCCCCAAAGCAGCAGAACCTAGCTGCTGGTGATGCTATCACGGGATGCTCCTCAAATGGCCACGCCTTTGATACACTCCCACCCTGTTCCTCAGACCCAGCCTGGTTAGGGGCTTGGCTTTGAACAGCAAAGGGTGGGGTAGGCAGAGCTGGCAGGCCATGACAGCAGCTGTGCTGGGGGTCACTGCAAGCCCCAGGGGGGTGCTTAGATCCTAGTGATGAAGGCAAGAAAACAGCCAGGGGCAGCCTGGGCTACTGGTCAGGGGCCACACTGGGTGGGCATCCAGGCACAGCCCTGGCTGAGGTGCATGGGACTTAATCATGAAATTGGTACAGGCAACAGCTGCCATGCAAGTTTGGGCAAGGAAGAGGGTTTGAACCCAGACAAGGCAATAGGGAGGGAATAAGGGCAGAGGGCAGACAGGAAGCATATGCCAGCTGGTCACCTGGAATCAGAGCTACCTGCTACAGGTGCCCGGAGCCAGGCGCTTGAGCTCCCATTGTTGTGACCCCTAAAACCATGGAGGCTCTTATTCTCTTTCACAGAGAAAGAAATTGGGAAGGCCAGGTGCAGTGGCTCACCCCTGTAGTCTCAACACTTTGGGAGGCCAAGGCAGGGAGATCACTTGAGGCCAGGTGTTCAAGACCAGTCTGGGCAACAAAGTAAGACCCTGCCTCTACAAAAACTGAAAAATAAAAATTAGACTGGTGTGGTGGCTTGCAAATGTCTTAACCCCTCTGGAGGGTGAGGTGGGAGAATTGCTTGCCCAAGAGGTCAAGGTTGCAATAAGCTATGATCTCACCACTGCACTCCAGCCTGAGCAACAGAGCAAGACCCTGTCTCAAAGAGAGAGGAAGAGAGAGAAGTTCTTTTAGGGAGAGGATCTCGCACAGCAGCAGTAATGGGATTTGCATTCATCTCCTCACCCCTGGCATGCCCCCACTCATTCTTCATGTTTCAACTCAAGATCCCCTCCTCTGGAAGCCTTCCCGGGTTGCCCTCAGAAGGAAAGTGCAGTTTGCTTTCTGTGCCCAGCAGCCCAGAGCTGGCCCTGTGAGGGCACCATGGTGCTGAGCTGTAAGGGCTCATTGCTTCTCTTCCACTAGACAGTGCCCTGAGAGGACCCATGGAACCTCGGCTTCCCTTGCTGTTGTGCCAGTCCTGGCAGGAACCAGCTTCCTCTGCCCTCTTGTTGTTTCAGCTCCCCAGGACCTGGTGCAGCTCATGTTTCCTGCAGGGTGACCTCTAGCTAGCAAAGCCTGTCCCTGTGTTGTAGGTCAGATTCCCCAGAGGGAGAAGCAGACCGGCCAGAAGCTTGGGTCAGGTAGGCAACCCATGGCAGAGGGGTAGGGGGGCCCAATGCACAGGTGCAGTGACCGATGGGCACAGAACAAAGACACACTTTACCCATACCCAGGCATGCGACGGAGTGGATTGAGCATCTAAGTCCACTGGGGGAACAGCGGGAAGCAAAACAGATGGTTGGGCTTACATTCCAGCGAAGAGTTGGACAACACACGAGCAGATCCATAAGGTGATCTTTGAGCGTGATCTGTGCCACAAAGAAAGGAAGACAGCCCTGAGATGGGGCTGACTGTGGAGCCTCCTTAGCCAGGCTGGACAGGGATGCCTCTCCCAGGAGCCTGCACTGGAGACTAACGTGTCCCACCAGACTTCCACGCAGCCTGCGAGTGCTCAGCAATGGTGACAACAGGGTCGCCACTCCATGAAAAACCATACCCAGACCTGAAAGCACTGCTTCCATTTCATGGTTCTGCACATTTTCTCCAGCCTCTGTGGTGAAAGATTATTTCATTGCCTCCAACAGAAGGCGTATTTGTGTGTGTACATATGCTTGGGAGAAATTTACTGAAAAGATGTGGGTACGAGACCAGCTGGCTGCACTTGCCACGCCAGGATCCTCGCTCAGCAATATGCCCAAGAGCTCGTGTTTGCGAGTCCCAGCCAGGGGAGAAATGGGTGTAAGGGACCCACAGGGGAACATTAGCGTTGACTCGGAGTTTTGCATGCCCCTTCAAAGGAAGGGAGAACCTTGGAGGGAGGAAGTGATTGAAGACTTTCCAGAGAAATTTCAGAGTCTCAGGCAATTAGATCCAGAGCATAGCTTCCATATTCAGAAGCAGAAGAGAGAAATGTTATTATTTGGGGATCTCGCTCTTCCAGTCTCCTTCCAAAAAGCCCTTTTCTAAGACCTCAATTCTTATACCTGCTCAATGGGTATGATTCCTACCACTTTCTCATAAGTACATTTTTCTTCAAACTTTAAAATTTTTAGATCTTAAGTATGTAAGACATAACAGTGCTAAAGAGAGGTGGAAGTAGTGAAGGGAGTTTTGAATGCAAAAACATAAATCGAGGGGTTATGAACATCTTTGCCTCTTCCTTCACTGCTCTCCCCCCAACCCTTTTTTCTCTTCTTTTTTCCCATCAGTTTCTCTTTAAGGTTAATATAAAAGAGCTTTAAACAAAATATTTCAAGGGACCTGGTAAGCTAGGACTCTGGATTGTGGAAAGAAGGGAAAAGATAAGGTAGGTAAAAAAGCGACCCCCTCCAAAGATGTCCCTACTTTAACGCCCAGATTCTTTGAGTATGTTAGTTTACACTGCAAGGGGAATTAAGGTTGAAGATGGGATTAGTCAGCAGACCTTCAAATGAGGAGATCCTCCAGGGTCCTTGCAAGCAGGAGAGAGAGGCAGAAGAGGAGGCCGGGGAATGCCGGGAAGGAAGAATTCCACCCACCCTTGCTGGCTTTGGAGATGGAAGAAGGGGCCATAAGCCAAGGAAGGTGGGTGGCCTCCAGAAGCTAGAATATGCAGGGAGACAAATTCTCCCCTCAGAGCCTCGAGGAGATACTTTTTTTTTTTTGAGACAGAGTCTCGCTCTGTCACCCAGACTAGAGTGTAGTGGCATGATCTCGGCAACCTCTGCCTCCCAGGTTCAAGTGATTCTCCTGCCTTAGCCTCCCGAGCAGCTGGGACTATAAGCGTGTGCCACCACACCTGGCTAATTTTTTGTATTTTTAGTACAGACAGAATTTCAGCACGTTGGCCAGGATGGTCTCAATCTCCTGACCTCGTGATCCACCCGCCTCAGTCTCCCAAAGTGCCGAGATTACAGGCACGAGCCACCATGCCTGGCCGATACTTTGATTTCAGCCCAGTGAGACCCAGGTGGAACTCCTAACCACAGATCAGATAGTATATTCATATTGTTTGAGCCACCAAGGTGGTGGCAGCTTGTTATGTCTGCAGTAGGAAACCAGTACGTACTAATAGCGAGGAAAGGATTGAAAACCAGACAGAGAAGGCATTAAGCAGTGAGCTGGAGAAAAAGGCCATTCTGGGGGCAAAAAGACTCAAGACAAGTTGGATCCCATTCCTCGTGGGGCACCATGGGCCTCCGGGTGGGGAGGAGGCAAAAGACATCTCCCCTCACTGGCCATTCTGGCATTCAGGACCAGCTACATAATTTGGGAAGCACAGTACAAAATGAAAATGCAGGGCCCCTTGTGTAAAGTTATTGAGTGGGAGGGTCACTTGAACCAGGGAGGTGGAGGTTGCAGTGAGCCGAGATCGTGCCACTGCACTCTAGCCTGGGAACAGAGTATGACTCTGTCTCAAAAGAAAAAGAAAAAAGAAACAAAGTCTGAGACAGCGACAGGGCTCTTGTGAGTGTGGGGCCCCATGTGCGTGCATGGGTTGCACCCAGGAAGCTGGTCCTGCCCATAATTATGGGTGTAGATGTGGGTTACCCAGGAGTTTTATGTGGGCCCCTGGGTGGTGGATACGCCCTTTGTCTGATCACTAGGCCACAGCTCCCTGGAACCTCTCTCAGTCCCCCCATGGGTAACTTTGCCATTGAGTGGATTTTTTTTTTTTTTTTTTTTAACACAGAGTCTCACTCTGTCATTCAGGCTGGAGTGCAATGGCACAATCTCAGCTTACTGCAACCTCTGCTTCCCAGGTTCAAGCAATTCTCCCTCAGCCTCCCAAGTAGCTGGGATTAAAGGCACACACCACCGTGCCCAGCTATTTAAAAATTTTTTTTTAATTTTTTTGTACTTTTAGCAGAGACCGGGTTTCACCATGTTCGCCAGCCTGGTCTCCAACTCCTGACCTCAGGTGATCCACCCACCTCGGCCTCCCAAAGTGTTGGGATTACAGGCCTGAGCCACCGTGCCCGGCTGACTTGAGTCTTTAAAAGTTCAGGTCTTCCCCTGCTCCTGCCTCCCGGTCTCCTCTCCGAGCTGGTTCATTCTGCTGTCCCCAGCAGGTCTTCACCACCAAGGAATTGGGGCACAAATACGGGTCTGAGTGAGCTGAAATTGCAGGCAGGAATCAGAGGCAGAATTGTTATCTTAAATGAGAGCAAAAGGAATAAAATGGACAGTTCCTAAAATGCCTGTGTTTCTGGAGTTTAGAATCTCAGTTTATGTTTCTTCTGGCAAACCATATACAAAAGATTCTTGCAGAACCAATGCTCCTTACCAAGCTGTATCAGGCTGAAATCACCATTACGCTGATGGACATTTTAAGTTATTTCCCCTCCCCTGCCATGGGGCACCACGAACCCCACCTCCGTGAACATCCCCATCCTCACTGCTGAGCTATTTAAATGGGGACTAGGGGTTTGTTTTCAAGCTAATATCTCTAGCTGAGGTGAGGGAGTGCTTGGTTACAGGCAATGGAGCAGGTTAAGGGAGACCTTTGGCATTCATTCTTTCTCAATAGAGGCAAGATTTTCTCACCATTTTCCCAATGTCTCTGGATAATCCTTTGCTACTTTCAAAGGAATAAGGCTTGTATTTCAGAGGAAATCGCTATCTCACTCTTACTTAACGTGGCTGTCCTTACCCCCATGTGACCAGGTCCGAATCCAGTGTGTTTTGAGCCCCCAGGTGCTGCCTGAGCCCCCTTTTTGTGAAAAACAGTTCATTCTGCCTGCATGGGTTTCACCCCCAGGAAGCCGGACCTGCCCATAGTTACGAGTGTAGATGTGGGTTACCAGGAGCTTTTATGTGGGCCCCTGGGTGGTGGATACGCCTTTTGTCTGATCGCTAGGCCAGCTCCCCGGAACCTCTCTCAGGTGAAGAACAGTTGAAGAGATGAAGAGCGGCAGAAACAGCTGCCACTGAACAGGGATCGGTGAGGCTACCTTGTAAACCCTGTAACCAGCTTCAGAGTCACCACTCTTCCTTCTCTACCCAAACCCAATCTCCCCACTTTCATTGCTAGCAAAGCCCCGATATTTTCTATAAAAGCAGTTTTTAAAAATTGAAGTAGAATATTGTGTTTCTCGAACTTTAATGTGTGAGTGTATTGCCTGGCAATGTTGTTAAATAGCAGCTTCTGGGCCGGGCGCGGTGGCTCACGCCTGTAATCCCAGCCCTTGGGGAGGCCAAGGTGGGGGGATCATGAGGTCAAGAGATCGAGATCATCCTGGGCAACATGGTGAAACCCCGTCTTTACTAAAAATATGAAAATTAGCTGGGTGTGGTGGTGCATACCTGTAGTCCCAGATACTCAGAGGCTGAGAAAGGCAAATCACTTGAACCCAGGAGGCGGAGTTTGCAGTGAGCCAAGAGCCACTGCACTCCAACCTGGGCGACAGAGCAAGACTCTGTATCAAAAAAAAAAGTAGCTTCTTATTCTGTAAAACGTCCTGAAGATGTCTTACTTATTACTTACTGCATCCCAGAAGCTGCCCTAATACCTGCTTCCAATCACTACCCTCATCCACCTCCCCAAAGGTGACAACACTCCTGAGCTTATGCCATAGACTAGTGTGGCTTGTTTTTGCATTTGATCTTAGCCCAAAGGCTGAGAAGTGAGATGTGTGGCTTCTTTCTAAACTTTACATAGTATGTGCTCTTTGGAATAAAGTCTTGAACTTGATCAGGCGTCCAACCTCCACAAAGCCAGGTACTCAAGGAAAGCAACATCCTCCCCAGGCTCAGACTGTGATTGCTGTAAGTCAAGCATGGGTGCTCCCTCGCCCTTGTCAGTGACTGGCTTAGACATGGCATGTGGTACAATTCTGGCCAGTGAGGAAAGTTTGCTGGGAGCAAGTCCACGGCCCAGCAGCATCAACATCACCCAGGAGTTTGTTAGAAATGCAGAATCAACGTCCCAGCTCTTATGTGGGCTGTTGGGTAACCCACATCTACACTCATAACTGTACTCAATAAATATATATATATATACACATATATATATTATATATAGGCTTACCACCTATGTATGCATCAATAGACAATGTCAATTGATTTTACTCATGTTAAACTGCATATGAATATAATCCTACCAGTATATACATCTTTGTGTCTTGATTCCTGTTTTTTTTTTTTTTTTTCTTTTTCCGGGAAGCGGAGGTTGCAGTGAGCCAGGATTGTGCCACTGCACTCTAGCCTGGGCGACAGAGCGAGACTCTCTCTCAATATCTCAGTAATAATAATTCTATAGTAATACTATAATAATAATATGTAATCACATATTAATCATATCAGGGTCAGGGCCATGCTGGAAAATAAAGCTGAATAAGAGGCCTAACAGAACAGGGCTGGGGAACAGAGAGGGGTCTGGAGGCACCTCTCTGAAGTAGATATTTTGGATTTTTTTGTTTTTGTTAAAAAAAAAGAAGAAAGAAAGGAAAAATAATAATAATAAAAAAAAAAAGAATGAGGGAGAGGAAGAAAGAGAAAGAGGAAGAGGGAGAGAGAACGGGGGTGTTGCTTTATTGCCCGGGCTAGAACGCAGTCTAAAAATGGATATGCCTATAATTGTGCTTAATAATAGAGACATGAAAAAAAAATGAGGGAAGAAAATAACAAACAAGCGGCCAGCCAATATTTCATTGAAACCTGTAAATAGATGTGATGTGGTACTGATAAGGGTGTATATTTTGTGTATTTAAAGTGGAGAGTTCTATAAATGTTAATTAAGTTTGTTCTGGATCTGAGTTCAAATCCTGGATATCGTTGTTAATTTTCTGTCTCATTGATCTGTCTAATATTGATGTTGAAGTCTCCCACTATTATTGTGTGGGAGTCTAGGTCTCTTTATAAGTCTTATATATCTGGGTATTCCCGTATTGGGTGCATATATATTCAGGATCTTTAGCTCTTCTTGTTGCATTGATCCTTTTATCATTATGCAATATCCTTCTTTGCTTCTTTTGATCTTTGTTGCTTTAAAGCAACTCCTGCTTTTTATTTATTTATTTTTGTTCTCCATTTGGTTTGTAAATTTTTCTCCATCCCTTTGTTTTGAGTCTTTGTGTATCCTTGCATGTGAGATGGGTCTGGATGCAGCATACCAATGGGTTTTGGCTTTTTTTGCCTCTCTGTGTCTTTGGATTGGGGGATTTAGTAGATTTAAATTTAGAATTAATAATAATATATGTGAGTTTAATAGTGCCATTTAATGTTAGCTGGCTGTTTTGCCCATTAGTTGATGTAAATCCTTGATTATGTGGATGCTCTTTACTTTTTGGTATTTTTTAGAAAGGCTGATACTGGCTGTTCCTTTCTATGTGTAGTGGTTCTTTCATAAGTTCTTGTAAAGTTGGCCTGGTGGTGATGAAATCTCTGAGTGCTTGCTTGTTCACAAAAGATTTTATTTTTCCTTCGCTTATGAAGCTTAGTTTGGTTGGATGTAAAATTCTGGGTTGAAAGTTCTTTTCTTTAAGGATGTTGACTATTGGCCCCCACTCTCTTCTAGCTTGTAGGGTTTCTGCTGAGAGATCTGCTGTGAGTCTGATGGGCTTCCCTTTATGGGTAACCTGACCTTTCTCTCTGGCTGCCCTCAGTATTTTCTCCTTCATTTCAACCCTGGTGAATCTGGCGACTATGCGCCTTGAGGTTGGTCTTCTTAAGGAATATCTTTGTGGTGTTCTCTGTATAACCTGGAGTTGAATATTGTCCTGCCTTGCTAGGTTGGGAAAGTTTTCCTGAATAATATCCTGAAGCGTATTTTCCAGCTTGGATTGATTCTCTTCATCACATTCAGGCACACCTATCAAACGTAGATTAGGTCTTTTCGCATAGTCCCATATTTCTTGGAGGCTTTGCTCGTTCCTTTTTATCCTTTTTTCTCTAAACTTGTCATCTTGTTTTATTTCATTAAGCTGGTCTTTGACTTCTGATATCTTTTCTTCTTCTTTTTTTTTTTTTTTTTGGCTGAGCACAGTGGGCTTTATTGATGGTACACGACAAGGTGGGGCTCCCTAGGCCCCTCCCTCTTCAAGGGGTCTGCATGGAAACTGTGAGGAGGGGCAATTCAGTGTGATGGGGGACTCTGTGGCAGGGACTCCCCAGCAGTGAGGGCCTCTCTTCCTCTCGTGCTCTCGCTGGGGCTGGTGGTCCAGGGGTCTTACTCCTTGGAGGCCATGTGGGACATGAGGTCCACCACCCTGTTGCTGTAGCCAAATTCATTGTCATACCAGGAAATGAGCTTGACGAAGTGGTCGTTGAGGGCAATGCCAGCCCCAGCATCGAAGGTGGAAGAGTGGGTGTCGCTGTTGAAGTCAGAGGACACCACCTGGTGCTCAGTGTAGCCCAGGATGCCCTTGAGGGGGCCCTCCGACGCCTGCTTCACCACCTTCTTGATGTCATCATATTTGGCAGGTTTTTCCAGACGGCAGGTCAGGTCCACCACTGACACGTTGGCAGTGGGGACACGGAAGGCCATGCCAGTGAGCTTCCCGTTCAGCTCAGGGATGACCTTGCCCACGGCCTTGGCAGCTCCAGTAGAGGCAGGGATGATGTTCTGGAGAGCCCCACGGCCATCACGCCACAGTTTCCCGGAGGTCCATCCACGGTCTTCTGGGTGGCAGTGATGGCGTGGACAGTGGTCATGAGTCCTTCCACGATACCAAAGTTGTCATGGATGACCTTGGCCAGGGGCGCTAAGCAGTTGGTGGTGCAGGAGGCATTGCTGACGATCTTGAGGCTGTTGTCATACTTCTCATGGTTCATGCCCATCACGAACATGGGGGCATCAGCAGAAGGGGCAGATATGATGACCCTTTTGGCTCCCCCCTGCAAGTGAGCCCCAGCCTTCTCCATGGTGGTGAAGACGCCAGTGGACTCCACCACGTACTCAGCACCAGCATCGCCCCACTTGATTTTGGAGGGATCTCGCTCCTGGAAGATGGTGATGGGATTTCCATTGATAACAACCTTCCTGTTCTCAGCCTTGACAGTGCCATGGAATTTGCCATGGGTGGAATCATACTGGAACATGTAGACCATGTAGTTGAGGTCAATGAAGGGATCATTGATGGCGACAATATCCACTTTGCCAGAGTTAAAAGCAGCCCTGGTGACCAGGCGCCCAATATGACCAAATCCGTTAACTCCGACCTTCACCTTCCCCATGGTGTCTCAGGGATGTGGCTGGCGATAGACTAGATGCGGCTTTCCGGCAAACAGGAGGTGCAGAGAGCCCTGATATCTTTTCTTCTGCTTGATCGATTCTGCTGTTAAAACTTGTGCATAGTTCGTGAAGTTCTCATGTTGTGTTTTTCAGCTCCATTAATTCACTTATATTCCTCTCTAAATTGTGTATTTTTGTTAACATTTCATCAAACCTTTTTTCAAAGTTCTTAGTTTCTTTGCATTGGGTTAGAACAAGCTCTTTTAATTCACAGATGTTTCTTATCACCCACCTTTTGAAGGCTGCTTCTGTTAATGGAACACACTCGTTCTCCATCAGGCCTTGTTCTGTTGCTGATGAGGAACTGTGATCCCCTGTAGAGGGAAAGGCGTTCTGATTTTGGGTATTCTCAGCCTTTTTAGGCTGTTTTCTTCCCTTCATTATAAATTTATCCTTCTGTGGTCTTTATAATTACTGTCTTTATAATTGGGTTTCTGAGTGGATGTTCAACTTGTTGATTCCCAGTGCTAAAATCTGAGCAACCCACTGCGCTGGCCAAAACGGTGGCATTTTGATTGATGGTGCTTTTCTGACTCTGCACCAAGAACCACCGCACCAAGGCAGCGGCAAAACCACCTTGCCGGCCACAAGAGTTGCGCTGGCGACCCATGGGGCTCCTCCGCTGGGAATCTCCTGGTGCGTGAGCATCAAAAATTTGTCTGAAAGTGTGGCGTCCTCTCATTCTCTGCACTTTCCCTGGGAGCTACAATCCCGAGCTGCTAGTGATCAGCCATCTTGGATCTCTTTTTTTTTTTTTTTTTTTTTTTTGAGACAGTGTCTTGCTCTGTCACCCAGGCTGGAGTACAGTGGTGCAATCATAGTTCACTGCAGATTCGAACTTCTGGGCTCCAGAAATCCTCCCACCTTGGCCTCCTTAGTAGCTGGAAGTACAGGCATGCACCATCATACCTGGCTAATTTGTATCTTTTTTGTAGAGGGTCTCCCTATGATGCCCAGGCTGGTCTTGAACTCCTGACCTCAAGCAATCCTCCCACCATAGCCTCCCAAAGTGCTCAGATTATAGGTATGAACCACTGTGCCTGGCCTAGGATTAACAGTTTTAAAGATAAAAATAATGCAAATATCCAAAATTTTGAGAAAATATCAAAATTTTAAATAAAGGTAGGATTAGTAACAGAGCCATGCTGAGCGATATTGAAGCCCAATGCAAAAGAAAAATCAGTAATGCTGATTGTCTTTACTTAAAATTTTGATTTTTTATTCAGTCAATTTTGCATTAATTTTCATTTTTAAAATGTCACCATACATATTATTTTTCTTGCTCATTGAATTTTTTTGGACTCTTGAAATTTTGAGCTAGCCTCGTCCCAGCCCTGAGTGAAAGTGAAAACTCTAGAACCGTTTTACCTCCAGGCTTTCATTTCATGGAATAATAGAAGTTCTAATTAAGTTATTTTTTGTTGGGCTTTCTGTTTCTCGCAGTTCAACGTATAATAATCAATGTAAGATCAATTAGCTACAAGTGACAGAAACCCAACCCAAACTGGCATAAATAATGAAGACAGTGCTAGCTCATATTTCAGAGAGTGCAGAGCAGTGTGGCTCCGGTTTTGCTTCTCTTCTGTTCTATCAGTATTTTCTCGATAACCTTCAGCTTTGTCTGAAGGTCAGGATTGTATAATAAAGAATTTGTCTGGTTCTGTCCCAGGTTCCTGGCACAGAGCTTCTTACAATCTCTGGAATGTCCTAAGGGATAGGAGTATGTTATTCATGAGCTCCGTGGATTACACCTGAGTTTATGCTGAGACGGTTCAGGATTAGGACTGGTCACCAGAAAGATCAACCACATAATTAGAGGGTTGGGGTTCTGAGCCAACCCTACCTCCAAGGAAGGGAGGGGAGCTGGAGATTGAGTTCAATCCCATGGCCAATGTTCAGTCATGCCAATGGAATGGCACTCTAATAAATACTCTGGATGTGGAAGCTCTGTGGAGCTCCTGGTTAATGAACATGCTGATGCAGCGGGAGAGTGATATGCCCCGGTTCCATGGGGAGAGGGCCCAGAAGCCCTGCATTCTAGAAGCTCTTAGACCTTGCCCTGGGCTCCAGATTGATATTCTTTATAATAAAACTGTAATCATGTAGGCTTTCCTGAGTTCTGTGAGTCCTTCTAGTGAATGATTGAACCTGAGCAGGTTGTGGGAACACCCAGATTTGTAGCCAGCTGCTCAGAAATGCTGGTGGTCTGAGATCCCACCTTGTGGCTGACATTTGAAGTGAAACAGTCTTGTAGGGGACTGTGCCCTTTAATGTGTGGAGTCTGCACTAACTCTGGGTATTTGTATTTGCATTTGGAGACTCATATTACAGTACACCAGTTGGTGTCAGAACAGTTGGTATCAGAAAAGTCAGCTTCCTCCAGAGTCACAGAAGGGCTGCCAGCAGCAACATACCAACTAGTTTATTTCCAGCAAGAGAGATAGAAAAGCCTTTCACCAAAACATGGAATTGATGACCATTCCTTCAGTCTTATTGGGCCTGCTTATGTCATCCTAGACCTAAGACAATCACCAGGAGAATGTCACATAATTGGTTTAAGCCAGATTCTTAAACCAAGCACTGGGGATTATTGTGATTGGCTAATCAATCTTCCCATCCTGCCCACGAGAGTCAGAAATAGGGTAATTGACCCTTGGCCCATGTTAGCTATTTTGAGGAGTGTTAAATAATTAAACAAAGCTGAAGTTCAGTTAGAAAGAGAACAGGGGGCCAGCTGTGGTGGCTCAAGCCTATAATCCCAACACTTTGGGAGGCCATGCTGGGGGGATCGTTTCAGGCCAGGAGTTTGAGACCAGCCTGGGCGACACAGTAAGACCCCAATTCTACAAAAAAATTTAAAAAATAAGCCGGGTGCAGGGGCACACACCAGTAGTCCCAGATACTTAGGAGGGGATAGGTAGGCAGATCATTGAGCACAAGAGGTCAAGGCTGTGGTGAGCTATGATCATTCCACTACACTCCAGCCTGGGCAACAGAGCAAGACCCTGTTTCTGAAAAGGAAAAGAAAAGGAAGAGAAAACAAATAATGCAAGTTAGAAAATAAATAATGCAACAGTCTAGCACCATATAAAAGAGAGAACGGCCTTGATTTGAGTCCTAACTTTGATACTTACCAGCTACGGGAAGAGACTCCGTTTTCTTATCTGTAAAAAAGAGATAACAATATCTACTTGCCATGAGTGCTTATGAGGGTTAAATGAAAATGCATGGTGTCTGATATATGTACATAATTAAATGCATAGTGTCTAATGTACAGAGACTGCATAACTAAATGCATAGTATTTGACACATAGCAGGCACACAAATACAGTTCCTTCACCCAGTCCCCTTTAGACACTGAGTTCCTGGCGGCTGAGTGCAACACTTTCATCTTTGATTACCTGGCATGGCGCTTGGCATATGGTGGACCTTTCATAGATACTTATTAAAGGAATAAGGCAAGAGAACATTCCTCTGAATAAGTGGAATCTTTTCTTTCTCCCCAATAATAAGCATTATGCAACTGTGTGGCCCATTCTGCCTTTGACACTAGAAACATTTTAGCTAACTGAATTTGAATTTCAACTGTAACAACGACTTGGCCTTCCTAAACTACACATCTATGCTCCTCTTTATCTAATCTTGATTCTCTACTCCTAGTTTTCTCAGGCCTAAACCTCTACTTCTTTGTTTTCCCAGCATCGTGTTGTTGTCAGTGTCCTTGCTATAAGCCATCTTTGTGGAAAGAGATGGGGCAAAAGCCGACCAGTAGACAGACCAAATGCTTTATAAAAAAAGCCACTGAAGACACAGTAAGGAAGCCACTTTCCACCATTTATTAAATAAATTCTTTCCCAGGCCGGTCTGAGTTGCACCCAGACTTTACATCGGGCTTTGTTCCAAGTGGGTGGGGGTGCCAAAGGGAATACTGCGGCCTGAAAGACGTCCAAGGAAAAAGGCTTCTTTTAGAGGCAAGCCCACATTACACAGTTGGCAATGCTAAGCTGAACGTCCTCCCAGCTTCCAGGGGGAAATGAAAGACATTCCCCCCATAGCTTCGCTTTCAAGCTCTTACAGCTGGCAGGGCAGGAGAGCCAAGTTCCGCCTTTTCAATGCAGGTCGTCACTCGGGTGCCAGGATCCACTGATCGATTAGCCAAACATCCAACGTGAGAAAAAGGCCCAGCACACATCTTTTTGCTTAACCTTCATTAAATGCTCCATTTAACCCCAAAGAACCTGACTGTCTCTTTTTTTCATCTGCCATAGCCCAAGAACACCAATGCCAAAGAATTTTTCTAGAAAAATTACAAAGGGAAGCAAAAGAAAGAAATCTGATTTCTGAGCAGACCTCTCATTTGCAGTTCGCACCTGAGGCTATGTGTTCTTTGTGGGATCTGGGGACTGCAAGGGAACTTGGGGATTCTTGAGAGTCACCTCCTTATTGTACAGATTGGGAAGCAACTGCCCTGAGAGGTAAAGTGACTCACCCAAAGTCCCACAGCTGGTTAAGGGCAAAGGGAGGGCTAGACCCACATCTCCTGACTCCTAATTCACTCACTAAACCACACGCGTCTTCAGTACCATACACTTAGCCACAAACTCTTTGAAGAGACGGAATAATTCAAATAGATGACGCCCTTGTAGAAGGACAAACTGTGGGGCAGCCTCACTTCTGTGTTATTCTAAACCAACAACCCAAGTAGCATAATGAAAGAGCCCAGTATATTTTTCTTGTCACACAAATTAAAATCATTTACAGGCAGACATTCCCTAACTCACAAATAAGCTGTGTCCTAACAGTGTGTTTGGAATTTGCTATTTAGAACCCAGGATGTGTTTTCTTCCTGGGAAATCACATGATCGAGTGTGGTCAGAACCCCAGGCTAGGTCACAAAGGGCGACTTAACCAATAAGTAACCACTGTGCAGTGGATGGAACCCTTCATCATATTGTTTCCATGAAAAAACCCATTCCAGGTTTCAAGTAAGAATAATGGAAACGCAGCTATCCCACCAAGGTCCCGGTGTGAAGCTGTCCCTCCCAGGTGCCTGGTGGGGAGCTGGGAGGTTAGGCTAGGTGAGAGCTAGGAGGCTGTGCAGAATTGTGAACTGAACATGTGCTTTGGATGGAGACAGAACTGATTTCAAGTCCACTCTGCTACATAATAGCTGGGCAAGTTTCTTAACCTTTCTGCGCCTCTGAAAAATGAGAATGGTAACAATACCTCACTGGTAAATTAAAAGGACAAAAGAAGACAATGTCTATTAAGGACCTATTTTGGTGTCTCACATGTATCAACAAGCTGTCATTTATCATTGTGGTTGCTTGGGAGGAGAAGGACAGGCTCCAGCGGTTTGGAGAGCTGGGATGCCCCATTTGAGGAGGCAGCATCTGGGGTGGGGAAAGGCTCCTGCCACAGCCTGATGGGCAGGGGGCAGTGAGGGGACCCTGGCTTCTTACCTCCCACCCCTGCCCCTTAGGCAGTAGAATGGCAGCAACTGTAGTTCCACCCCTGGCTGGGAGGAGGTGGCAAGGCCCCGGTGGGGCCCATAGTGGCCACTCCAAGCAGCCCGGTTGTAGAGAGGGTCACCCTCCGCAGCGCTGGCTCATAAGCAGCTTCAGCCTTCCCCTGCCCTCTGTGATCATTCCTCCCCAGCCCCAGGGGACGTCCCTGGCAGCTCCCACAGTGCTTCTTGGCTCTTTCAAGTCTCATTTCTGTGACTAAAATGTCCAAGCCAGTGTAACATCGAACTTTAAATGTTGTTAAGTTCGGTCTCCTCTCGCAATCTGAGTGAGGCTTACTCCAGCCTTAGAAGCAGCCTGAAGAGGAGCAGGGGTCTGTGTTGCTAGTTTCTCCTCTCTCCTGGCTCCACTCCCAGCCCCCATTCTCACTAACGGGTTTCAGACCCTCTGAAGCCAGACCCAGAGGGAGAAGGGAGGAAGGCAGGCACAGCAGTGTGACCTGGCATGGGTCCTTTGGGTGTCTGATGCATGGGTGTTAGCTCTGTCCCAGGCCCATGGCTCCCTCAAAGCCCCTCACACCTGTCTTGAGGTGGGAAGGAAGTGCCAGAACCTTCCCCCAGGAATATGGTGCTTAGCTGACCCAGTTTGCCCAGGACTAAGGGGTTTCCCAGGATACAAGACTTCCATTGCTAAAGCCAGGACAGCCCCAGGCAAACCAGGAGGAAACAGTCACCTGACCCAAGAATAGCAGGCACATCCTGACACTCAGCTCTCTCCCAAATAACCCTTTTCTCATGATTCTTCAGCCTGAGTGACCAGTGGGCTAGAGCTGGCAGGCCAGGTTTATACCTTCCTGGCAGGTCCTGCGCAAGTGGCCTACCTCACACTAGTAGGTAGAGTTTTGGCATCTTCTCAATGGTTGTCTCTGGGGCCTCTGCCTAAACTAAGAGTCATCCTCAAATATGGACTAGAGGAATTTCCGGTGT
The DNA here is from genome assembly GCF_009761245.1 of Sapajus apella. NCBI lineage: Eukaryota > Metazoa > Chordata > Mammalia > Primates > Cebidae > Sapajus > Sapajus apella. The sequence continues at coordinate 1,837,530 of NW_022437012.1, read as the reverse complement.
CGTGGTGTATCCTGAGCTGAAGGGTTCACTGCATGCTTAGGAACATCTCAGCAGGGACTGAGAGAAGCTGTACAGTTTGATGTAGGCTGTGGCTTGGGTTGAAATCTTAGCTCATTCCCTCATTACCTTGGACTGTGTTACCTTTAGCACCCCTGCGCCTCATTTCCTCACATGTGAAATTGATGGATGATGGCCCCCACTGCATGGAGTTATCTGCAGCACTATGAGAATTAACTCATGTCACACATTGCCTGGGACCTGGTAACTATGCAGTGGATGTTAACGCCTAGCAACATTTTTATAGCAAGCCAGGATTGTGTAATAAAAACTTTCATGCATTTAATAAGTTTCAAATCTATTGCAGGCATATTTTCTTGTTATTTTCTGCATTTTAAAGCAAGTTGAGGAGTCAGCATTGGCAAAGGCACCAGAGAAAGGCCATGCACTCCTATGCTGCTGGTGGCACATAAATTTATAGTCTCTTTGGAAGGTCATTTAGCGATAGGTTTCAAAAGTCCTAAAAATGCTTTTGATCTAGCAATTTCACTTCTAGGAATTTATCCTGAGGAAATAATTGGAAAACTGGCTAAAGATTAATATACAAGATAGTTCATTGTGGTGTACTTAAAACAGAAAAATATTTGAAGCTGTCTGAATGTCTTAAAAGATCAGAAAAATTTTTGTTCATGCATACAGTAAAATACTATACAACTATTAAAAATGATATCACAATCTATATTTGTTGACATGGGAGGGTGTTTATGATATATATATGTATAGTATACTTATATAGAGAGTACACATTTTAAAATAAGTATATTCCAGGATTTTTTCTGAGCATGGGGTTTAGTATTAACCTAGTTGAGATCAAAATGTATATACAATATTGTATTTTGTTTTTGTTTTGTTTAATGTGATGTAAGAGCCATTTTCTAACATATAACAAACCTTCTATAAACTTCAATAGTAAAAATATCCATTAAGTTGATGTTTTCCAATTAAATAACCAATCATATATTGTTGGAGCAACTTATTCCAAAAATATCTTAAGAGGCCGGGCATATTGGCTCACGCCTGTAATCCTAGCCCTTTGGGAGGCCAAGGTGGGCAGATTACTTGAGGTCAGGAGTTCGAAACCAGTCTGGCCAACCATGATGAAACCCTGTCTCTACTAAAAATACAAAAAAAATTAGCTGTGCGTGGTGATGCCTGTAGTCCCAGCTACTCAGAAGGCTGAAGCAGGAGAATCGCTTGAACCTGGGAGGCGGAGGTTGCAGTGAGCTGAGATCAGACCACTGCACTCCAGCCTGGCCGACAGAGCAAGACTCTGTCTCAAAAAAAAAAAAAAAAAGTTTAAGGAATATGTTGTTAATATTTTCTTAAGATTAATATACCTAAATCAAATTACTCAGTCAAACTATAGGAAGGTGCATGTATTTGAAGGGGACATAAATATTTTTAGAGCTTGCAATACATATTGACAAGCTGCCTTCCCACAAGTTATACCAATTTATCCCAAGAATTGATTTGGAAATTGGATGCTTGTCCACTTTTCTCTGCAAAGAAAGAAGATTCCATTGTTCATATGATGTCTTCCACAGATTTATCGTGCCAACCGAACGGATTACCCTTACAGTATCTGATCCTCCTGTCCTCATGAAGTCTCACAGTTCCTGGTGAAACTGTGCACCAAATTACCACAGAAATGGAAAGAAAGGGAAAAAAAGCAAAGAAAAAGTACTCCAGGGTAATGAAACCCCTACACATACTCACCAGTCTTTGTGGCAAAAAAGTAATTTGATTATGCAGTATGTAACTCAATACATTTCCACAATTTTCAAGTGCATCTGAGCTGCTCTTGAGAATATCTTTATTTCAGAATTATTAACTATACAAAAATCAAATGTGCTGAGAAGAAAACACCCTAGTAGAGGCCTCAGACAAAAACTGAAAGATAAAGGACTGGAAGAAGTTATAAAATGTCCAAAACTCTTTTGTTCTATCGCAATAGGCGCTAAAAAATCTGATAGACAAAAGCATGAAATTGAGAAGAATCATAATAGCTAAGAAAATATAAATAATGAAGATAGAAGAGAGAATAATTATAAAAGTCAGATTATGCCAAAGTAGTACTTCATTAAAAGGAAGAGATAAATTTGCAGTATAGTTAATTGTTTGAATAACCCAATTTAATGAAGGAGGCTGAATCATATGAATGTGCTGAAAAAAAGATTTGCAATCTTGGTGATTTGATCACAAAACATAGACATCAACAACAATAACAGGAACCCTTGTATAGGCCACTACTACAAGAGCATTGACCAAAAAGTATAGAAAAAATATATAGCAAAAAAATGTAGAAAAAACATGCTATAGTGATTATCCAAGTTAACCAATTAAAAATATCGTTACCCTTCTAGATTTTGCGATGTATTTGTTAGCTTTTTAGGATTTGCGATTGTTGTGATTTATCCTAAATTAATATTCATATTGATGCCTAATTTTGTCTTCGTAATTTGATATTCTTTTTCTTAGAATGAATCCCAGTTCCTGTAAGCCTCAGGTTCCTGGAAACCTAGATCTGCCCCGCTGTGAACATTGAGTGCCTGCAAATGTTCTCAGAGAAGATTCTAAGTCCAGCTCAGCTGATCTGTGTCATCATACCTGGCATGTTTTAGAACAACAAGGCTTACCACAGCTAAAGTACCCTTGGGAAGGATTATGCAATGCCAGAAAGATTCGCTCTTCATAAGCCCCGTAGGTGAAAAGAGGGTCAATTCGCTGAAGCTGTCAACATTCAACACCCAGACGTGGCCAGGCACAGTGGCTTATATCTATAATCCCAACACTTTGGAAGGGCAAGCTGGGAGGATCACTTAAGGCCAGGAGTTGGAGTCCAGCCTGGACAATAGAACAAGACCCAATTTTTTTCTTTTTTGTCTGTACAAAGAAAAACATAAAAATTAGCCAGGCATGGTGGTATGCACCTGTAGTCCCAGCTACTAGGGAGGCTGAGACAGGAGGGATCACTTGAGCCCAAGAGTTTGAGGCTGCAGTGAGCTATAATCAATCACACCACTGTACTCCAGCCTGGGCAACTGAGTGAGACACTGTCTCAAAAAAACAACACAGTCAGACATTTATTGAGCATCTACTACACATGCCATGAACTGGAGACCCAAACAAATGCTAAGATGCTAGTGAGAAAGATGGCTCTGCAAACAAGCCATCAGTTTGGGGACCACTGCTACTCAGCTGAGCACACTCTTGAAGCAACTCTCCCTTCATCCACTGTCTTTTCCAAACAGCTCCAGGACCTGCTTCCTTCCCCACCTAAGACATGATGTCTTAGGTGGACATCATAGGCCGCTTTAAGTCATAAGAACAGTAGCTGTATGTCTGTGTCTGATCCAGGTAATAATCAAAATGTTCAATTTCGTTTAAAGTTAAAGCATCTTCTCTCTGGCTCAGAAGCCTGAAGTGATGCAGGTAGTCATCTTCTTCTCCTGTCCCCTCCCACTCCCTGTCCTGATGAAGGGTTGAGGTGAGGGGGCCAGGATGAGGGAGCAGAAAGGATGCAACTTGACTGCTTCGGTTGTGAGCGGACATTGGGGCTGAATTCTCTTTGGCATGCTTCCTTTGGTTTCTTGGAGAAGCCACTTGAACTTCAGCTGTAAAGCTCCCAACTTAGGGTTGCCAGATAAAATTACAGAATGCACAATTGAATGTGAAGTTTAGATAGATAAAAATTAAAAATGTTCTAGTGTATGTCCCAAATATTTCATGCAACATATACCAAAAACATACGTGTTGTTTACCCAACATTCAAATTTAAACGAGTGTCTTGTATTTTGATTTGTAGAATCCGGCAACCCTACCTCAACTACAGCTTTCACTATGAGGCTGGGTGTGTGTAGTTGTCGGGCAGGGTCGCAGCAGCTCTTGAGGGTTTTCCGGGGGCCCACATCTCTCTTGAGTCCCTTTGCCTTTTCAGGCAGCCCACTTGGGTGGAGTCCCCTTCAAAAAGGCTCCAGGAAGTCTCTCCACCACCCACATCAGGTCCCCAGGAGCCACACAACTTCACCCCACTGTCCCCTGGGGCAGGCCACTATTGGCCACAGCAGCCCTGACTTCTCAGACCAGTAGGGGGAGAGCTCCCAGTGCAGCTCTCCTCACTTCCTTGAAGTGAGGGGGAAGCACTTGCTGCCCCAGCCCATGGAAGGGCAACAGGGGTGGTGGGAACACACAGCCCTCAGCCCACCCTCTTCAAGTAAACCCTCCCTGACGCCTTGATCTGAGGCTGGAAGTGGGTGAAGGGCTGACAGAGGAAGATTTCCCACTCACCGAGCTCGTCCTGGGCAGGATCTCAGAACTTAGTGCGGATGTGCGCCTCCTTGCACCTATTTATTTTGTTCTGTCTTTGAGGCCTCTGCTGAAATGTCTAGATAACAGGAAAGTCCCTTTTACCATCCAGTTATACTCCCTTGTTATGAATGAAGTCCAAAGGGACACAGGGGAACGGGAAGAAGAGTTTATTTGGCTGGGCCTAGGGGTAGTGAGGAAGGGGTGCAGCGAAGACTAACATGCTTATGAATCTCCAGGGATCATGTTAAACAGAAAATTTGGCTTCAGTAGATTTGCGGTGGGGCCCGAGATTCTGCATTTCCTACAGCTCTCAGGTCCTCAGATGCGCTTTGAGCAGAAAGGGGCTAGAAGGCTGTGTAGGAGGGGCTGCTAGGCCCTTGGGAGAGGTGGGAAGGATGGGGCATTGCAGGCCAGGGAACAGCAAATGCAAATGCAGAGGAAGAGCTCAGGTCTGGTAACACTGCCTCTGCAGGCCCAGTCTGCGGTCAGAAGCCAAGAGGGGCCACCCACAGTCGTGGAAGGGGAATGCAGGAGCTGGCAATTGTTGAAGTTCCATCGGAGATCCTGACTGTGCCTAGAAAAGCTGGAACAGGAAAAGCAAGCGGAGTGGGTTCCATTGGTGCCAGCTCTATAAAAACGCTTTATGAGCTAGGCTGCATAACCGTATTTCACAAAGCCATGTGAACACTAATTACTCAGGGCATCTGATGTTTTGACCACAAAGTGCGTGTGATAGACACATTCAAGTCCTGCTTTGCACAATGCCCAGCTGGCACTGGTTTGCTGCAGTTCACATGACTCTGTCTCCTGATGTGCACAGGTGGTATGAGTCACCTGAAAAAGGTTTGCTGTCTCAGTGTAACATCTGCAGAGGGTCAGCAAATCACATGGCCTAAGCTGCCAGTGGGTGGCAAGCTAGCGGCCTCCTAAAGATGTCCACTTCCTAATGCCCAGAACCAGTAAATAGGCGACCTTACATGGCAAACAAAAGGGCTTTTGCAGTTGTGACTCAGTTAAAGATTTTGAGATGGAGAGACTACTTGGGGTGGTTTAGGTGGGTCCAATCTAATCACACAAGTCCTTAAAAGTACTGACCAGGCATGGGGGCTCATGCCTGTAATCCCAGCACTTTGGGAGGCCGAGGCGGCCGATGGATTGCTTGAGGTCAGAAGTTCAAGACCAGCCTGGCCACCATGGTGAAACCCCATCTCTACTAAAATACGAAAATTAGCCAGGTGTGGTGGTGGGTGCCTGTAATCCCAGCTACTAGGGAAGCCGAGGCAGGAGAACTGCTTGAACCCAGGAGGTGGAGGTTGCAGTGAGCAGAGATCACGCCACTTGCTCTGTCACTCCAGTCTGGGTGATAGAGTAAGACTCCATCTCAAAACAACAAAAAAAAGTAGAGAACCTTCCCCATTCGTGGTCAGAGGGAGAGTGGTGAAAACTGAGGAATGGTAGAGAGATGGCTGTGTGAGAAGGGGCGCTGCTGCTGGTTCTGGGATACCAGGGTCCATAGACAAGGACCAGGGAGAGGCCTCCAAGAAGGAGCTCAGGGATCCCGCCATTGACAGCCAACAAGGAAATGGGGACCTCAGTCCCACAACCTTGTGGAACTGAATTCTGCCAACTGACAAGAAAATGCATTCTCCCCTAGAATCTCCAGAAAGGAATGCACTCCTGTGGCCAAGTGAGGCTCGTGTCTGAGCTGCAGGACTATACAATGATAAATTATGTTGTTTGAAACCGCTAAATTTGCAGTAATTTGTCACAGCAGCAATAGAAAACGAATCCCCTGCCCAGAATGACTTCCTCCTTTCCTGTCAGAGGAAGGCTCAGGCCTTCTGCTGAAAACTCGCTTCCCTAAGTGGTCACACCCAAGGCTGAATACTCCCCAGTAGCAGCTGCTATTCTCTGAGAACAATGAGTTGCTTGTAAGCCTGAGAACACGATGAAAACCCATTTTGCAAACAGCCCTGCATGAGACGGGCATGCCCTCAGAGGGCAGGTTGGTCTTTGCTGTCTGCTTTCTGTCCTGCCTTTTTCTCCCATGGCTTCTGTCTGGCTCTTTGGCTTTGTCACTTCGTGCAGAAAGCCATATCAACTCTTCTCATAGGAGAATAGCTGTATGGACATAGCAGGGGGAGTTACCACATGCCGTCCTCAGTGGTTTCAGAGAGGGGCCCCTGACCAAATGTCTCAGTGGCCACCTTCATCAAACCATGGAGAAGTCAGAGCGGGAAGGGATTCTGGAGTTAGTCCAGTCCAACCATCTCATCTTACATGGAAGGAGGGAAGGAAGTAAGGGAGAAAATCAGAAAGCTGAGGTCAACCCTCCTCCAGAGATGGGCCTGGCCAACAGGATCCCAAGGGATGATATGACATTGAAATTAAGAAACCAAGGAAAGCTGAGAACTAAAGAAAACTCAACCCGGTCAGCCAAGGGGCATCCTTGAGGACTAACCAAGCCATCAGAACCTGAATGCCCCTGATGAGTCAGAAAATCCGGTGCCTCGAGAGCCAAGAAGCCAAAAATGGGGGCTGGAACTGGCACTTTGGTCCATCTCTGTGCACTCACCCAGCAAGGATGGGAGGGACCCTGGGACCAAGCGATCAAGGTCACACAACGGATACATAGAACTGCTGGACTTCAAACTGAACCACGCGATTGTGCTAAAGCAGTTATCGCCTTCCATGAATCATAAACGTTTTTCAAGGCCACACATGTACACACTCTTTCTATGTATACACATTTTTTCTAAAGGTTAATGTCTAAACAAATCAATTAAGGTCAGCCTTGATTTTTGAGTGTTTTGGTTAAAGTTTCTGAGTCATTGAGCAAATTCAAGTGTCTTGCTTTCTCCTTTCTTTTTCTCTCTTCACTTAAAACATGACCTCTAACCTGTTAGCTGGTTAAAATTTGAGAAAATTAGACAAATGCCTACCTTTCCCTTTTTGGCTGACAAATGAAGGCTCAGTGAGGTATCTTCATCTGTGGGGATTCAACTCCTTTGTGGGGGGCCTGCTTCCCCCTCAAGATAGAGTAAAAAATCAGAGGTGTCACTCGGGCTCAAAAGGACAGAATACTTGACGCTGGAGTTTGAGGGCCCCAGAGGGGCTCAACCACATAGAGCTTCCTGCCCCACCCTTCCTACCACGGCCCTTTTTAGGAGCCACCCCTATCCCCACAAGACTGTCCTTGGTTGCTGAACTATTAATTACTTCAACAAATAGCGATTGATCACTTACCCTCTGCTAGGCATAGGAGTCCTTTGAGAGGGGTTCTTCCCTTAGTCCTCATCCCCACTGACTATTGACACCATCCCCCCAACACCCCCAATTCTACTATCCCCTTCTAGCCTGACACAGGACCTGCCTTTCTGAGCCCCTGACCTTTGCTTTCTCCCAGCATCTATTTTGGTTCTTCCTCCTTGGCTCAGTAAATACATGGACAATTCTAGACCAGCCTCAAAGGCAGCCACCCCCACGTTGGCCTCAGCCTCAGGGGCAGGCAGGATCCTGGCCTACAAATCATGTACTCAGAGCTTCAGTCCAGTCTCTGCAAGGGCTGGCAGCAGACGGCGCTCGCCCTGGGAGACCGAGTCCAGACACCTGTTCCCTGGCACAGCAGAAGCCCTCCACCAAGCCCCTGGGATGGCAGCCCTGACTTTCCATCACTGATCTCCTGACAGCGATCTCGATCTGTCCACCTTCCCTGAAGCCCAGTCCATCCCTTGCAAAGCCAGTTTCCGCTGTCCCATGATGATTAATGCTGAAGATCTCTTTCCAACCTTTGAAACGCCTTTTCATGCAGTGCATTTAGAGAAAGGGCTTTGCCATCTGCAGAGGACCTGTGCGGAAATGTGGGGAAATGACCGTGTGTTTATTTATGTCATCCATTGTTAGCTAAGAATATCCAGGTGTTCTAATAATGGAGGTACCAAGAAAGGAAACAGTGTTGGATGGTGGGAAGGACGCTGGGCTCGGGGCAGGAAAACAAGTCCCACAGCCCAACCTGAGTGACCTTCAGCAAGTTTTTGTTCTATAGCCTCAGTTTCTTCCTCTGTGGGAAAAAAAAAAAAATGAGTCTACAATATTTGCTATGCTGACCTCAAAGGGATATAACAAGAATCCAATGAGAGGATGTATGTGCATCCCAAATTTGCTCAGGTCCAGCACCAGAGGGACAAATGAATCCACATTAACAGACGTCACCAGGGCCTCCCACCTGCTGACACAAGCCTCCAGCACTTCCCCACAGAAGTTTCACTGAGATATTTTTCAGAGTGCCTAGATGTGTCTCAGGAGGACCCACACACAGCCTTCCCTCCCAGTTCCCTGCCTGAGAATACCCTCCCTGTACCTACTATATCCCAAGCAGGGTTGAATCTCGGGGCTCTCAAAGCTGCAAAAGATAAGAGGTGTCAAAATGGTCTATCCCCTCTAAGACTGCACCCTTACCTCCTAGCAGAGGGACACCTGAAGGCTGGGACACGCTCAGGAACATGCAAGCTACAGGTTAGTTCAGGTGAACATCCCTGCACAGAGAGGGCAGGGCCCAGGCTGAGGGGTTTACGCATGTTCCCACTGGATCCATGCAGCTGCCTGGAGACAGGGATTGTTCTCCCCCTCATCTGACCAAGTCACACAGCTAGTAGTACTAGGTGGTGGGACCCTGTGGTAGGCATTGGTCATTCTGGCTGCTTAGCATCTAGATATACTTATTCTATGCTTTCTTCTAGAAGCTGTGCAGTTTTCAATCTTATAGTTAGGTCTATGATCCAACCTGAGTTAATCTTTGTATACGATGTCAGATAAGCGTCAGGGTTCTTCTTCTTTGTATTGGATGTCCACTTGTGGATATACAGTACTTCTTATTTGGGAGGAACATCAGGATAAGTAGAAGGAAGATTCCATTGCCCACTAGAGAAACCCAGCTGAAGGGGATGCTTCCCACTCTCTGGTTGCTTAAAGCTTTGGCCCATTAGGGAGAGAAGCCAAGGCACACGGTTATTTAGGGATTAGATGAGGTGGCAGTGAACAGCAGTGACAAGTGCTCCTCCCAAGTCGGTGGCTCTCGAGGCGGCCTCTGGACTGTGCCTGTCCTCCTCTACGTCTTGCCCCAGCCAAGGCCTCCCGGCGGCCCATGATTCTATGTGCTTCCCACTGCTCCTCACTTAAATTCCTTCTCTGCTGAAGTTAACCAGAAACGGTTTGTGTTTGCAACCAAATTCGCAGCTGCTACAAGGCAGAATTCAAACTCTGACAATGTCTTGCTAAAAAAAACCCATGTGAGTTCTAAAATACCATTCTTGGTGCACTGTTAAAGCTTATATACATATAAGACATAATTATTACAATGCATTAAATTGGACGATACCCTATTGAGATAAGTGGCAGGGTGGTGGCAATCGTGGAAGAAAGAAAGCTCAAGCCATCAAGGCTAGATGCTCTCAGTGTACAGGCTCACAGAAAGCTCTGGAAGGAAAAGAGCTACAAGAGTCAGGAAAACAACAGATTACATAGGAAGCACCCAGCTGGGTAATGCGATTCCACCGCCTCTTTCCCAAAGAACTAAATTCAGCTGTGGCTTAAAAAAAAAAAATCTGTATGGTTTGTGGGTGGTCATAGTCATGAAACCTAGAATTTTAAAGCCAGGAAGGACCTTAAAAATCATCTGACCTTCAGACCCGCCTGGGTTTTATAAGAAAAAGAAAATCATCTATTTTACTGGCCTCATTTCCTAGATAAGGAGACTGGTTCCCAGTTAGGTTATAGGACTTAGGAAGCATCACATGCCAAGGCAGTGACAGAACCAGACTAGAGGGAGGCTTTCTCTCTACGTTGATGCATGCCCTACAGGGAAGGATGGTGAAAACAGTCCAAAAAGTCAGAGGGAACTGCGCTTACACAGTGGGAAACTAGACATTAGTTTAAGCAAGAAATCAAATTGCAAGTTTACGCCAGTCTTGTCGTCTCGGTGAAGTCACTGATTCAGTCTCAAAACCATCACCCTGAGATGTGCCCTCTCTTTCCTATGTTTCTACCGAGGAACTATCTAGGTAAACCTCTCCTCCCGAGGTCCTCTAGAGTGTTCCTGAGGCCTGTACTTTAACAAATAAAACATTTGAGAGCCAGGATGTACTTGAAGTTCTACTTCGAAGTCTGTGTTTTTCTGCAATTCACACAGGCTGTCGGACATGTATCACCTGGGAGGAGTGATAGGCTGTGGTGTTATCTCAGTGCTATGGTGTTAGCTTACAGACGATCATTCCTATTAGTCCCTAGGGAAAAGGGATACCGAAGAAATTCAACAGAAGACCTAAAGTCTCTATCGAGGCATTTTCACACAATCAGCCTACACTCTGAGTACAATTTTGGGAAAAGCTTTCTTTCCCCAGAATACATCCTGGAAGTTAAGAGAGATGTTAGAAAGCACTGACCACCTTCCCCTGTGGAGGGGCCACTCTCCAGCTGATCCTCCCCAGCAGCCTGAGCTTCACAGTCAACCGGAGAGCTGAGGGCCCCACAAACAGCAAAGTGTTGTAAGCTTCAGGGAGAATGAGCTCACTCCCTTTGTAGTGATGTGGAAAGTTCTCCAAGGTTCCCTGGGGACGCAAAAAGCAAATGTGATCATGTGATCACATGGGTATAAAAAATACACATACATGATTTAGCAAAATACACAACTTCTGAAAAGAGACACATGAAACCATTAACAGTGTTTGCTCCTGAAGCGTAAGATTGGAATAACAAGGAGGAAGGGAGAGGATATTTTTGCTTTTTTGCTTAAAACATTTCTGTAATGTTTACCTTAACAGCAATAACAAGAACTATGAGTACAGGTTACCTTTATAATTAAAAGTAGAAACTATTTTTTAAAATCCAGTTTCCAGGGCATTAACCCTCAGGTCTGGGTGGGTGGGGCATAAACATTTGTATCTGAATGAGTTCTTTGGATGATTCTAATGTGTGGCCAAAGTTGAGAACCACTGGCTGAAGGCATTATGGGCCCTGGTAATGCATGAAGTGGGAGAGGAGGTAATATATGAAGTGCTGTGGTGTCATCTCAACAGGAATCTGTCAGGTTAGCTTCTGGAGGGAAATCGGTGCTGGCAAAATTCAGCAGAAGAGCTAAGCAGTGTTCCCGGGATAGAATTGGGTTCCTCAGGTGGGTATCTCGGGGGCAGCCAGAGGTCACTTGGGTTGATGTCCAGGAAGCAGAGAAGAGAAAGCAAGAGAAGGCAGTTCAGGCCCACGCAGCAAGCCTCTGAGGCCTCCTGGATCCCCAGAGCCACTGGCTCCATGGCCTCTGTTCACCCCACCACCAAGTAAGGACTTGTAACGTAGGAACCCATAGGCAATTTGAATATTTGTTGTATTTGGAAGCCTCCAAATTCTGTTTAAAAATAATTCTGGGTTTCTTTCAAAAGGCAGGTTGGGGAGAAACATCTGGAATAAAATAAACCCACAGACCACTTACGCAAACCAAAAGGGAAAGAAAAAGCATCCCACTCCAAATTACACTATTCCCAACAGAGCCAGAAAGACATGAATGGGGGAAGGGAGGGCAAAAAACAAACTTCTAAATGATGTTAAGAGAGGCTGAGGAAAGCAAGAGTGGAGGTTGGTCTGGCAGTACTTTGCTCTGACATTTTGGAAAGAAAGAACTTTCATTTCAGTAATTTTGAGTCTTTCTTAAAAAAAAAAAAGTAATGTTTCTGTGCAGTTCTAAATGACACACTTGAGTCAACTTGAGGGGCTTCACATACAACTGGGATCTACATTTCCCCCCTTCCCATAGACCTGGCTAAAGAGTCTGTGTCCTGCCCATTAATAATGGTTGTCGCCTCAGAGAAGGCATGTTTCTGACAGACATTGTTCTCAACAGCAGGGCTGGTGTCTGCATGTTCCACCTCCTGAGTTGAAAAGGAACTGGCACCCGCAGAATCTCTTTCAGAAGGGTTGATGAGGGGCTTCCAGGCCATCAGCTGCAGTTCCCACTGCAAATCAGTTCATCTTGGGAAATGTCTGCCATGGGGACAAATCTTCACTGACAGCCAACGTCCCAATGGCTTATGTTGATTCCTTTAAGATAGCTGGGGGAGTTAGCATTGCTGAGCATCTAGCAGGGACCCTCTAGAAGTGGCATCTCTTATTCTTGGTCAGTCCTGTGAAGTCATTTTTACTGTTCACATTTCACAGATGAGGAAGTTGAGTCCCAGAGGGTCTGGGTTGCAAAATCAGGCAAATCTAGCTCCTTGACTCAGCAGTAGTGATTTTGGGCAAGTTACTTAACTCTCTGTGTCCTCTTTAAAGTGGAGAGAACAATGAAACCTCTCTCATAGTAACAGAGAGGATTGAGAGAATGCCTCTCAAAGCGTTTAGCCGACAAATACGCAACCAATAAATATTAGGCTCTATTGTTACTGTTGTTATAATGATTTAAAGAGTTAAATAGCTTGCTGGAATTAGGTAATTCCGCACTGTAATAAAGTGCTGAAGCTGGGATTTTTGTTGTTGGCTTAGCACTAGCACAAGCTCTCATTACTCGCACTGTGTCTCTAAGCTGAGGATGAGAGAGACAGAGACGTCGGACAGAGACACCTGTCCTCTTCCCCCTTGGGATAGCAAAGTAGCTAAGGGTATAGATTAGGTAGGTGTTGCCTTCAGGACACAAGGCTTATTTTGTGGCTGATTCGTCACTGAGTGGGATTGACCGTCTGCACCTGCTGTAACACAGGTCTAGGATGCGGCCCAGGAGATTTCTGCTGACCAGGCAGCAGGCAGGGCCAGAAGCTGGGAACAGGCTGGCAAGGGCTAGAGAAACTGGGCACCATAGGCACTGGTGCAGAAAGGGGACACATGGTCTGGACACCGTGTCTGTGGGCTCAAAAGGTTGACCATTTGGAACCATCTGGGGCACGTGGTCAGCCAAGCAGGTCGTGGGTGGAAGTGCCCAAGTCAGCAGGCTGCAGCTGAACTTGAAGAAAACTGGCATGGATCTGGCAGCCAATGGGTGACCTGCAGCTGTGGAAAGTGGGATCCCGGTTTCTAGGGTCCCCTGGGGAGGGCACTGGCTATCAGTAATTTACCCGTACCCCTGGCCATTCCTATTCTCTCCTAGTGATAGTGTATGATTGGGTGGTGACAATGTATGTAAAGAACCCACAGGAAAATAGGAGCTGAGCACTATCATTGCTATACTCGGCACTTTGCACGTCCCATCTCAGTTCCCACAATAGGCCCACGTGGTAGCTATTCTCATGCCCCGGGCTATCAAGGAGGAAACTGAGGCTCATACAAGTTAAGAAATTTGCTTAAGGTCAGTGTTGTCTAACAAGCTAAATAAATGTCTGCTTAGGATACCCACAAAACAAGAGCACTGAAAAACTTGCTTCTGAAATAATTTGAAAATCGATTTCTCAAAGACTGCATCACAGGGATCATTGTTGGAAAAATAACTTTGTTGAATTTCCTTACAGTTACTTTTATGCCCTAAACAGAATGGAAAGGGATAGGTGAAAAAAAGTCTTTCTCCTCACTTCCCTCTCTTTTTATAATGGGGGAATGAAGTGTTGGGGAGAAGAGGGAGGAATCTTTTCTAGAAGGCCTCAGAAAATGTCCTCCAACATCCTATTGACTAGGACTGGGTCACACACACCCCCAGACCAGTCACTGGCAAAGAAAAACACATTGTGTTGATTGCCTTAGAACAACCACAGCTCATACCATGGTGCTGGGCAAATGGCCACATCAACAGCATTGGGTTCTGTTAGCAAGAAGAAAGGGACCACACAATGGCAGTTGATAGGCTACGGATGGAGCTATTGCAACCCTTCAGGGTGCTCCAAAATCCCAAAGGAGCTAGGAAAGCACAGACGGTTCATTTACCAGATGGTTACCTTGGGTTTGGGGTTTATTAACTCCAGTTTTTTTTTCCTTTTTTTTTTTCATTAGAGACGGGGTTCACTACATTGGCCAGACTGGTCTTGAACTCCTGACCTCAAGTGATCCGCCTGCCTCAGCCTCCCAAAGTCCTGGGATTACAGGTGTGAGCTGCCACACCTGGCCAACTAAAAGGTTTTTAAAAGAGAATATCAATTGACGTTTATGGAGACTTGAATCCCATGACACAGTATTATTATTATTATTATTATTATTTTGAGGTAGAGTCTCACTCTTATCACCCAGGCTGGAGTGCAGTGGTGTGATCATGGCTCACTGCAGCCTCAACCTCCCAGGTACAGGAAATCCGCCTCAGTCTCCTGAGTAGCTGGGACTACAGGCATGTGCCACTATGCCCAGATAATTTTTTGTATTTTTAGCAAAAATACATGGGTTTTGCCATGTTGCCCAGGCTGGTCTTGAACTCCTTGGCTCAAGCAATCTGCCCACCTCAGTCTCCCAAATTGCGTGAGCCACTGCACCTGGCCAGACACGGTATTATTAGAACTACATATGTTCTAACAAAAGCTTCCCCCAAATTCTGTCCCCTATTTCTGTTTCTGTCACCTTCTTTAATCAGCTAAGTGCCCTATCGCCTGTCTTCGTTTTCAGTCCCCACTTCCCACTCCCTCCTCAACTCCCTAATATCTGGCTTCCACCCCAGTTTCTCCCCTGAAACTGTCATGGCAAAGATCATGAATAAATATTAAACTCCCCACTCCCTTGCACACTTTTCCACTCACAGATTACTCAGCTGGGTGGCTCCCGGCACTGTCACCCCCTCCGCAGTCTTCCAAGGCTCTCCTCCATTGGTGCCTGGGGCCCTCTCTTCTCACCTTTTTCTGAGCTCTGGCTGCTCAGTCTTTCCGCTGGTTTACTACAGGGGCCTATTCCCAAACACTGGGGCTTATTCCCAGGGTTCTTCCCTTTATTTCCTTTCTCCTCACTCCAGACTCTATCCTTATGACATACACAACCATCTCAGATCTCTAACTCCAGTGCAGGCTGGAAACCTGAGCTGCAGATCTGTACGTTTAATCGACTTTTGGGTAGAATTTCACAGGCTCTTCAAGTTCAGTTGCTTCTATTTATTTATTTAGAAATAGGGTCTTGCTCTGTTGCCAGGCTGGAGTGTAGAGGCACCATCACAGCCCACTGCAGCCTCAAACCCCTGTGCTCCGGCTGCTCAAGCAATCCTCTGGCCTCTGCCTCCCAAGTAGCTAGGACTAGAACACACGCTATCATACATAGCTTTTTTTTTTTTTAGAAATGGTTTTTATATGTTTCCCAGACTGGTTTCATAGCCCTGATCTCCTGCCTCGGACTCCCAAAATGCTGGGATTACAGGTGTTATTCGCCTAGCTCAATTTCTTCTAAATGAACGAATTATACTCTCTTACTTGCCTTTTCTCTTGTGGCTCCTGATCCTGGTGACTGGCGCTACCAGCTATTCAACCACTTAGCCAAGCCAGAAACCTGGGTTCCGCCATGTAATAAATAGATCAAGTCATACTGTTTCTATTTACTTAGTATTTCAGGTATCTCTGTTCTCTTTTGTATCCACAACTCCCACCCAGGCCCAAACACATATCATAACTCTGGGTTATTACAAGGGTCTGAAACTGATCTCCCTACCTTTATGTTCACCCTACCCCCCATCCTATGCGTCACCATCATCATGGTGGTCTTTATAAAATACAGAGACGATCACTTCTCCACTCTTTAGAAGCCTTCTATGGCCCTCCCCTGAAGCCAACACAAAAGTCATGACCTAGAAATCCAAAGACAGCTCATCTTTTTAGCCTTATTGACTTATGCTCTCGCCATGCTAGCTGGAGACAGAAAGACATGACATTGCATTTTAATAGGTAAAATGTTTTACCTTTAGTAACTTGGGTTTCTTGCATTTTTATAACACTCTTTGATTTATCCAGCTCCATTTTGGGAGACGATTATGTAATGATGTGACTAAGCTTCAGTCTGAAGCACTGTGTGTCTGATTTGAATTGTTGAAACCTCTAAATTCAAGTTTCCTTATATGCTAAATGGGGATACTAATACTTGCTCACAGGGGAGTTGGAGGTGTAAATTCAGTGATATATATAACAGACGTGGCATATGGTACGTGTCCAATCAATGATAACAGCTACTGCTTATAGAGCAGATCTTACTCGTGGTTCTAGGTGTTTTATGTTTGTTAGTTCCTTTGATCGTCATAAAAATCTTTGGAGGTAGATACTGTTATTCTTATTTTATGGATGGAGAAACAAGCACAGGGGTTTCACATAGCCCATCCAAAATCACACACATAGTAAGTGGCAGAGGGAGATTTGAATCCTTGCAGGGTAATGCCAGAAACTATACTCCTTTTGTTTTGTTTTTTGAAACAGAGATTTGCTCTGTCGCCCAGGCTGGAGTACAGTGGCACAGTCTTGGCTCACTGCAACCTCTGCCTCCTGAATTCAAGCGATTCTCCTGCTTCAGCTTCCCACGTAGCTGGGATTACAGGAGCATGCCACCATGCCCAGTTAATTTTTGTACTTGTAGTAGAGATGGGGTTTCACCATGTTGGCCAGGCTGGTCTTGAACTCCTGACCTCAAGTGATCCACCCACCTGGGCCTCCTAAAGTGCTGGGATTATAGGTGTGAACCACCGGGCCTGGCCCAGAAACTATACTCTTACCCACTAGAGGACCCTGCCTCTTTATGACTGGTGATCATTTAAATTAATGCATTTATTTTAACTGTATGTACCAGAAAGTATATTTGGAGTTTCTAATAAATACGTTACAAATGATTTGGAGGGAACATAAAATATAAAGAGTAATTTCTAGAATGTTAGTATAAAAGCAATAAGATGTCTCCTACCACACACACACACACACACACACACACACACACAAACAAAAAACCAACCTCTTGATACATTGAAGGTGCTTTTTCTTCACTAAATCGATCCAGGAACAAATTGCTTTGACATCGTTGATACCAAAATAATTCAGACCAAAATTAAATCTATCATTCTGTAAATTAAGGAGTGTAGAAATTACTTCAAAGAGATTGATATTTTTTCTCTTTACAAAATTCTTATTTCACAATGCCTTGATTTTGGAAGAGCTTCAAGCCAGAGGCACTTGTGGCTGCCCTTTGGGTAAACTTGACTTTCAGCTGAAGCAAAGTGTTCCACACCCACAGCGTTTACCTAGTTCTTCTTGGTTTGGATTTTTGCCAATCTGGCAACAACCAGAGGTGCCCCAGGAGAACTGTAGTGGTGTATCTCAGGGTCCGGAGTGTGTGTTTTATGTCAATACAGACCGTCTGCTCACTGCTTGGTCTCATCTCCATGAAAACTTGGAAATTTTACCCCTTGCAAAGAGAGGGAGAATAAGTGTACAGGCTTTTAGATCATCCCTTCTCTGGTCTCCACAATCCTTTAGGGCAGGGACTGTGTTATATTTATCTCTGCAAATCCAGATCCTGGCGTGGTGCCTGGCACAGAGAAGGCACTTAACTAAGCCAAGTGTTGGTGTGTTTAGAGGTCTTAGTTTATCATCTTCTTCAACCAGGATTGGTTCAGAATCGGGTTGGGATGACAGAGTACCTACAAGGGACAGATATTGGCACCCTCCCATACAGGAACCTGGATGGTAGTGATGATAAAATATCAGTTGATATCTGAGAAATTGTCACGTTGTTGGAAACACATATAACTTCCCCAAAAAACTAAGTTGGAAGACTGTACTAGTAGGAATGTGTAGAGTCTGGTATGCTTGTAACAACAGTAAAAAAGGAACACCATTTTTTTTTAATATAGTGCACCATTTTATATAGTGATCACACTTTATAGTGTCACATGCTCCCTCTTCCCTGTAAGCCAAATGAAGACATAGGTCCAATTTTCTCCTCTTTTGGTTGAGGTTTCTTCTGCTCTTTTCCCATTAAGATTACATCTGTGATTCTGTAAAATCTTTCCTTCCCTTTCTTATTACCTAAGCATATAAAACATTCCTATGTAGAAAGATTCTGATAATTCCAAATGCTGCAAGCCCAAAACAGACTTGGAAAAATTTTCAATTTACTACCAAAGCATATTTAAATCAGAAATGTCTTAAAGCCCTAAAAGGAAAAGGGAAAAATTTTAGGGCAAAGACCAAATTGTAGCAGCAAGGAAAGCCAATGGCTAAAGAGAGAGCACATGGAAAGGGTATTTCCTCCCCACCCCAGGCACTCTGCAACGAGTTGACTGAGCATCGGGCAGGATCTTTAAATAATCTACTCTCGCATCAGACACTATTGAATTACTTTTTATCTTCATAAACAAGTACTGCCATTAATTAGTAACACTATGTACCAGACACTAGGCTAAGTGCTTTGTATGCTGTCTCTTTTAATGTTCCTCACACTTTGCAGGTGTCAAGAATCCATTTGCTGAGGTTGAGTCATTTGCCTGAGAACATACAACAAATAAATCTGTGGGACTCCACAGGCCAACTTCCTTCCACAGAACCAGTATTTCCAAGACAGGACCAGAGCCTGGCATTGTTAGCGAAGCTGTGTTTATTAGCTGTGTGGGCAAGACCTTTAAGGCGCAGAGAGCAGTGCCTGGCAGGGGGCAAGCACTCAGTAACTGTTGCTGGTGTGCAGATGCGGTCCTTGCTGAGGAAGGCAGCCCAGTCTGTCCAGTGGAAAGGGAGGCTCGGCGCACAGGTTAAGATGGCGCCAGGGCATGTGTTATCCTGACAGTTGCCTGGTAAAAGACCTGATCCAAGAAAAAGAAATGACTGGGGAAGGCTGCTTCGACCAGAGTAACTGGCCCAGATCTTTGAGCTGGCGGGGCCATGTGAAGACTCAATGAACACCAGGAGGGTTGAGAGAAGGCAGCAAGGAACAGGTAAGGGGATACTGTCTGGTGGTTTAAGTAACTAACTGTCTTTGTACACCAGGCACAGGGTGTAGAGCCCCTTCTGTGGAGGCCTCAGACCTCTCCTCAATGCTAGCAGCAGCTCTTCAAGGCATGCCTGATAGAAAGAGACTGGGAAGAACACACACCAACCTGATCACAGCAGTCGACTCATGGCCAACAGGGAGGGCCCAAGCTTGGGCATAGTCACCAGTGAAGATGCTTGCCTTGTATGTAATATATTTGTAATATGCTAATAAAGTCAAAATGTAATACATTTAAAATGGGTCCCATACATGGCAGTTTTTTGTCAACTGTGACCCACAGTGGAGATGCTATGGGTGAGAGGGAGATGGCGATGTGCTGGAATGGGGAGGGGCCTGGGGCCTGGGGCCTGGACTGCCAGTGATTCATCATTCTCCACTGTGGCAGATGTTGCTATTGGTCTCCCCCTCCCTCAGTATTAGAGGTGCGGAAGCCCCACATTTCAGCTGGGAACACTGAAACCCTGCAGTAGAGGCCACACTTCTCAGGCTCCCTCGCATCAAGGTGTGGCCACACGACTGAGCCCTGGCCAATGATGAAGTGACATGTACCAGCTTCAGGAAGCCCTCCTTCCAGCTGCAGTCCCCTGCTTTTGCCCCCATTTCTTTGTCTCTTTCTCCAGTGGCCACCTAGAATATGGATGTATTGGAGACCTAATCACCAATTTAGACCATGAAGACAAGAGCCACACCCTAGCGATCGCAGAGCAGGAGCTGGAAAGAGCCAGGATCCCCGAGGACACCACAGAGCAGGGCCATGATGCCAGCCCAGGAGTGCCTCCCTCAGTTATTCACAGGAAAGGGACACGAACCTCTCCTTGTATGAGCCACCGTATTTTAGGTTTTCTGCCAAATGCAGAAGGGACAATCTCACTCTCTTGGATTCTTCTGTTAATTTTTGCTTCTTCTCTGCCTACGTGCATGTCTCTTAGGAGCCCCTCTGTTGAACTGGGAAGGAGGCTGAGGCTGACTCGTGTGTTTCAGCTGTTCCCCCTTGTGAGCCCCTAAGTGCCTTGCAGACTGTGTATTTATTAGTGGTCTATCGTTAATAATCATAGTAACCTATCCAAGCTGACTTTTTATTGAACTTTGAAGTTTTATAGTCATAAGAGAATAAAAACCTCAGAATAAAATGTTAGGCTCTCTGATCTGTGTGAATAGGTCCCTCTTGAGCTGTTCTGGGTGTGTTTTTCTGTGATTTCCCAGCTATTGTGCTAAGCACCACACTCAGTCTCAGCTGCCTGTTAACAGGAACAGGAGGATTGATGCATTAGCATAACAAGGGATCTGTAGCTAGCCCAGGCTTTCTGAGTTACTCCTTGCACAGATGGGGTGGAGGGTGGGCAGGGACCAGAGCTGGGGTGGAAGGTGGAGGAGCATCTGAGAACAGGCAGGCCTAAAGGGCAAGGGCAGGAGAGATAGAGTCAGAGGGGTGGGCAGACATGGCTCGCTGGCACTTAATAGCTATATAATAAGCATCTCTTGAAGGAAGAAAGGGAGGAGGAAGAGAAAGAAAGAAAGAAGCAAAGAAAGAAAGAGGTTGCTAGGACCAAGAGCTAGGCAGCCAAAAAAGCATTTTTTTTTTTTAATAGAATATACAAGACAAGAATGTCCATGCAGGTGCACTGGCCTAATGCTTCAGTGGGGTGGCAAATACACACACGCACACACAGACACGGACACATAGACATATACAGATATACACATATATCATTCTCTCCTACAATGTATACATCTGACTTGTGTAACAAATAGAATATTGTAGTCATGATGGTGAGTGACTTCCAAGGCTAGGCCATAAAAAACTATGGAGGCTTCCACCTTGCCATCTCTGGGATCACTTTCTCTGCAGGAAGCCAGCCCTCACGTTGTGAGGACTCTCAAACAGCACTGTGGAGAGTTTCACCTTTTGCCAAAAGCCCATACCACCCATCCAGCCATGCGGTGAGCCAATTCAGAAACAGATCCTCCAGCCCCATTCTGGCCTTCAGCTCCAGAAGACAGCAGCCCTGGCCGAAAGCTTACAGAAGACCTTGAGCCAGCATCACCCAGCTAAGCTACTCTCGCTTTCCCAACCCACAGAAACTGTGAAGTAACAGTTTACTGGGGTTTTATGCCCAGGTAACTTGCTAAGCAGCAATAGACAACGAACACAAACTATATACACACATATTTTTCTGTATATTTAATTCATAATACAATGCATATATAGTTTTTCATCATTATCAAAATAATATGGATTCACTGAAGAAATCTTATAAGTACTATTATGATTCCCATTTTAATAGACATGGAAGCTGAAACAGACAGTTCAAGTAACTTATCTAAGCAATAAGCAAAGGAGATAGAATTTGATCTCAGGAATTCTGAGTCTATCACTATCTCATAGGATGGCACACTCTGGCTGACATTTTGTTGCATTTCCCTCCAGTCTTTTAAAAATACAGTTTAAAAAAATTCATAGACTTTACTTTCTAGAGCGCTTTTAGGTTTACAGAAAAATTGAACGGAAAGTACAAAGAGTTCCCATATATCCCCTCTCCCCTGCCCTTCTCCCCTTTTGCCTAGTTTCCCCTACTGTTAACACCAGGCATTAGTGTGGTGCATTTTTTACAACTGAGAAGCTGATATAGATGCATTAAGTCTGAGCTGACATTAGGTTTCACTCTTTATGTTCTACATTCAATGGGTTTTAACAAATGCATACTGCTGTGTAGCCACTATTACCGTAGCATACAGACTCGTTTCCTGCACTCAAAATCCCCTGTGCTGCACCTGTTCATCCTTCCTATGCATGCCATTCTTAAGCAGAGCTAATACTATATATACTAATTTTACAGTTTTGAAATTAATATTGCATAACAAGTATTTTTTCATGTCAGTAAAACTTATTTATAAACACTATTTTTAATGCTTGAACAACATCCTATGTGTGCATGGATGAACCATAACTAAATTTATCTATTCCCTATTGTTGGGCATCAAAATTGTTCTCCCAGGATTTTTGTTTTTCACAATATACGATTTTATTAATAAATCATGCAAAAGCATCAGTGATAACTGTTTGAACATGAAATTTTTTAAATAGCCATGTCTTGGTGTTAATTTTGTGCATATTGGCCTCTCTGGCACTACAAGTAAACAGATGAAAATACTGCCCATTTTCATGCACAGGTATTCAGCTATAACACCGTTGACAAATTACGGACAAGATAAATTCTGCAATAATTAATATTCATTTGGATGGCCATAATTAAATGAATATTAAATAAAGGATAGCCTATGTTCAATATACTCCAGATGACAGATTGTAATATCTAATATTATGTAAAAATTGATTCTTTATTTTATTTAAAGGGACATCTTTTGTGTATCTGGGTACTCAAATGAAAACTAGGAATGCATTCTTTGACCATAATAACAAAGTTCACATAGAAGAGGGTGTGTGCTTCCACCTCTAAAAGAGGCAATACATTTTCTCATAATCTCTCTCTCCAGGTATCATTTCCCATATTATTGATGAAAATGTTTACAAGCACCAACACCAAAATCCCATCTTGAAGGGAAAGTTACAAAGTTAAAAAAGAGTGGTTCATTATAGAAAAAAAGTCAAACCATAGCAACACCATTGCTAAAAATGACATCAATTAAAGGTCTTAGCATCCACAAAGTATATTATTTCCATGAGTTTTCTATTATGTGCAGATTTTCCTTAAGAAATAAAACGAAGTTTGAATAGCACAGTCTGCGGTGCGGTGACATCAGCAACCGCCAGTTCTTATCCATCAACAAGCCCCAATTCTTTCAATGCTTTGGAGAGATTTGGCCTTGTTCGTTCTTCAATAGAGGTTACCGACTGTAAGTAAAGTGTTCTATTTTTTCCCTCTAGGGTGGCTGGGATGCCTGGAGATTTCATTTGCAGAGAAGCACTATTGGTTAGATAATCCAAAGCTTCCTGTAGTTTAGCTGATAAAGAAAATTGAATATTTTGAGGAAGCTGGCTACAGGCTGGGCAGTTTTCCTTTCTCTCCGCTTCAAATGTGTATGTATACAGCCCATCTACATCACTGAAAACCAAGTAATTATTCAAGGGAATGTATGCACTTGTGGCTATTTTAAAAACCTCAGTGGCACACACAGCTGCAATGACTGCATTTGTGGTAGCTGCTGCAGGAATGATTCTTTTTACTACCCCTTGAGTGAGTCTATATGTAACACCCCTAATATTATATTGTGATGCTCTCTCTAGAGATTTTTGGAAAATCCGTTGTATATGTTCAGGATCATCTCCATCTAATGGAACACCTTCTCCAAAAGGCTGCTCCTTAGGCCACTGCAACATCCTTACATACTCAATACAGTGCTCTGGTACCCTGGGCATAGATGCAATGGTACACATGGGAAAACTAACCTGTGGTGGATAAAGTTCCAGCGTGCATTCGATACAAGCAGTCATTCCAGGCAGAATCAACCGGGCGTTTCCTTTAAAACCTTCTGTCCCTCCATCTATCAAAGGGATAATGGAGCTTGGATCTAAGACACCATCTTCATAATTTAGAAGAGATATCGGCATGCCATTTATCCAACTTCTGGCTATGATAGAGTCCAGTCCACAGACAATAATATGAAATTGTAGATAGAAAGTGTCGTTAAAATCTTGAATCTTGCTGACAGGTGGAACTACATTGCAATTAGGAACTCTGTCATTTAGAAATTCTGCAGCAACTTCAGCCTTAGGTCTTCCAACACCTTTAGGCCTAAATAAAAACTGCCTATTTAGATTGGAAACGTCTATAGTGTCCATATCTATAACATGAATCCGTCTAAAACCAGACAAGGCCAGATTTTTCAGGAGCTCACATCCTAAGCCTCCAGCTCCAATGACGAGAATTTTACAAGTATCTAACAAGAACGGGAGAGATGCAGTGCTCGGTTCGAAATCAGGGTGTGTGAAGGGTCCAGATCGCTCGAGGAACTTCTTTATAGGGTTCCAGCGACCTTCCCAGTCTCTAGTGTCCCCACACCCACCATCAACAGCAATTTTCTCAGCCAGCAGCTCCTCTATTCTCCTTCTTTTCTTCTCCGGCTCCTTGCCATCGGCCATATGGTTCTCCCCCTTTTCCCTCCCAGGATTTTTTTTTTTTTTTTAGTCCTGGAATGGGGGACCCTTGACAATTGAACTCAGCATCCTTAATTTAAGTGTGCATTTGTCTAAGGATGTGTGTGTCAGCTTTGACAAGTAGGTACAACTGCTGCAATTCCAACATCCTTAACCTGGCTCTGTCAGAAACTTGAAAACTATTGATTCTAGGTTATTTGTAGCCTGCCAGAGCACTTGTTCTTATCCTCTCTCCCCCGACCCCAACTTGGCTTTTAGAGTAAGTTTTCTTCAGTTTCCAAAAAATGAATCATTGTGAATACAAAATGGCTAAGAGTATATCTTTGGACACTATACCCCACAGCAGACACAGGCTGACCCAACGGGGGCCCTTCCAGGATTAACAAGGATCTGAGAACATAGAAGTAGGGGCAATAAAGGAAATTGATGTTCTCTGAGATTTATTTGTCAAATATTTTGTATATCTTTTGCCCATTCCCAAATTCCTTTACTTAATTCTAAATTTGATTTTAACAGCCTACAAATTCTTATTGGATTAAATCTTTATGATTTATCTGTACTTTTGAGTTCCTGTAATTGAAAATTCCATTTATATGTGATTTTCTTATTACTATAGTATTTTTTTGTACACCAGAGGACCCCTGGATCTGTATTTCAGGAAGGTACATAAGCCAGTTTGGACTGGCCTAATAGTCAGATTGTCATTAATAAGAAGGAATGAAGCACACAAAATGTAAGCCTCAGGTTTAAGCCTTGCCCTGCCCTCCACCTACAACACCCTCTCTCTCTCTCAGTCTCTCTCTCTTTCTCTCTCTCTCTGCAATCTGATGCTCAGATAGAAAGCTGGGTTCTAACCTGTGTGATTTTGATAATCCTTAGTGCTAGTATTGATAGGAGAAGAACGTAAAGAATTTAGAAACTAGAAGTGGCAAACCTGAACTGGCAATTGCAAGACTGTAAGCCACTGACTTTGATTAAAGAAACATTGTCTCACTCACAATGGGCAGTTTGTCTTCTAATTCTGAGAAAGTTAACCTAAAAAGAGTGAAGCACAACCTTACTTTTTGTTTTAATGTGTTACTGGACATTCAGATTGAAGAATAAAAATGTATACGTATAACCTGCTGAATGAATGCAGTATAGTTTAGATAGCACAGTTGGTTTTTCCAATGAAAATTATTAGGCCACAGTAAAATGCTGGGTTAATCTGTCAAACTTTCAGTAGAAAGTTCAGGAACTCTAACAAATAGAGGGGCCAACAGACTTTACTGAAAATTAATACAAATTTTAGTCAGGTGACTAGCAATAAGCTTTTAAGGTCATCATGTTACAATCTATTATAAGTTTTGCTCTACCTCCAGCAAATGTTCACATATAACATTGGAATCATTAAACTGGTTAAATATGTGATGATAACACAACAAGTCTCTAGTATCTCACATCTAGAAGATTACAACAGACTTCTGAATTCCCTTCCCCTATACCTCAGGCATAGAACAGACTCCCCTCAGCATAAAGGTTCCTATGGCAATGATTATTAACCAGGGATGGGACCTAGAAGGGTATGGCTGACATATTGGAATTGGGTGGGGAAAGGAGGAGGATTGATGTAGCATCTCAGGTGATTTTTAGACACCCCTCATGGTGAGCTACTAATACGGTTTTAACAGGTATGCCAGGTTCAATCCTGCCCAAATATAATCTCTCCTTCCTCAATACCATGATACTAATTTTTCTTAAATTATTTACTGTATCATCACATTCCCCTTCTTACACACCTTCATCGTCTACCAGTTGACGCTCATACTCCTCAGCTTGACTTTCAAGAAACACTGCACCTCCCGCTCCCACCATCGTCATGAAGCTTCATAAGATTAGAAGTTCGGTATATCTCCTACTACCCCTTGCCATAACATTACCTTTTGAGAATGGTGCTAGAAAATCAGTTCATTTCAACAATTTTTTAAAAATTTTAAGCTCTAACATGTATGGCTTTGAGGGACCCAAGGGTAAATAAAAGCCAGGATCACTGTTCTAAGGAGTATAAAAGTTGGCTGGAGAGAGGAGAGGAAACCGGCCATTGCAGCTTCATAGGCTGTGTGCTTCGCTTGGGCACAGAGAGTTGAGCCTTGAGTGATGGGAGGTCACGGTGGCTTCTAGGAGGGGCCAATTTGAGAAATGAAATCCAAAAGGTGAGCAGGAGTTTAGCAAAGAAAGGGAAGGCAGGACATTAAAGCCAGAAGGAAAAGACTGCATATAAAAAGGTGAGAAAAAGTAACCAGTTTAGGATGGATGAGTCATCTGTGGATAGTTGATATGTATATTGCTGATAATAATCTGGGGATCACTCAAGTCCAGTCACGGTAATGTGGGATATAGTCAGAAATGCTTTAAAACCAGAGAAAGTGTTGACTCAAACCAGTACATTGAACGTGCCTGCTTGGTGGCAATGGACAGGAGGGAACATCCTAGAAGTGTGACAGGCTTATTAAGCACTGTCCAAGGGATAGACACATGCATCAGCTGGGCACAAGTACTGTCATCACTAGAGGGGGATGCTCCATGGTGGGGCTGGTAGAGATCTCCATCCTATGTTCCCTAAATAACCTTCTCATGCCTGGAGACCTTCATACTGGAAAGAGGCTATCATTACAGCAAACATCAGTATGTAGTCCCTTCCAAAGGTGATTTGCTTTAAAAAAGAGAGTGATTTTACTTTATAACCAGTTTCTTTAAAAAAAAATTTAGCATATGGACAGTGCCAAGTGACTGATTAATGTGTGTGTTCTAAGAAGATCAAAATTTGGGCTCTGTAAAACCAAGGATTAGGCTCTGGGCCCTGGTGGCTCCATGGGGCCCTGCTCAATGGAAGGCACTAGTTAAGAGGTCAGCGAGCCTCCTCTTTAAATGCAATAAGAACAATCTGTGTGTCCTGCTACTACTATTACTGGTAGGTTTTGCATCTCCTCTGTCTTCTTGCCCCCCTCTCCATCTAGAATGTAATATGAAGCAGTGTGACTCAAAGTGCCGTAATGCAAATGGTTTGTCACCTGCCTAAAACAAGATACATCCAGAAATTGAGAGTAAGAGTTAGAACATTTTAGATACATTTGACAGAGTAATTAATTTCTGTTGAGTGTAATAAAAATTGGGGGCTTTTAAAATATGCTGTATGTCTTTGTTTCTTCATTTCATTTTATAGTAATTTATTTCTACAAAAATATTGGTCCATGGTGGATTGGTCTTTCACCCCAGATAGTTTGGGAAGTACCAATATAGAGGGTAGGGATCCCTGTTTTACACTGATGGTGTGTGACATTCAGTGCCTGTCCAAATGTCAACCCTGCTGCACGGCGGCAGAATCACCTTGAGAACTAAAAAAATATATATATATATTTATCTATATCCATCTATAGAGAGAAGCATCAGCTCCACCCTGAACAATTAAATGAGAATTGAGGTTGGATTATGGTGTGGCAAGGGCATCTGCATTTCTTAAAATCTTGCGTGGTGTTTCTAACGTGCAGCCAGGAATGAAATCCTTAATGTGGGTGGTATCCAATCGATGAACACAGGTTGAATGAATGACTAAAACATGTCAGCCAGCCAACAACAGGCATTTATTACACACCTGAAAGCACACCTGACAATGCTGTACCAGGTGCTGAGTAACACATTATAAAGTCATGAAGCTTAATCAAGAATTTACAATCTGATGATAAAGCTCCTATGGACAAAGCCAATACATAACAAAGGGCACGGATAAATAAACCTACAGTATTCACCCACAAATAAAATAACATTTATACACTATGGATGGATGAAGCCCAGCTCTCTCTCTCTCTCTCTCTCTCTCTCTCTTTCTCTCTGTCTCTCTCAAAAGCAAACAGCATATTCAATAATATTTCACCTAATGGGAAAGAGATTTCCTTAGGTTGGTGTCTCCCCGTTGGTCAAAGAATCCACTAGATGTCACTCAAGGTCCCTTAAGGTTCCCTTTCACAAGATTTGCATGGTCTTTAATTTTACATCAGATCATATTCCTCACCAAACTTTGTCTCCACAGTCCAAGACTCCTAATGGAAACCATGCAAAACGTAAGGCACAGAACGTGCTGGTTGTTTGATCTCCTTCCATGGCTTCCACTAGCACTCTAGGGCAACACCATTCATGCATCTATTGAAGAACAGTAACTAAGGGCTGATGGTCTATGACACATTAGTTTAGGCTGTGGTGGAATCATGATGAGTTAAATAGCCTTGGTTCTGTCCTCATGGAGTTTACAGTTTAATCTGTGAAAGCACTCTTGATTCTAATTTGTGTTGATTACTTATTTATTAGTTCTCCCTTCAGACCCGAAGCTCTCAAACTTTTCTGGCCACCACATTCAAAGTAAGAAAGAGATTTTATATTGCAACCTATATTCACACTAATGCCCAAACACATAACCAAAGTTAAAGTTTCAGGGTAAAATGCTTCTCTTCATGTTGTGCGATACACTGATATTTTCTAGTCTATTCCAGTTCCTTTTCTTTTTTTTCAAAATGCTAGTCATGATCCACCAAACTGACTTCACAACCCACTAAGTCACAATCCTAAGAATAAAAAATACTTGACTTGAGGGCAATGGCCACCTCTTGTGCCTAGCAAATCGTAAGTGAGCAATATATTTTTTTAAGTGAATGAAAATTTGGGGACTAATTTGCATTAATGTTTATGTTAGGAGGACAGAGATTAAGTGGTTTATAATATGCATAATCAGCACAAACTCTGATTATGCATATTATAAATGTGTTCCTAAGAACACACTTCTACATACATGTTACATTCTATAGACACAATTATAATGGATAATTTTTTTCAGATAATCTATACATGCTATACCAACTACACTATATATGCTGTTGATGTAATTTATTATTTCAGTCACAATCAAGGACTCACATATTTTAAATTCACATAATTAAAAATATGTTCAGCTGGGCGCAGTGGCTCACGCCTATAATCCTAGCACTTTGGGAGGCTGAGGCAGGCGGATCACAGGGTCAAGAGATCGAGATCATCTTGGTCAACATGGTGAAACCCCATCTCTACTAAAAATACAAAAATTAGCTAGGTGTGGTGGTGCATGCCTGTGGTGCCAGCTACTTGGGAGGCTGAGGCAGGAGAATCGTTTGAACTCAGGAGGCGGAGGTTGCAGTGAGCTGAGATCATGCCATTGCACTCCAGCCTAGCCACAGAGCAAGACTCTGTCTCAGAGAAAAAAAAAAATACATTCATCTGGGAAAAAGAAGTTATAAGCAGCAATGAACTCTTTTGGATATTAAAACTCATTACAAATTCCAGTAGCAAAACAGCCCTGTATTAGAGACCATAGCAACAGAATAACAGCCTCCGAAAATCCCTAATCCATGAAACCTACGAATGTTAGCTTGCATGGCAAAAGGGATTTTGCAGATGTGGTTAAGTTAAAGATTTTGAGATGTGGATATTATCCTGGATTACGTGGGTAGACACAATGCAATCACAAGGATCCTTATAAAAGGGAGGCGAGAGGATGAGAAAAGATGATGAGAGAGATTTGAAGATGCCATGATACTAGGTTTGAAGATGGTGGAAGGAGCCAGGAGCCAAAGGATGCAGGTGACTTTCAGGAGCTGGAAAAGGCATGGAAAGAAACTCTCCCCTACAGCCTCCTCAAGGAACACAGCTTGGCAGCCTATTTTGATGTCCAGAACTGTAAAATAATACATCTGTGCTCTTTTAAGCCACTAAAGTTATGGTAATTTTATTTGTTTGTTTGTTTTTTGAGATGGAGTCTCACTCTGTTGCCCAGGTTGGAGTGTAGTGCCGTGATCTCCGCTCACAGCAACCTCCACTTCCTGGGTTCAAACAATTCTCCTGTCTCAGTATCCCAAGTAGCTAGGACTACAGGCATGTGCCACCACGCCTGGCTAATTTTTCGTATTTTTTTTTAGTAGAGATGGGTTTCACCATGTTGGCCAGGCTGGTCTTGAACTTCTGACCTCAGGTGATCCACCCACCTCAGCCTCCTAAAGTGCTGGGATTACAGGCATTAGCCACCACGCACAGCCAAAGTTATGGTAATTTGTTACAGCAGCAACAAGAAATGAAAATAGAGATGGAATAAATAGTTCAATTGCATGAAATTAAAAAAAAAAAAGTCCAGATTTAAA
>NW_022437012.1:1669726-1806860 GCF_009761245.1 Sapajus apella | reverse complement strand
ATAGAGATGGAATAAATAGTTCAATTGCATGAAATTAAAAAAAAGTCCAGATTTAAAAAAAAAAACTTTTGAGAATTTCCTATCTATCTGATAAAAGCAATTTTGTGCACACATGCACACACGTTTGTGTGTGTGTGTGTGTGTGTGTGTGTGTGTGTTCATTCCATAAGGTGGTATTAGGACAACTGGACAGTTATTTAAAACAAAAAAATAAATAAAGCTGCATCTCTATCCCCTTACACCACAATTATTTCCCAGATAGCAGCAGAAGACCCATTAGCAATCCTGAGATCAGGATCATGGATTTTTAAGTATTTTAAATATAAAACTAAAAGTACTAGAAGAAAATATGGAATTTCTTTTTGGATTGTGAAAAATACAAAACCCAGAATGATAAGGAAGAGGTGGATTATAGTAGTAATAACTCTCACACAGTGATTGCAATCAGTAGTCAATTTGGCAGCATTTATCAAAGCTAAACATGGCCATACACTTCAACCCAGCAATTGGATTTCCAGGAATTTGTGTTAAAGAAATCCTTTATTATGCATATGAAATTTTATGATGAAAATGTTCTTTGGAGTATTATTTGTAACAGCAAAGCACTAGAAACAGCCCAATGCCTATTAATTAGAGAAAGTTAAATACATTATGGCTCAACCCTTAGAATGACATGTATCTATATGTTTTGTTAAGGGATGATTTCCACACACATTTGTAAGTCAAATATGGTATGATCCCTCATGTGTAGGGAAAAGAGCTATAGGCTTAGCTTATATATTCAGAGAAAATTCTGGAAGTGTACACAAGAACTGTCAATAGTGTCTACCTTTTGAGAGAGGGACTGAGAGTAGGAGGAAGTCTTAGATTTTTAAATTTTTACATTTTTGGTAGATTTCCTGATATCACGATTGGTAATGGGGCTTCTGCTATTCAGCAAGAAAGGAAGAAAAGGAAAGAATTGCTGAGAATAAAGAAGGATCTCTCCTTTATTTTCATGCTGACATGGTGACAAATCCAGGTCAACTGCCTCAGAGGTATATGGTGTAGGATTTTAAATTTTTTAAAGTATATTTAACACAGCTCTGTGATTAAAGGAAGCCCAAGCCACAGAATCCTGAACTTACTAGAAACATGTGTGACACCTCTTCACATATTTAAATTATTTAAATTTGCTTATTTTTGTTTTTAAGTTATGCATGAAGATTCCAGGCAGGTAAAAAGATGAAATTCTCCCTTAATTGACTAGCTAAGGCAGACAGTGTATCTAACTAAGGTCTCCTGTCAGGGACCAGGTTAGGACTCATATTTGATCAAAAGCCTAAATACCTTGTATGTCCCACCTCACCAGCGTAGGGGGCAAAATCAAGTTACTTTAAGTCATGTGCTTTTTGAAGTTAAAATTCATACCACTCTGAGCTCTACCTAGCAAGTAGAGTCC
Organism: Sapajus apella; assembly: GCF_009761245.1. Taxonomy (NCBI): domain Eukaryota; kingdom Metazoa; phylum Chordata; class Mammalia; order Primates; family Cebidae; genus Sapajus; species Sapajus apella. The sequence goes on along the minus strand of NW_022437012.1, from coordinate 1,805,419 downwards.
AACTTTCCTGCGAGGTTCTTCTCCCTAGATATCCCCAGTGATCCCAGGGTTACTCATTTCTTCCAAATGGGTCCTCACTAGGTACTGACAGTGGGTGGCTGATGAGTCAGCCACAGTGCCTAGTCAAAGCTGCTTCTCCACTGCTGCTGCCTGGGGTCACTGCCAAGGCCCATACAGGCAAGAACAAATCCCTGTTCCCTTCTGGCTGTAGCTATCCAGGGTTAAGAGAGGTCCTACCATCGACCACACAGTGCAAAAAGGCCAGTCCTCGCCTGCCAACATTCTCCAAGTGTGGATATAACCTTTGCTCTTACTCTCCCAAAGCACAGTCAAGGGCAGGGTGCAGACAAGGAAAAAAAATCAGTCAATAGTAGTGTCTGCCAATATCCTGTAATGTTTGAGGCCACTTTTAAATGAAAAAAAAAAAAAAAAAATTCTTGCTAACTTCCAACTGTTAAGCCCTTTGAATTATGTCTCTTAATTATGTAAACTTTAGGTAATAATTTCTTATTCTTATAGCTCATGTCTATAAAACTAAAACAATTTTAGAAATTAAATTCACAAAATTAAAAAGTTCAATTAATATTGTCTGTAATGTGGCGAATGATATTTGTTGTTTTGCTGAAATTAAATTGTCCTTTGATATGAGAATATGGAACTCACTGCTAAGGCATGCGCTTTTTGGCTTGGCATGCTTATAATTGACTTAATTATCCCAACATTCTTCTCTATTGGAATTTCTGTTAAACTTTTGTGCAGTGTACCGTAAGGATGCATGACCTTCACTTAGGAGAATGCTGTCCTTTCCACAAGAAGTATTCCATTCTTTTCCCATTAACCCCAGAAAATTAAATCTGTGGTTGGTGCCAAATACAAAATCAAGTGCAGTGTTTTGTTACAAGGTGGTCATCAAATGATCCAGCATAGCGACTAGAATATATGAACTTTAAAAAGAGCATAATTTAAGTAAGGGCAAAATATTTACATATTTTTGTAGAGAATTTGCAGATATATTTTCTTAGACTACACTTTAAGGAACAGTAGTTTGTACCCTTGCTCCTCCAGGGTGGTTCAAAAGCCAGGGAGCTTATTAGAAAGAGTCTCCAGGCCAGGTGCAGTGGCTCACTCCTGTGATCCTAGCACTTTGGGAGGCCAAGGCAGGAAGATTGCTTGAGGCCAAGAGTGTTCGAGACAAGGCTGGGCAACACAGCGAGACCCTGTCTCTACAAAAAAAATAGAAGAAAGAAATGCAGAGTCTCAGGGCCCACTCTGGACCTAAGGGATTACAACTTGCCGTTTAATAAGAGCCCAGGTGATCAGCATGTACATTAAAGTGTGAGATGTACTATTTTATTTCCCAATTCAGTTTTCTTTTATTTTTGAGACGGAGTTTCGTGCTTGTTGCCCAGGCTGGAGTGCAATGGCACGCTCTCGGCTCACTGCAACCTCCGCCTCCCAGGTTCAAGCCATTCTCCTGCCTCAGCCTCCCAAGTAGCTGGGATTACAGGCATGTGCCACCACACTTGGCTAATTTTTTGGTATTTTTAGTAGACACAGGGTTCCCCATGCTGGTCAGGCTGGTCTCGAACTCCCAACCTCAGGTGATCTGCCTGCCTTGGCCTCCCAAAGTGCTGGAATTACAGGCGTGAACCACCGTGCCCCGCCCCCAATTCAATTTTCAATCGGCCCATGTGAGGCTGGGGCACAGTTCAAAGCTCTCTCTCTCTCTTTTTTTTAAGGACAATTACTGATTCTTCTTTTTCCAGGGTTGCAAGCAGGGAGATCCAAGGTGAACTCAGATTTTTCTAGGAATAATGATGAGTACTGGTAACTACAAAGGGTCCATTCTGGTGACTTGTAGGGGAAGTTCCACTCAGGAACTTTTGGGTCTTGCTTCACACCAGACACAAGACTACATATAAGCCAGGTGGCTTGCACCTGTAATCCCAGCTACACTGAAGGTTAAGGCAAGATGATCTCTTGAGCCCAGGAGTTGGAGACCAGCCTGGACAACACAGCAGGACAACATAGCGAGAACTTGCTTCAAAACAAAAATTACATATTGTAGCCAGGTGCGGTGGCTCATGCCTGTAATCCCAGCACTTTGGCAGGCCAAGGCTGGCAGATCACCTGAGGTCAGGAGTTCGAGACCAGCCTGACCAACATGGAGAAACCCCCATCTCTACTAAAAACACCCCAAATTAGCCAGGCGTGGTGGCTCATGCCTGTAATCCCAGCTACTTGGAAGGCTGAGGCAGGAGAATTGCTTGCACCTGGGAGGTGGAGACTGCAGTGAGCCGAGATCGTACCCTTGCACTCCAGCCTGGGCAACAAGAGTGAAACTCCATCTCAAAAAAAAAAATTACATATTGTATGATTCCATTTATATGAAACATTCAGACAATTTCTTTTTTTTTTTTTTTTTTTGAGACGGAGTTTCGCTCTTGTTACCCAGGCTGGAGTGCAATGGCGCGATCTCGGCTCACCGCAACCTCCGCCTCCTGGGTTCAGGCAATTCTCCTGCCTCAGCCTCCTGAGGAGCTGGGATTACAGGCACGTGCCACCATGCCCAGCTAATTTTTTGTAGTTTTAGTAGAGACGGGGTTTCACCATGTTGACCAGGATGGTCTCGATCTCTTGACCTCGTGATCCACCCGCCTCGGCCTCCCAAAGTGCTGGGATTACAGGCTTGAGCCACCGCGACCGGCCCTGACAAGTCTTTTTCAAATGGAAAAACTAACAGGTGTGAGGGAGAAGAGAGTCAATAGGAATTGCCATCTTTCCCAGATTTGATCAAATTCCCCTGATTTGTAGTCATTTTGTCGCCTTGGAGGGAAAGCGGTCTTTATAAAGGTCAGCTCTGATAGAATGCTCAAACTAAGAGCAAGGAAGGATAAAGAAGGCGCTTGGCGACAGAAAAGGGCGCTTACCAAAACTGGGCAAAAAGTTAGTGTGGTGGTTCCCAATCCCTTCTTTCCCCATTTCAGCTGAGGTCACCCGCCAGTAGGCAACTGTTCTATTACCAATAAGTTTGTATCACCAATAAAACATTATAACGCACCTGGCTAAAAACCCTGGCGTGACAACACCAAATTCATGTTACTGGAATGATTTAAATTTTAAAAAGCAAACCACCGTTCCAGGCACACAGAAGTCACCCCCAAACGTTGTTTTATACACGAAGATTGGTTGCTGAGGCTTTGTTTTGGAGCCTATGTTTAGGAGGGGAAATGATTCAAAACTGCCCCCAAAACCTATATCCTCTATGAGCACTGAGGTTGGGGCGACTTGGTGCCAAGAGGTCTGGTTTTCCCCTTTAACAAAGGCTTCTGCTTCCACTCTCAGGTCCCTCAGGTCAGTGGATGCAGCAGGGGTCGCAGGCCAAGCAACCAATCGCGACGCGGCTGCGGGGCGGGGACCCACCGCCTCTCCCTCCTGTCCGCCCTCCCAGTCCTCGGAGGCCGGCCTCTCTCGCACCTGCGTGTCCCTCTGCGCTCCCACTGTTGCGACTGCTCCCTGTGCTAGCGGGGAAGGGTTTTTGGCCTCGCCTCTCGCGAGATCGTCTCCTGCTGCTGCTGCTGCTGCCGCCGCTGCCGCCGCCGCTCCTGGACGCTGACTGGCGGCGCCTGCGCAGCCGCCATGTTCGGTTGCTATGCTGCGGCCTAGGAGAGGGGGTGTGCTTGAGGGAGGAGGAAGAGACAGGGGGAGGAGGGGGAGGAAGAGGAGGTGGAGAAGGAGGGGGGCGACTGAGCTCCTCTTGCACTCTCACACACACACGCTGCCCAGGATTACCCGCCCGCTCACGCCGAGCAGCGCGCTTTTCCGCTCCTCGCGCTCCACCACCAACATTGTTCTCTCAGGACTCCTGGGTCCCAGGGGCCGGAATTGGGCCTGAGCCGGGGAGAAAGACTTGGCTTTGGCCGAGGGGTCGGAGGATTGGGGCCAGGCCCCCTCCCCCACGCACTTTTGGGGGTGTGGATTATCTCATCCCCGCAGGGAGGTAGGCGAGGGCGCCGGCTGCCCGCCTCCCTGCCACCTCCCTGGCGGCGCCAGCCCGCGGCTGCCCAGCAGCATGAGGTGGTGCTGGCGGCTCCGGGTCGTGGCGCGACCGCTGCGGCGGCGGCTGCTCGGGGGGCACTGAGGTAGCCCCCCGGAGCGGCACGGCGGACGCGGTTTCCCAGGCGCGCCGGGGCCTCGAGGCTTTTTATCTCCAGCCGAGAGGACGCGGCTGTGATATACGAAGGTAAGAGGTTCTCCGGTCCCCTCCGGCCTCTCGGCCCTGCACGTTGAACGCGAGGATCTTACCTGCATGTGTGGCTCCTGGGAGGTGAGCCAGGTAGGACAAGTCAGAGATACGAGAATGATTTAAAAGGAAGGAAAAAAAAAAAAAAAAAAAAAAGACCCTTTCTTACTGGGACCTCTGCTCTTGGGGCTCTCGGGGGTTATAGTTGGAATCTCCGTTATGGTTCAGCGAAGGGACAAGGGATGGAATATAGATGCGGAGATGGAATGTTCCCCGGCACCTAAACTCGAGGTAAAGATTTGGAATCTTGAGTTTTCCATTGCTGGTAGAATTCCTTTTTTAAAAAAATTGGCTCATATGAGCGCTTCTTGCACGCTGCATAAGCCAACTATTCCTACCATTGAAGTTTTAAGCCTGTTAGGATTCTACCAGTATATACCTGTGTTTGGGAATCTGTAGTTGAGCCAAAAAAAAAAAAAAAAAAAAAAAGTTGAGATGTAGGTAAATGCCTAAGCATTTCGCAGGGTTTCCATAAAATGGAACAGCTTACAGTTGCACAGGTTATGTGTGAGTGTTTCTGCAAAACTTGGGATGGAAGATTTTATGTCTGGGCTTGCATCATTTAGTGACATCAGTATGTACAAGGACGATTTGTAGGATTTTTCGAAACGCTTGTTCTAGGATAACTTGTTATACATCTGCAATATGCCAGCTGCTTTTCGAATAAGAGATTTCAGTAATATTAAGTTTGTGTGTCCAGATCTTGGACTCAGTTGAAACAGTACAGCTGATTGGCCACATTTAAAACATATTTATGGAGAAAGATAAAAACAAAAGGCCCATGTATCCGACTTGTAAAAGACAATTAATAACTGAGTAAAAAGAAGACTGGAACAGTAAAAGCCAGGACATTTTTAAATCTTGGTTTTCTGATCTTTAGTGTACCAGAGGAAAAAAATTTTTTTTTCAATTTTAAGTGGGAAGGAGATGACCTTAAAATAAAGAATTGTTCAGAGCCTAAAGTGTGCTTAATGGAATAGAGCTAGAAATATTATTTAAATCTTGAATTTGATTAGTATAAATTCAGCTTTCTTTTAAAGAAAACTCGTAAGCAAAAGTTTGTGTGTTGTAGAGAACCTTTTTACGAACTTATAAGTGTGATAATTTTGTGGACATCACCATTTTTTGTCAGAATAAATTTATGCTCCAATTACCACAAAAGCAATTTTTATGTCTTCTCATTTTTTGTGGTACACATATCTTTGTTACATTTTGGATTGAAACACACACGGTCCCATAATATGATGTTGAGTGATTTATAAGAGAAACAGTCTTTTGAACATGGGAATGTTTGTGATTTTGCTAGTCTCTTTTAAAAATTAAGCAAGAGATTTCTAAAATCCAAGGAGGCATCACTATTTTGTAGTTTTTAAAAATATTAAGTGAGTAGGTTCACATTTATTAAGTTAGAAAATCACAAGTTCTTCAAAAGTAGTAGTAGATGAGGATACGATTTTCTTACTGCCGATTTTCTAACATCTTAGCTTCAGAGCTGTAGGTATTGAGTTGAGTCAAACTTGTGTTTTTTCTTATGTTCTAATTAAATATCTAAAAATGACCCTAGTAACATTGTTACTTTAAATTTATAACACCCAATTTCTAATTTAGGCTAGGCATAAAACCAGCATTGATTGAACATACTTGCTAAAAATACTTTCTGGGTCGGATGTACTTAGAATGCAGCCTCAGGAAAATTCATTTGAACTATTCTACTGTGACCAGTGTACACTTCATTATTGTTGAAGGACTTTTAAAAAATTATAGATCACACATACTCGATTTAATCAGTTTGGGCATACATGCCTAACTTTTTTAAAAAAAAGTATAATAGAGATAGTAATACAAACTTTTCAGCTTTTTTTTTTCTTATATGACTTCCTTAGATTGTTATTAAACTGTGATTTGTATTTTTAAAAAAATAGTTTTGTCAAACATAGGTGTAAAGAACAATATCCATTGTTAACTGTTTAGTATTTATGACTTAGAAACTCTAAAAGCGGCATCAGTGATCATGGCTTTTAGAAAGTTGTATTTAAGGAGCAAAGAGACTACCAGATAATTGCAAGGAGGTTGGTTATTGAGAGTACTTTTGCCCATGCTTGAGAGTTAATATGGTCACTTTTAAAGAAGAAAACTTTTCTAAAAATGTGTGGAAATCTTGTTTGGTGTATGTTTAAAGACAAATGTTTAAAAGTTCTGCCTGAATTCTTTGTTAGAATACAGAATTGATCAACTCATTAGGAATGAATGGTTAGTGACTTATTGTGGCTAAATATGAATTGTTGCTCCTATATAAAATTTAGTTACTGGTAGAAGTTTATGAGCTGAGTTGAATTTTGTTGTTTTTCTGGGTTATTGCATGTTTTGAAGTTTTTTATATACTACAGTCCAGATTTGCTGAATTTGCCAGTTTACTAGAATAAGCTGTAAAGCCTTGAAGATTGACTTAGCATTCTGAATATCCTTTTTATTGTTTACCAGGGAAGTACTATAGGAAGGAGGTGTTATTATCTTTTCATTTAATATTTAATCAGTGGTGCAGATGGTGAGATGGGATATAATGTAGAAATGCCATAGGATCTTCCGTATTGATAAGAAAGTACCATTGTTTAGGAACAGCATAATTTCTTATCTTTTGCATGAATAGGAAAAAAGAGGAGGGGAAATTTATTAGACTCTCTTTTATTTCATTAGAGGCATTTTCCCTCACATTCATTCTTCATTTCATTATTCCTAAGTAGAAACATTGGAAGAGAGATGCAGGTATTTGAAGAAGTTAGTAAGAACAAAATGAAAATTACATCCTGTAGACTATCTTGAAGGGAAGATACCAATTTGGGTTGGTTACTGTGTTTGTATCTTTTAACAGGGAACATATAGAGAGTAGTAGAAAGAAGAAAGGATCCAGAAGGGAAGAGTGTTAGTATTTGCCTGTTAAGTGCCAGACACTGTATAATGGGTTTTTTCATGTTATCCCACTCACCAAGTACACTTTATGAGGCAGGTATTATTAATCCCCTGTCCTCTCCCTGCCAAATAGAAGCTAAGGGAAATGAAATAACTTGTCCAGGCTCATACTTCTAGTAAGTGTAATTCACCAAAACTTATTCTTTAGATTGGTTCTGTCCAATTAAACTTTCTGCAGTGATGGAAATATTCTCTTTTCCTTCAACTTTATTGAAGTATGATTGACAAATATTGATAGAAATATTTTTTGCATTGTTAGATATGGTAGCCATTAACCATGTGTGGCTATGGAACACTTAAAAGGTGATGAGCATGTCTGAGAAACTAACTTTAAAATTGTATTTAATTTTAATCAATTTAAATTTATAGCCAGATGTGGCTAGTAGCTACAGTATTGGACAGCATAACTGTAGATCTTGCTGCTTAGAAAATCTGAGTTCTAGTATTTAATCTTTTACTAGCTTGTTTATGTATGGCATTAGGCAAGTTATTTAGTTCTGGACTTCAATTTAATCTGGTGTGAAAATGAAAGGGTTGCCACTAAAAGGTTATCTCCAAGGTTCCTTCTTGCTCTAAAGTTCTGTGATTCTTATTAAAATGTACAGCAGCATTTAATATTCACAAGCATGATATCTAAAAGGATCCCTTTCCCAATATGCTCACCCATTACCTAAGGATTTTTGTTTAGTCAGTTTCTTTTTTTGAGAAGAGTATGTGTAAAGCACACATAAAGGATAATAGATTATTCCCCGCCTCCCCCAATTGTTTGGCAAAAACATTGTGAAACTCAAGGCCGTACTTTATGTTGGAACAAAGTTTAAATCTTTAAAGGCCATATTTTAACATGCCACCTTCCGTTTAAAAATATATAGGAGTTCCTTGGTGCTTATCAAGTTCATTCCAAATTTACCTATTTGGCCTTGAAGACTTTCCACCAACTTCATCTCATTGACCTTGTTTCTCATTCTTGCTTAAAAAGGAAGAAAATATTCTTGTTTTTTTCCTTTGTCCTTATTCTCTAATTTAAATATCTCCGTCTCCATTCATGTGCATCCTCTAAACCTTTTTCAAAATCTGTTTTTGGAAGAATGCTGCTTAATTCACTCACAGGATCAGTTAATGAACCCTGGTAATAAGTACCCTTAGGTAAATATATACTTGTTTAGATATAGTTCAGTATATCCTTCTTAAGCTTTTTTTTTTTTCCTTCTTAAGTTTTCATGTTACTCTGTTTCCTTAATTTTCTTAGGTTAAAAAAATTAAAATAGGAATTGTTTCTTTTGTATTGCTTCATAAATTTAGTCAGTTTTTCAGCAATGCTCCTTTAAAAAGTTGCTAATTTTAAAAAAAGACAAATACTGTGACAGCATTGATACTATTTGTTTCCTTCCAGGTAATTGTTCATATTTTTAAAATAAAGTTGTGTGATAGAGATAGAATTTTGAGAGTAATGTATTGAGGACATTGTATAGTAGAGGCTGTGAATGTAGGGAAAAGATCATAGACTTTGGAGTCAAATCTGGTGTGGAATCTAGCCTCAAAAACCTTGGACAAATTATATAATTTCTGAGTCAGTTGGTCAGTTGGCCTTGAATTGTTGTGAGGATTAAGATTACATTATATGTAAGGCATGTAGCACTGTGCTTTAAATAGAAGAGATGATCAATAAGTGATAGCTGTATTATTTCTTCCATTTTCCTATTCCCATCTTCATGAATATTATTTATTTTAGCTACCCAAAGCCACCAAAGTCAATGAATATAATTTAAATGATTAGTTAACATTCAGGTGATATACTGTAACTGATTTAGACATTTACCTTTTGTTACCAGTTTTTTTGTTTATTTCCTCAGTTTAAAACCCCCAGGACTGCGATAAGGTCAAGTGTCATGAATATTTATTTCTATGCGAGATCTCTCTCTTACAAAAGTACCTAGTGTGGGTGTTCTTGTTTTGGGGAAAAAAATGCTAATATAATTGTGTTTCATTGTTTTAGTTAATATAATTTGAAAATTTTGGTTTATTTGGGGATGATGTAGTGAACATTCCTTTATATATAGTTAAGCAAACATTTGAAATGCCCGTTGTAGTGGGAGCAATGGTATAAAGGTAAATAAGACGTGATTCTTGTCCTTGAGCTCAAATTCTAGGATGGTAACGCATGTCAACAAACAATTACAATTCATAGTGACAGTGTAATAAGATCTGGGGAAAGAGAAGTGGCATTTGAACATGGTCTTGAGGATCATTTGGAATTGATCTGGGTAGAGAGAACAGCATGTACAAAAGATCAAAATATGAAAGGATGCGTAGTGCGTTTGGAGAAATGTGAGTTGTCTCTTTGGATATGTCTGTGTCTGGGTGGGTGTGGTTGTCTGTTCCTGTGTGTGAATCTCTTGTCTTTGTGTATGTGTTTGTGTGTGTTGATTGCAGTGGGAAATGAAGCCTTGTGAGGGTCCTTGTGTTTGGGCAATGAGTGGGATCATTTTAAAACCTTTAAAATAGAGCTTTCCAACCATTGTGCCATGAAGGGTTTACTGGTATGTTGGAGAGCAAGGTACTCTCCAGCTTATGGGACCTGGGCATATCAGATCCCTCTCCCCACCCCACCCCAGGATGGTTTCTTTTGGCTTTGAATAGCATTTGTGGCTTATTCCAGTGTGCTAAGAAATTATTATTTTCTTTGTTGCCAAGTTGGGAAAAGGATTGGGAAAACCACTGTTTTAGAGATTCTAAGTATTGGAAAGTTTATGGTATCCACTCACCCTTGGCATCCACTATGTAGTCAGAAATAAATACCAAATCCTGAAGTAAGCTTAAGGTAAGTCAGAGTCCCCCGTCTTTCTCCCTCTTTTTCTTTCCCTTTACCCACTGCCTCCCCTACTTCACTGGTATGTGTGCGTGTGTGTGTGTGTGTGTGTGTGTGTGTGTGTGTGAAATATCTTCATTTAGTCTGCCTCTTGGGAAATCAGCATTAACATTCAGGAACAATTGTAGGTATTTAAATAAGGGATGATAAGATTAGATGTAGAGTTTGAAAGGTAACTCCTGACTTGTAGATAATGATGCAAAGATACAAGGATAATGCAAGAATGAGATTAGAAATGGAACAGAGACCAGATACAGTTGTAGTGGTTGGGGGAGGGATGATAGGAACTAAAATAGGACAATATAGATAAGGATATAAGATTAGAACTGGAAACTGACTAGTTTCACTAGACTTGAGAGTCCATTTGGACTTGGTGGGGAAGAGTTAAAGACGATGCTAAGATTTCTTTGACTGCTTCCCTTTTTTAGCAAGGGAAGGCCAAATGATTGTTACTGAGCACTTCCAGTGAGCCAGGTATTTGGTAGACAGCAAAGTTGTCATGAGTTCTCATTTAACATTTTAAAATAACTTCAAACCTAATGAGAAATCTCAAAAAAGGTATGACAAAGCTCCTGAATTGCCTTCAACTAATTTTTAACATTGTACTAGCTATATATCATGTGTATACACAATGCGAGATGAGCCTGGAACATCTCCTTGTGCTTAGCTCAGCAAGGCCTTCTTTTCCAGATGCCCCAAGAGGTAATGTTGGAATTGTCTTTAGTATCTTCCCTTTTTCTGCTATATCTAATTGGATTCTTAAATTTCAGCGAACCAACCTCATCATCTGTCATCTCTGGTCCTACATTTTAATCCATATTTCTTCATTTCAGGGGAATGCACCATTTCTAATTTCATTTGACAGTTTTCTGAATTATTTGAGAGCAAGTTGCAGACATAACGCCTATCACTCCTAAATATTTTAGTGTATATGTAGCAAAACAGGACAGTCTCCTATATAACCGCCAAATCAGGAAGTAACATTGATACAGCACTACCTTCAGGTCCCTAGATGCCATTCAAATTTTTCCAACTATTCTAATAGTATCTCTCTTTTCTTTTTGGTCCAGGATCCAATTCAGGTTCACACATTACATTTAATTGTCACATCTTTTAGTCTCTATCAGTTTGGAATGGTTCCTCAATATTTCCCTGTCCTTTATGACCTTGACAATTTTAACAAGTAGAGTCCTTTTTTTCTGTAATGTATTCCTCAACTTAAGTTCATCTAATGGTTCCTCATGTGCAGACCGAGTGCATTGTTGGCAGGAATGCCATAGAAATAATGTGATATTCTTAGTACGTCACTGGGAGACGTGCTGTATCGTCCTACTACTAGTGATGTTTAACTTTGAAAACCTGTTAAATTCAAGTCTGCTGGGTTTCTCTACTATGACGTTATCGTTTTTTCCTTTTGTAGTTGAGAATTCTTATGTGAAAAGATATCCAGGAGTGTGTCAATATTCCTCATCAGACCTCTAACCCCTAGCCTTCAGGTCTGATGACTGCTGCCTGAATCAGCCACAACTGTGAAAGTTGTCACCTACATTTATTAGTTCAAATTCTACTGAAAGAAGATTTCCCCCTTCTTCTCCATTCATTCATTCATTCATTCATTCATTTATATCAATGTATACTCCTGGACTTGTTTCCGTTTAGTGGTTTTTATTACTGTCATTTTAAAATTTCATTTTGTGTGTCAAATTGTCCCAAATTTGGCCAGTGGGAACCCCTTTAAGTTGGCTTCTCTATCCTGCTTGACCTGTCCCCTTCTTGGTGTATTTCCTTACTTTCTGGCCTATCAAGATGTTCCAGATGATCTTAATACTGCCCTATTCCAGCTCTGAAATCATTTATTTCTCCAAGGAATCCTGATTATTATTATTATTATTTTTCAGTATAGGTGATATTTAGAAACAGATCCGAGTGTTTAGTGTGTTCATTTCTGCTGATACGTCATCACTTTTAGGGGGATAGAGCTAGGAAATGCATATATGTATACGCACATCTGAATCTGTTTCTGTGCCTATGTACAGATATTTTAAAAGTTCACACTGATACAACCAATTCCAGTCTAACATCTCAGGATTCGTCTAGCCTTTTCCCTTTCTGTATTTGTAAATCTCTTCTCCAGCAGTGAGAAATTGGTTCCTATTATCTCCTCAGTGTATTTATTTACTTGCTGGATCCCCTTGTATGTGCCAATCTTCTGACCACACATTAGTTGTCTCATTTCTCCTTGCTTTCACCTGTGAGGCCTATGGCATGGGGTCCTCAGGGCATGCTGCCAGGTCCATGTAGTAAAGAGAACTTCTCATTTAATCTTTTATCCCCTTCATTTAATCAGGACAGAAATTTGTTAGGAAGGTGCTATCCCCAGTTTTAAAAGGAAAACAGAGCTGAAATTCAGAAAGGTGTGTGTTTTTAGGCATGTTACTGTGTAAATAGCTGAGTAAATATTTTGCATTCAGATTCATCTAATACCGAAACCTCTTTTCTCTCCTGTACTGCATAGTCTCTATCTGTGGAAACAAAGTGGCAGGATTTAAGGTTGTTTAGATGGTAGCTGAAGCAGTGTGACTGCCGCTGCTTTTGAAGTATGTGTAAAGTTAGGAAAAAGCACACTGACAGAGCTTCTAACTACCATCATTGAAAGATTAAGGGGTCTCGGAAATGAAGAAGCCAGTGAAGAAGACTGAAAGAAAGGTGGTGAGAGAGAAGAGTGTGGTTGTGTGCTAGATCATGACGAAGTAAGGAATTTCACGAAGCTGTCATGCTGCTGAGAGAAAAAGTGAAGACCAAAAGACTTTGAATTTGACTACGGGAAATTTATTGATAATCTTAGCTAGTTGGTTTTCCAGTATGTTCAGGCAAGCCACCTGTATCAGAATCACTGAGATGCTAATGAAAAATATGAACTCCCCAGGTCTCATCTCAGATCATACAGATTCTTAAAAGGGTTAGTGGGTAGTAGCGTGGAAGATCTGCAGAAATGCTAAGGTTCTTCTGAGGTGTACTAGTTTGAAGTTTGTTGCTTTAGCAGAAGAGTTATAGTAGAAAGGTGTGATGAACTAAATTGAGGAAACCAAGTGTACAATGAATATAGATGAGACAACTCTTCGAGAAGTCTGGCCATAGAGGTAAGAGACCTCAGGTCATGGAAGAATAGGGGACGGCATCAAGAAAAATACTTTTGTTTCCAAGGTTACATACACCTTCACATTTGTTGGGATTAAGAGAAGGAAACTATAGTGGTTATTTTAAAGTTGAGTAAACAAAACTATATAGCAACACCTACTATCAAAAAAATGCCCTGAGTGAACTTTGGTGGGTATCCAGGATAGCTGCATGCTCCCATTTTAAATGCCATCTTTTGGTAGGTCTTTGGAGTAATCTAAGGGTCACTGTTTATTTTGTTTTAGTTAAATTTGGATCTTGTCAAAAAAACAAAAAAACAAAAAACGAAAAGAACAAAAAAAGAAAGAAAAAAACAAAATTTGTATCTTGTCTTTTTGTTATACAGTTGTGTTAAGAGCTTCTCTTAGTTCATTTTTATATGAATTCTAAGTATATTCTTATGTATAGATGAGTCATCAGCAATACAATTAAAAATTATATCCAGAATTGGGGGAGACTTTGGATGGAAAGCCAATCCGGGGCCAATTTAATGTATTCTTTGAGCATCAGCTAGGTACCAGGCACTGTGCTTGACTGTGGGGATACAGAATTGAAGAGTTGCTCTTTATCATCAAGATTATTGTTCTTTCTTCAGAGGAACTTGAAATCTAGTATATAGCTAGAAATATTACAGACAAGTCATAGATAACTATGTTAGCCTACAGCAAAATAAATACAGATAAGTCAATGTTTAATTAATACAGCAATATATATTACCATAATTCTCAGACTTGTCATTTTAAAATTGTATTTAAATTGTATTTTCATATTTGAATTGGCAATATGGCTACATGGTTCAAGTTTCAAAATAATGTGAAAAGGTATAGAGTGGGAAGTCTTGATACCACTCCTCTTTCCTGTACTGTATAGATAACTACTTTTATTTTTATATATTCTATGGTTTTTATGCAAATAGAAACACATAATACAGATTATTGTTTTCCCCCTACCTTTTTACATAGAAGATATTTACTATATTAATGCTTTGTACCATAATTTTTAAATTTAAAATATACTTGGAGATCACTTAACTTCACTATATAAAGAGCTGTCCCTTTTTTCTTCTTCTTTTTAAAAAATATATGTTCTATTGTATAGATACATGATTAAGCTAGCTAATTCTAATTATTTAAACTTTTAAGTTTTCGACCCATTTATTTGTGTGACCCATTTGCTTTCACCTCTTTCTGTATGAGCTAGTGCTCCCTGAGGCATTTTAGATTCATGACCTGACTTTTCTGCATCTAAAGGGCCTAACTTTTTTTTTCTTTTTTTCTTTTTTTTCTATTTTTTATTTTTTATTTTTTATTTTTTGATACGGAATCTCGCTCTGTTACCCAGGCTGGAATGCAGTGGCATGATCCTGACTCACTGCAACATTCTCCTCCCAGGTTGAAGTGATTCTCCTGCCTCAGCCTCCCAAGTAGCTGGGACTACTACAGGTTTGCGCCACCTCACCCGGCTAGGGCCTAACTTTTAAAAGGCTTGTCAGCTTCTGCTTTTACTCAATAGAAACCAGTTACCATGTAACAAGTCTGACTACCTTGACACTGCCGTACTGTGAATCAGCCAAACTCTCACAGGAGAGACGACACTTGTGGACGAGTACTTCAGCGAGGACACATAAGAGTGATACCTTCTTGAATTTTTCAGTCCAGCCTAGGCATCAACTGAATGTAGATGAGTTAATGATCCCAAATGATGCCAGATGACATCCAGTACAGCAGAAGAGCTGCCTAATCTAGCTTTTACCCAATTTGTGGCCAGGGAACTGTGAGATATATAAATCCTTATTGTCTGAAAATGAATGAATGAATGAAGGAAGGAAGGAAGGAAGGAAGGTAGGTAGGTTTCTTTGAGCACAGATCTGTATCTGTTCTGCCCTGTCCTGGTTGTCTGTGTTACAGTGTCCTATTTTTAAATTCCTGTACTCCATTCTTATAGCTGGAGCTCTCTGCTATCTCCTGTAAGCCTTGTGTCAAGAGCCACAAAATTAGATGTGTTGCCTGCTGCCATGTTTCCTTTTTGTGTTTTTCCCTGATTGCTGGGATACCACCTGCGTGTCTGACCTGTACGATGCTAAGGACCAATTGCCTGGATCACTGCTTATTGCCTGGTACTATAAGCTCAGGATACTATTTTCTAACTGCCTGTCTGTATTGCCTCTCTTATCATCATTAGTGAGTTTCCCTCTTCTCCCCTAATATTCTGTATTGTAGCCCTACCAGCACTTGTGTTTTAGTTTGTCAATGTGAAACTTGGCAAAACTTCTGAAATTGTTTGGGATGATTGAAAATTTTCTTGATGTTGTTATAAGTCCATCATGCCTCGTCTGGACTGTTGTAGTAGTCTCTTTAAGTGCAGTTTGCTATAGTTTTGCCCTTTATAATCTTTACGCTGTAGCCAGAGTGATCTGACATTCATGTCTGATCAGAATTCTTTTGTTATCTGTTGATAAAATAAAATGAAGGAATTTTCCAAAGGGATGAAAATTACTTGGGAAAAATCAGTTTTTAAGATAATATTCTTTTTGTTTGTTTCTTTTTTAGATACTTCTTGTTCATGAAAGCAAAATATCATTACAAAATAAGGAAAATCTGTCTAACTTATCTTACTGTTTATGGCCCAGTACATATTGCAGTCACTTACAGTGACTTACATAAACAAGAAGCTGCTAGGGACAACGAAATGTCTTCATTGGGAAGATCGTGATTTGAAAAAGCTCTCTTAGGTGATTCTGATACTGTGACCCACTTTACATCTGGCTATTTTTATGGCTTTTGATCTGTGTTATTATAATTCCTTACAAATAATTTTATAGCCAATAGTTTGTCATAAGCAATTCTGAAATTCCCATATCCCTAAAAAACCCAAAAGTTTTATTAACTAATTTGGCAACCAAACTTGACCTATACTGATATGAGGCTGCTTAGGTTTATTTATTCCACTTAGAGTATACATTCTTCATGTTCTTTAAAGAAATTTTATTTTATTTTATTTTTTGAGACAGAGTCTCGGTCTGTCACCCAGGTTGGAGTGCAGTGGCACGATTTCGGCTCACTGCAACCTCCGCCTCCCAGGTTCAAGTAATTCTCCTGCCTCAGCCTCCAAGTAGCTGGGATTATAGGTGCATGTCACCACACCCAGCTAATTTTTTATAGTTTTTGTGGGACAAGCTGATCTCCTGACCTCAAGTGATCTACCTGCCTCAGCCTCCCAAAGTGCTGGAATTACAGGGGTGGGCTACTGTTCCCAGCCTTTAAAGAAATTTTAAATAGCACTATGGTTGAATACAGGGTGCTGCCCTAGAACCACGAACCTTACTTAATGTAAGTTATCTGTGCCATATCACCTCTCTATGTCCCAGATACTCTGAAATTCAAAACACTTTTGAAAGTGTTTTGAAGCTAGAGATCTCAGATATGGGATTGTAGATCTGAACGAACAACTTTCCTAGCAATGGAGAGAAAGGGTACTTTGTTTTCTTTTGTATTGTTTTTTAGTGATAATATAGTTGAACATTTTTTCATGTTAATTTACTAATTTCATTTCTTGCTTATACTCTTCAAATTCTTTGTTCATTTATCTGTGAAGGTGAATAGTTTTTCCTACTAATTTATAATATCGTACATACTAACTGGTTTTCTGTTAGCACAATAGCATGCCTGGGACACATTCTAAGTTTTTGTATCTAGCATATTAATGGGAAATGCTACAAGTTGAAAACACATATACAGTTGACGCTTGAACAACGTGGATTTAAATTGTGTGGGTCCATTTATATGTGGATTTTTAAAAATAAATATGTTAGAAAAATTTTTGGAGGTTTGGGACAATTTGAAAAAAACATAGGTGAACTATATAGTCTAAAAATATCAGGAAGTTTTTCAATTAAGAAAAAAACTGGCTGGGTGCAATGGCTCACACCTGTAATCCCAGCACTTTGGGAGGCCATGGTGGGCGAATCACTAGGTCAGGAGTTTGAGATTAGCCTGACCAACATAGTGAAATCCTGTCTCTACTAAAAATACAAAAATCAGCTGGATGTGGTGGCATGTACCTGTAATCCCAGCTACTTGGGAGGTTGAGGCAGTAGAATCACTTGAACCTGGGAGGTGGAGGTTGCAGTGAGCTGAGATTGCACCACTACACTCCAGCCTGGGCAACAGAGCAAGACTGTGTCTCAAAAAAAAAAAAAAGAAAGGAAGGAAAAAAGTAAAGAAAAAACTAAAAAGGAAAAATTAGGTATGTCATGAATACATAAAATGTATATAGATACTAGTCTGTTTTATCATTTACTACCATAAAATATACACAAATCAATTATAAAAAGTTAAAATTTAGCAAGACTTACACAGACCACATATGGCATCATTTGTGGTTGAGAGAAATGTGAATAAACATAAAGATGCAGTATTAAATCAACTGCATAAAATTAACTATCTTACATTATGTATTACTATAATAATTCAGTGACCACCTCTATTTCTAGTGAGCTCAAGCGTTGGAAGTATCCATTTAAAATGTCATGTGATGCTGATCATCTCCATGTGAGTAGTTTGTCTCTCCATTTAATTGCCTATCACAATAAAAAGTGATCTTTTGTGATTCTCCAATGTTTTCCAGCATATGTTTCATCATGTTTAGTGCAATATCATAAACCTTGAATAATACCACAGAACACATAGGAAGTGCAATTAGTGATGCTGGAAGTGCTCCAAAGGAGAGAAATGTCACGACATTACAAGAAAAAGTTGAATGGCTTGATATGTACCATCGATTGGGGTCTGCAGCTTTGGTTGACTGCCATTTCAAGAGAAATGAATCCAGCATAAAGACTGTTTTTTTGTTTCTGTTTTTTTTAAAAAAGAAAATCTGTGCAGGGGTTGCTACAGCTACACAAGCGGTTGCAAAAACCTTGTACTTTTTTGTGAAATACCTTTTTATCGCACGTTGAAAATGCAGTTTTTATGTGGGTGCAGGATTGCTATTAGAAAGGCACACTTACAGACTAATATGATTTGAGTAAAAGCAAAGTCATTATACAACAACTTAAAGCAAAAGAAAGATGAAGGATCTAAAGCTGGAGAACTTAATGCCATCCAAGTATGGTTTGATAGTTTTAGAAAGAATTTGGCTTCAAAAATGTCAGGATAACAGGAGAAGCAGCTTCTGCCAACTAAGAGGCAACAGATGAGTTCCTAGGCACCATTAAGAAAATCGTTGAGGAGAAAAGATATCTGCCTAACAGGTTTTTAACACAGATGAAGATGCCCTATTCTTGGGGGGAAAAAGTCACAAAGGGCATTTATTAGTAAGAGAGAAGTGAGCACCAAGATTTAAGGCAGGAAAAGATAGGCTAACTCTACTTTTTTGTGCAAATGTAATCGGTTTTATGATTAGGACTGCCCTTATCTATAAAGCTGCTAATCTCCAAGCCTTGATGGGTAAGGTAAATACCAGCTGCCAGTCTATTGGTTGTATAACAAGAAGGCTTGGACGAGAACCCTTTTTCTGGATTGGTTTTATCTGTGCTTTGTCCCTAAAGTCAGGAACTATTTGCCAGTAAGGGACTGCCTTTTAAAGTTCTTTTGATGTTGGACAATGCCTCTGGCCACCCAGAACCCTGTGAGTTTAACCCTGTGTCAAAGTGGTCTACTTGCTCTCCTAAACACATCTCTAATTCAGACTCCATATTGGTGAGTCCTAAGGACCTTTAAGGCTCATTACACATGATACTTTGTGGAAAGGATTGTCAGCATCATGGAAGAGAACCCTGATAGAACATCATGGAAGTCTGGAGGACTACACTATTGAAGCTGTCGTTGTTGTTACAGAAAAAGCTTTGAAAGCCATCAGGCCTGAAACAAATTCCTGCCACAGAAAACTTTGTCCAGATGTTGTGCATGACTTCACAGGATTTACAACAGAGTCAATCAGGGAAACTCATAAAAGAGACTGTGGATATTTATACACACACACATACTCTGTCTCTGTCTCTCTCTCTCTCTCTCTCTCTCTTTAAAGGTTAAGAATGAGGGTTTCAAGGTATGGATATTGAAGAAATTCAAGAGCTAATTAGACAGCACACCAGAGGAATAAACAAAAGATGACTTGATGGAGATGAGTGCTTCCAAACTAGTGCCAGATAAGCAAGAAGATGTAGAAGAAAAAGTGCCAGAAAACAAATTACAGACAGTCTGGCAGAAGAATTCCCCTTATTCAAGAGTGGCTTCAACTTCTTTTACAACACGGACCCTTCTAAGATACGGGCACTGAAACTAAAGCACATGGTAGAAGAAGGATTGATACCATGATATAAACACTTTAAGTGAAAGTTTTAAAAAGTCTGACAAAAATTACTATGTATTTTTGTAAAGTTACGGGGAGTGTGCCTGCCTCTCCTGCTTCCCCTTCCACCTCCACCTCATCCATCTCTGCCACCCCTGAAATAGCAAGACCAATCTTTCCTCTTCCTCCTCCTCAGCCTACTCAACTCGAAGACAATGAGGATGAAGACCTTTGTGATGATCCACTTGTACTTAATGAATAGTAAATATATTTTCTCTTTGTTATGATTCTTGATATTTTCTTTAGCTTTATAGTAAGAATTCAGTATATATAATGCATATAACATACAAAACGTGTTAATTGACTTTGTTATTGGTAAGATTTCTAGTCAGCAGTAGGCTGTTAGTAATGAAGTTTTGAGGAAGTCAAGAGTTATATGGGGATTTTAGACTATGCAGGGATCAATGTTCCTAAACCCTGCATTGTTCAAAGGCCAACTGTACTTATATGGTAAAGGAATTGTACTTATATGGTAAAGGAGATGATCTTGCTCCTTTGCTCAAAATCCTTAATGGCTTCCATTCTTACTTAGAGTAAAAGATAAGGTTTTTCTGCCCAAAAAAGCCCTACACGGTCTGTGGACCCTGCTGTGTCTCTGACCTTCTCTCTGACCACTCTTCTTTTTTATTTTTCTCAAAGCACACTTACCTCCTTTTTGTTCCTAGCACTGGCAGACTTGTTCCTACTTCAGGTCTTCATGTTTGTTCTTCCTTCTGCCCGGAACACCCACCTTTCTCCCAAGTGTTCCAGGTAGATGGAGTAAGCCCATGGCTCACTCTTTTACTTCTTAAGTCTCTGCTCAAAAGCAAATTTCTCAGCCATGCCTTTCCTGAGTACCCTATTTAAAATTGCTTTCCTACTCCCATATGGCTGTTCTCTGCTTACTGCCTCACATTATACTATATGTATTTTTTCTTTCATTAGAATGGAAACTCCATGAAGGCAAGGACCTTTATCTTGTTTTGTTTGTCAATATATTCATGTTGCTTCTTCCTGCCTGGCACAATATGAGGCACTTAATAGATACGTTGAACAAGGGAAGGGTTAAGGGAAAGTAAAGAGGAACATTTATCTATTTGCCGAATGCATGAGTACTTGATTTGAGCCTTTAGTTATAAATACTCTGTTAATTCTGGTGTAACTAGAGTATTTTGTATTTATTTATTTTAGAGACAGGGTCTTGCTCTGTTTCCTTAGACTATAGTGGCATGATGCCAGCTTGTTGAGGCCTCAACCTCCCAGCCTCAAATGATCCTCCCACCTCAGCCTCCCCAGTAGTTGGGACCATAAATGTGTTCCACCATGACCAGCTAATTTTTTTTTTTTTTTTTAAGAGATGAGGTTTCAGCATGTTGCCCAGGCTGACCTTGAACTCCTGGGCTCAAAGGATCCTCTGGCCTCAGCCTCCCAAAGTGCTGGGATTATAGATGTGAGCTACTGTGACCTGTGAAAATAGTTGCTGTCTAAAGTAAGGACCGAAACTCTAGAGACCAGCATTCTTTTTTTTTTTTTTTCCTCTAGAAAATGTACTAAAACCCTAACTAATAAAATAATTTTTGCTGGAGAAGAGAGGAACAATAAAGCTTTAAATATAATACCACATACGCTGTAAGGCCGACTCTTTTTAGACAAGAATAAAACTATTTTCATTGATTGGTAGCACTTATGAAAGATTGGCTTTATTGTTGGAATCTCATAGGGAGGAGACCAAAGGACAGAAATTGAGAAAATGGGGAAGGAGATAGGGAAAAAACTAGCTGGCTGCTTCTAACGTTTTTAGTACTTAGGTAATGAGCTATAGATAGAAAGATTAGTTGACTCACTAATGTAATTTATTTTAGTCTTTTCTAGTAAATAATTTAATTGAATTATTTAGTTTCCTTCCCTAACTAGACTGTGAGCTTCTTGAGGGCAGAGATATAGATGTGTGTCTGTTTGTATCTCTAGCATCTAGCACTATGTCTAGCAACTAGGAGCTATTCACATACTTCTATGAATAAACAGGTTTATTGATGGCATGGGTTTAGAGAACTCTGTAGGGCCTTAGTGGGTCTGGGGGTGTGTTTCTTTCTTGCACATACAGTACTTTAAATGTGGAAATGTATATATAGGATATACTGAGTTGTAAAAGATTATAATATGTTAAATAAAAAAGGAAAAGCCTTAAGTAAATCAATTTGATGCAAGAAATGGCACAAATTAGATTCCTATATTTAATATGCGGTTAATGAGTATCAAATCTATTCTGACATTGTAATTCTTCATTCTTATCAGGTCAGTTACAATTGAGTGGAGGACATACAAAGGACATTTGGAAAATGCTGTGTGTGTGTCAGTGAATCCATGTATAGGTCCAGTGTTAGGCATTCATGTTTCAGATGATTGATTTTGCACATGATTACCAGGAATACTTTTTTGTTGTCTATACCATTTCTTAAATAAGAAGCTTCTTATTTAAGTTGTTGCATAATGACTTCTATATAAATGTGTTTGGTACATATAAGTATAGAGAAATTTTAGAGCAAAAACTGCTGGTACACTTGAATTTTTTTCCCTCCTTAAGGGTATAAGTTTTATAGCTCATAGTTTTTGTTGCACTATCCTGAGGGAATCTGGCCCTATCCTAAGGGAATCTGGCCCATTCTGTTATCCTAGGGAACCTGGCCCATTCTGTTATCCTAAGGGAATCAGGCCCTGTGCTAAGGGAATCTGGCCCGTTCTATTGCCAAGTTCAGTTCACAAGGCTTGAGGTAACCTTCTTTGTATACAGTATTATAACAGTAAGCTAAGTTAGTCCATTGTCTTATACTACCAGCATTTGAATTTATAATTACATACAAAACATTGTGTAATAAACTAAGATTGTAGCAAAGCAGATGTTTCAGTTGAGAATATTCCATTTCAAATAAGTGTAAAGAATTGTCAGTGATCAAGAAAACTTTTTAGTTGGCTAATTGCTTGATGATTTTTGATAACTGTGGTTTTATTGTATATGGATTTGCTAAGTGTAAAAACAGAATTTGAAATAGTTTTTTTTATTTTTTATTTTTGAGACAAGGTATCTCTCTGTTGCCCAGGCTGGAGTGCAGTGGTGTGATCTTGGCTTGCTGCAGCCTCGATTTTCCAGGCTCGAGTGATCCTCCCACCTCAGCCTTCTAGGTAGTTGGGACCAGAGACACTCACCGCCACTCCTGGCTAATTTTTTGTATTTTTTGTAGAGATGGGATTTCTGGGTTTTTTTGTCTGTTTGTTTTTGAGACAGAGTCTTGCTTTGTCGCCAGGTGCCAGGCTGGAGTGCAGTGGTGCGATCTCAGCCCACTGCAACCTCCGCCTCCTGGGTTCGAGCAATTCTGCCTCGGCCTCCCAAGTAGCTGGGACTACAGGCATTTGCCACCACGCCCAGCTAATTTTTGTGTTTTTAGTAGAGACGGGGTTTCACCATGTTGGCCAGGATGGTCTCGATTTCTTGACCTCGGAATCCGCCCGCCTCGGCCTCCCAAAGTGCTGGGATTACAGGTGTGAGCCACTGCGCCCGGCCTAGAGATGGGATTTCACCATGTTGTCCAGGCTGGTTTTAAACCCCTGGACTCAAGTCCTCTGCCCTCCTTGGTCTCTTAAAGTGCTGGGATTACAGGCATGAGCCACCATGCCTGGCTGAAATAATTTTTTAAAACTCTTTCCTCACAGCTTTTTATTTTGAGGAATGTCATGCCTATGGAAAAGTAGTAAGCATTGTATATTGAACATGTACCTTTGCATAGATTCATTAATTGATACTTTGACCTGATCTTGCTCTCTTTGTATGTACTTTTAAATTTTCTAAACTATTTGAGGATTGCAGACATCATGATCATAATACTTTACCCAAATATTTTAGCATGCAGTCATGCATCTTTTGGGAACAAACAATGTTCTCCTATGTAACATGATCATGCTCAGGAAACACTACTATCTAAAATGCAGTCTATATTCAAATTTTTCCAACTGTTCAAGCAAGTCCTTTATACTTTCTACCCCACCCCTGCCAAATCCATTATTGAATCAAGAACTACACATTGCAGTAGGTTGTTTTATCTTTTTAAATCTACAGCACTTCCCCATCCTTTTACATCTGTTCCTCACATTTTCGAAGAATCCAGGCAAATTGTTTTTTTTAGAATGTTCTTCAATTTGGATTTGTCTCATTGTTTTAATTTTATTTGTTTCATCACTAGATTCAAGTTAAACATTTTTGGTAAAAATACTACATTAGGTGTTATGTTCTCAGTATATGACATCAGTGTGTCTATGATGTCAATATTAGTGATGTTAAATTTTATTTATTTGGTTAAGGTGAGATATAATAGATTTCTCCATTGGAAAGATATCATTTCCCCTTTGTAATTAATAAGTAATCTATGGTGTGATACTTTTAGATTAAGTATCTTGTTACCCAGGAAACTCTCACGTAGTGATCTTAGCATTTGTTGTTAAGTCTTGCCTGAATCAGTTATGGTAAGTATAAAATAGCATTTTTCTTATTTCTGTTATTGCTTCTATATTAATCATTCATTATTATTTTAAAAAGAAGAGTTATGTCTCTCCCTCACTTTAATTAGCATCAGGTTGTACCTATGGATTTTTATTCAAAGTATTATAATCTATTGTTATTATTTATTTTGGAACTTAGTTTCTTATTTGCTGGTAGAAGTTTCTGTAAACTGCCTTTCTTGTTCTTTGACTAGTCCTCATTTAGATTTTGAGGGCTTACTTCCTGGTACAAGATATTTAGCCTCACCTTGTATTTTCCTTGCCCGAGCTCTGAAATCAGCCTTTTTCTCCAGAGTTCTGATTTCTTTTAGTGGGGAATAGTATATAGTATATTCAGTGTTATTGGAGTATTTTGACTTCTAGGTTCTAATGGATAATTTTTGAAAAGTGAGATTACACCAATACCTGTAATTCTCATCCAGTACCACAACCATTTCTGATGCTATATCTGACCTCTTATCTCCTATAGCCAGACTCCTCGTTCTCAACAATATCAATATTTATTCATTTGTTCCATCCTATAATACACACAAAATAGTTTCAGAATGTTGCATCAGGACCACTGTCAACAACAAACTATAAAGTTCAGAGTTTTTTTTTTTTTTTTTTAATATATTTCTTTGAATTTATCTTCAGTGTATTCTGTGGTTAGCAAACTATGGCCTGTGGGTCAAATCTGACCACCCTCTTTTCTCTATGGCCTGTGAACTAAGAATGCTTTTTACATTTTTAACTTGTTAAAAAAAAATTCATGACTCATGAAAATTACATGAAATTCAGCTTCAGTATCTGAATTTGAAATATAGCCATGCTCATTCGTTTACATATTGTTATGGCTACTTTCATGCTACAGAGGTAAATTAAGTGGTTACACCAGAGATCTTATGGCCTGTAAAGCCTAAAATATTTTCTGTCTGGCTCCTTACTGAAAACATTTGTCAATTTTGATACTATTATGTTTAACAATTACTGGAATCTTTTTTTTTTGGGGGGGGGGGGCTTGTAATTGTGTTATATATTGTTAGGTTCATTTATTTACCAATTTTAGGGAGAAAGGAATTTTTTTTTAATGTTAGAAATTGGAAATGATCGAATCTTAGAATTAGAAGGATATTTAATGTTCATGTAGTCTTGCACTATCCAGTAGAATAATCACTAGCCAAATGTAGCCATTTAAATTAAATCTAAAAAATTCTTGGCTGGGTGTGGTGGCTTATGCATGTAATCCTGGCACTTTGGGAGGCTGAGGCAGGTGGATCACTTGAGGTCAGGAGTTCAAAACCAGCCTGGTCAACATGGTGAAACCCCATGTCTACTAAAAATCCAAAAAATTTAGCCAGGCCTGGTGGCAGGTGCCTGTAATCTCAGCTACTCAGGAGGCTGAGGCAGGACAGTCACTTGAACCCTGGAGGCGGAGGTTGTAGCAAGCTGAGGTCATGCCACTGCACCTAGCCTGGGCAATGGAGCAAGATTCCATCTAAAAAAAAATTCTTAAGTTATTTGAGCCACATTTCAAATGCTTAGTCGTCCTATGTGACATGGTTCCTGTATAGGATAGTACAGATTAGAGATCACAAAAAGTTGTATCATTTTACAGACGAGGAAGTTGAAGTTCAGAAAAATGAAGTGACTACCCCAAGGTAATCAGAGACAGACAGTAAGATTTAGAGTGAATCAGTGACTTACTAGATATTTCAATTGTGACATTTGTAATAGAAATAGAAAAGACCCCTGCATTAGGCTATGAAACCCTCCCCTATTTTTTGAGATGGCCTCACTCTGTCACTCAGGCTGGAGATCAGTGGTGTGTTGATGGCTAATCACAGCCTCAACTTCCCAGGCTTAAGCTATCCTTTCACCTCAACCTACTGAGTAGCTGGGACTATAGACATGCACCACTACTCCCGGCTAATTAAAAAAAAATTCATAGAGACAGGATCTCCCTGTGTTCCCCAGGCTAGTCTTCAACTCCTGGGCTCAAGCGGTCTTCCTGTCTTGGCATTACAGGTGTGAGCCATGGCACCTGGCTGAAAACACTTTTTTTTTTTTGAGGGGGGGTGGCTGAATTCCAGATGAATGCAACATAGTAACATTGAAAAACTTGAATTTTGACAGCTTAATGATTGGCTGAATGGGTACCCTGTTTTTGCTGCTTTGCTCTCGTTTGCCTTCATTTGAGTTCAGTTTTCACTCATTTGTATTAATTCACTTTTGCAGTAAGAACGTTTTTCCATTTGTATATTGATTTTGGAACATGACTTTGGAAGCTATTGGGAGAAGTTAGAAAAACTAGGGTATGCTAAGGTAAAACAACAGCAAAACTATTGATTCTCTGTCCACCTGCAATCCTTTTTATATTAAATATCACTAACATATGTGAGCAGAGTTATTCTCTCATTTATGAGCCCTTACTGTAACAATGGTCTCAGTATATGTGATTGTGACTTCTTTTCCCCTTAATTTTCTGGGGTAAGAGTTGAGGTGGAGATTGAGGAAATAATATATTGATTGCAATGGATCAGACTGAAGATTTGCAAACCTTACAAATGGTGTGTGTTTTTCTATGATATCTTCAATTAGTTTAGATGCTTCTGTGTTTGACCTTGAAAATCACAATCAATACGAATAATTTCAGCATGAGGAAGTAGAATTCATTATGATATGGTAGAAATAGTATCATCTTTGAGATTAGACTGATCTAGATTCAAGTGCTACTATATTACTTTTGCGTTCGTAACCATAGGCAAGCCACTTAATCCTTCTGAGGGAATTAACATAGGGAACTGTCATTGTTTTAAGAGTAAGTGACAGAATTGTGAGATGTTTAAGTTATTATTGCAGCATAATCATGCCAACATTTAGTAGCATAAGTCAGTTACCATTTTATTATTTACAGGCTCTGTGAGTAAGGAATTCAACAGGGTTACAGGAGTGATGGTTCTTTTCTGCTATTTTCAAAAGCTATTTTCAATAGCTTTTTTCAAAAGCTTCTCAAATGAGAGAAATGCACACTTAAGTGAGAGAAATGCTGATACAGGTTATTCTTAAAAGCTGTATGACTAAGAGGTATATACAAGCTTTATTAACTGGTAATATACTGGTTTCAGGTCACATTAATGGCATAGAGTTGTTAAATATACTGTTATATACTGTATATTATTTTGGGTTCCATTTTCATAGATTATTAATGTAAATAGTATCCATGCCTGTTTCATGAAATTTTTGTTTTTAAATTATTTTTCTCCGCTTATTATGAAAACTTTCAAACACAGAAAAGTTAAAAGAATGATGCATATAATGAACACTTATATACTTACCACTGAGACTCAAGAGTTGTTAAAATATTGCCATGTTTGCTGTGTATGTGTGTGTGTATGTGAGTGAGTGCACATGTGTGAGCGATCAGAGCTTTCATGGTGTGTATGAGAGAGAGAGAGCAATCAGAAGTTTTCGTGGTGTGTATGAAATCCAAGTAAGGGAGAGATGGGTGTAAGATTCTGCAGTTTAAGCACTCCCATGTGGATAGATTGATCCATTTGTCTTCATGGTATTTAATCAGGATACCTTTACTCTCAAGCAGAGTTGATTTAGTGTAATAGATTGCAAACATTTTTAAAATGCTTGCCTAGTTGAACACCTTTCTTTTCTTGCTATATTTCTTAGATTTTTAATGCCACTCTTGTCAAATTACACCTCTCCTTTCGTATAGCCTAGAACAGTGCTACTCAACAGATCATCTGTGGACTGTAGTATTAGTATTTTATAACAATTGAGAGAGACTTTACCTTTTGCTTAATAATAAAAAATTATGGCTTGTATTTTTTGTATCTTAAATTTTGTTTTCTAGTCACCTTTATTGTATTTGCAAATATACTATATTTGTCTGTGTTCTAGTTACCTACTGCTGTGTAACCATCCCAAAACTTAATGATTTAAAACAATAACAGTAATTAATTTTGTTCATGAGTCTATAATTTGGGCAGGACTTGGCAAGAAAGACTTTTCTCTTCTCATTGCAGTCAGCTGTAGTGGCTCAACTGAAGCTGCTCCACTCACTATCTGGCAAATTAGTGCTGGCTGTGAGCAGAGATTCTGCCAGAGCTGAGGACTGAGAATCTCAGTTCCTTTCCACACATGGCCTGGGCTTCCTTGGAGATGGGTGGCTGGATTCCAGGGATAAGTATCCCCAGACAAACCCAGTAAAAATTGTATCTCCTTTTATGACCTAGCCTCAGAAGTCACTGTGTCATTTCTGCTATCCTCTTATTCACTGAGGGGTAGCTGGAAAGGTCTACCCACATTAATGGTGGAAGGTACATAGACTCCACCTCTTGGTATAGTGGCAAAATTGTAGAAATATTGTTGCTGCCAGTTTTGTTAAAATACAATCTGGCATAGTCTGTGATAGATTAAAAATGGAAGATATCCATTGTATCGATATACCACATTTTGCTTATCTCCTCAATGGATACTTGGTTTGCTTCCATCTTTTGGTTATTATGAATAATGTTGCTGTGAAATGGGTGTACCAACATTTCTCTTTGAGACTCAGCTTTCAATTCTTTTGGGTATATATTCCCAGAAGTGAAATTGCTGGATCATAGATAATTCAATTTTTCATTTTTTGAGGAACCACTCTATTGTTTACTGCAGTGGTTGCAACATTTACACTCCCACCAACAGTGTACTTTTCCAGTTTCTCCCTATCCTTGCCAACAGTTATTTTCCTTTTTTTTTTTTTTGTAGTAACCACCCAAATGGGTGTGAGATGAGTATCTCATTGTGGTTTCAGTATACATTTCCCTAATTTTTAGTGATATTGAGCATCTTTTCATGTGCATGTTGGCCACTTGCCTATCTTCTTAGGAGAAACACTATTGTCTTTTTTAAATTGGATTGTTTGGTTTTTGGTTGAGTTATAGGAGTTAATTATACATTCTAGACATTCGGTTCATCTGATATATGATCAGCAAAATTTTTCTTCTATAATATGGTTTTTAAAATCACTTTCTTGATGGTGTCCTTTGACACACAAATGGTTTTAATTTTGTTGAAGTCCAATTTATCTGTTTTTTCTTCTGTTGCTCATGTTGTTGGAGTCATATAAAGAAATTATTGCTAAATCCAATGCCATGAAGCCTTTAGCCTATGTTTTCTTCTAATAGTTCTCTTCTATTGACAGTGGTAGAAGGTTTGATTTATGATTATGGAAGTCGAGATGTCATTTTTAAACTGTGTCCTTTTATTTCACAAGGATTTCTAAATTGAAAACATTATAAAGTGGTTTCTTTTATATTTGAGCTAGAATGTATAGAACCACTTATCAGCGTATAAATTATTCTTAGGGGTAAATTGATCCACTTGAAGATTAGTCATTTTGTGTTTTAGCTTAGTGCAGTACCTGTATTTCGTAGTAGCTACAAAGCCCTTTGAGCTGGGTGCTATTATTATTTGTCCATTTCAGTGAAGCATGTGAGGCAGAGAGAGGCTAACTAGAATAAACATACAACTGGTTATCACCATTCTTTCCTTAGTAACAGGTTTTGTAGCTATAATCTATAGAACAATGCAATGCATGTCTGAACTGTCACAACATCTAAGGTTAAAAGCTAATATTAAAATTTTTAATTCACACGAATATTTACCATCAGTGAAAGAAATAAGCTACACTTTATTAACATAATGAAGAAAAATTGCCCAAGTATGCCTTTTGCCATATTAAACTAATCTTGAGGATAACCAGGAGATTGTGAACCAGAACATCAAAATTCCATTTTTTTTTTTTTTTTTTTATTTTGCTTCTTAGGTGATTTGGCCATATAATTTGTTTCATTTTTAGTTGTGTGTATGTGTGTGTGTGTGTGTGTGTGAGATAGTCTCACTCTTCACGCACGCTGGAATGCAGTGGCTTCATAATAACTCATGGCAGCCTTGAACTCCGGGGTTCAAGTGATCATCCTACCTCAGCTGGGATTACAGATGCATGCCACCATAGCTAACTAATTTTTGTTTTTTATTTTTGTAGAGTTGGGGTTTTGCCATGTTGTCCAGTCTGGTGTTGAACCTCTGGGCTCAAGCTATCTGCCCACCTCAGCCTCCCAAAGTGCTGAGCCACTGTGCCTGGCCAGATTATAGGTTTGAGCCACCGTGCCTGGCCAGATTTTTTAACAGCTTTATTGAAGTAAAATAGCATATAATAAGTGACATATGTTTAGAGTATAGTACTTGATATTTTTGTTACAGGATCCTTCGGATTTGCTTAGCCAGCTGGAAACCTCTGTGGTCAGTGGCACATTTGCCTGAGTTTTGTTCTGGCCTGCTAGGCTTTTTCCATCCACTTGGCATGGCAGGCTGCTCTCGGCTCCCGCTACCAGCCTGGATCCCACACCTGCCAAGGGCAAGCCAGATGGGGGGGCAGGGAGGCATCTGTGAGTGAGCTGGGGTCTGGCCACTGTGCATAGCCAGGTTCGCTGGCTGCAGCAGCATGTGCAGCTCCAGATGTCAGCATGAGCACTGGCTCCCTGCAAGGCTGCAGCTGGATCAGGCATACCATGAGCAGTTTTCGCAGCTGACACTGGGGAATGTAGTGTGGCACCTGGAAGCTTGGAGATGCCACTAGTCACAGAGCCTCAAAGAGGGTGTCACAGCCCTGGCTTGGGGAGTTTCTAGGTCTGGGCCTTCCAGGGCTGCAGCTCTTCTCTCCTTCTCTCTTCTGTCCTCCTTCACCTGCAATGTGACAGGCAAGGGGTGTGTTTCAGTCCTGTTTGTGTTACAGCTCTTTGAAGCCTGCATTCAGCAGGTCCTGAGTTCTTGTCCTGTGTTCAGGAAGTGAGGTATGCAGACAAATGGAGGGTAAGCAAGACAAAGAGGAGCTTTATTGAGTAATACAACAGCTCAGAGGATGCCTGCAGTGAGCAGCTCCTCTCTGTAGTCAGGATGTCCTGATGAGTGTTCAGCTCACAGAAAAAAGGGTAGCTGTACTCTGCAGCTGGCCATCCCATTGTTTCTTCAGCTCTCAGGAGAGAGGGTAGTTCTTCTCCACAGCTGGTTGTCCTGTTGTCTCCTCAGCTCTGATCAGAGAGGAGACCCTTGGTGGGCAGCTCTTCTCTGCAGTTGATCGTTGCATCATCTCCTGGAGTCTGGCTGAGTCCAGGGCTTTTATGGGCCTCAGGGAAGTTCTTGCTGATTGGTTCATGGGTGGCCATGGGTGGCCTGGAAAAGGTACCATAAGTTTTCACTCTGGTCCATGGGATGGGCAGCTCAGCCCCCAGGCTTCAGGCTCTCTGTGCCTTGAAGGTGGGGCTCTATAGGAGACCTGGCCCCTTCCACCCAAAAGCCTGATTCCTGCCATTGTTTATGGCACCCAGGCTGTGCCAAGGGACGCCTGCAGGCCAGTGCCCAGCTGCCCCCAGCTCTTCCTCGGCCTTTCTCCTGTGCTCGTTGGTGCCCAAAGTCCGGAGGGGGCCAAGGTGGCAGGGGGCTGTCATGTCAACACTGCCTTAGTGTGCACACACCTGGCTGGGTTGTGGCAGCACTAGGGCTCAGCCTTAACTTTGCTCCATGATTGGAGCCAGTGCTGACAACAGGGAGAGGCTGGACAGTGGGAGGAGACACCTGAGCCTGCAAGAGCAAGGGGGTGCCAGCTGCAACTTTGGCAGCAGCATCCATGCCTGGGAGAGCGGGGCTTCTGCCTGCTTCTGGCTTCCACTGGCTCTATGGAGCAAGGCACTGCCCTGGGCCCAGTTCTGCTTTGGGGCCCTCTATCCCTACCCCTTTGTGCCCGACACTGCTGCTCCCTCACTAGTGGGTGACTCACCCACTCCCATCGTAGTGACTGGGGGGCGGGGGAGGTGTGGGGACAAGGTTCAGGTGGCACTACGGCTGGGCAAACCCTGGGCAATCCCTACAGTTGGGGCTGGCTTTGCGAATCCTAGCTGCACCTTTGTCAGGGTGCCCGTGGACCCCTGGGGTACAGCGGGGAGCAAGATTGAGGCTGCCGTGGAGGCTCTGGGCCTGGAAACAGGTCTTACCTGGCCATGCAAGGGTCAGGGTGGAACAGTGGCTGCCTCAGGGACGCAGGGCACAAGAGACCCATGGCTGCTCCCACATCCCCTCCTGCTGCTACATCCCCTCCTGCTGCCACTTCTCTGGCCTCCCTACTGTAGCCAGCATGATGGCAGTGGCTGCTCTAGACGGCCTGCCGCTCCCACCATCTTTTCGACATATGTATACATCCACGAAACCACCACTACAATAAAAATAATGAACATTTCCATTACTCCTGAAAGTTTTCTTGTGCCTTGATATAATCCCTTCTCCCACACATCCTCCACTGGACTCTCAATTCCAGGGAACTGCTGATCTGCTGTCTATCACTAAAGCTTTGTTTGCATTTTGTAGAATTTTGTATAAATGGAATCATACAGTATATACTCTTTTTTTTTTTTTTTTTTTTTTGGTCTAGCTTGTTTCTCTCATCGTAATTATTTTGAGATTTGTCTATGTTGTTGCATGTATGAATAGTTCTATTTTATTACTAGTATTTCATTTTATTGATACACTACAGGTCAATAAATATCACATATGAATAAATCAATTCACCTATTAATAGATGCTTATTTCCAGTTTTGGGATATATTAAAACATTCGTATACAGATCTTTATGTGGACCTGTACATTTGTTACCTAGGAATGCAGTGGATGTCTCATAAAGTGGGAATATGTTCAATTTTGTAAGAAAGTGCCAACTGTTTTCCAACATGGTTGTAACATTTTATATTACCACCAGTGATGAATGAGAGATGTATTTTCTGTAGAGATCATTCCCAGCATTTGGTATGTCACTGTTTTGTGTGTGTGTGTGTGTGTGTGTGTGTGTGTGTTTTGCCATTCTAATAGGTATGTAGTGATATCTCACGGTTTTAATTTGCCTGAGCCTCATGACTCAACGATGTTGAGCATCTTTTTGTATGGTTATTGAACATCCATATATCTTCTTTGGTGAAGTATCTGTTTAGATCTTTTGCCTGTTTTTTTGATTGGGATGTTTCCTTTTTATTTAGTTTTGAGAGTTCTTTATATATTTTAGATGCAAGTCCTATATGCTTTTGCAGATTTTTTTCCCAGTCTCTGGCTTGTCTTTTCATTCTCTCAACAGTGTCTTTTGAACAGCAGATAGTTTAATTTTGATGAAGTCAAAAGAGTGTTGAAGAAAAGATTACCCACTGTCCACTGAATTCCCTTTCTACCTTTGTCAAAGTTACGTTGTCCATATATATGTGAGGGTATTATTCTGGACTGTTTGGTTCCATTAATCTGTTTGTCTTATCTTCATGCTTGTATGACAGTGTCTTGGTTTTGCTAGCTTTATAATAAGTCTTGAAATCAGGTAGATTTAATCCCCTACTGTGTCTTTTTTCAGAATTATTTTAGAAGTGGTAAAAGTGGATGGACATCTTTGTTTTGTTCCTGTTATTAGATGAAAAGTGTTCAGTTTTTTGCCATTAAATGCGATGTTAAATATGTTTTTCATAGATGTCCTTTATCAGACCAAGAAGATCCAGCTGATCCCTTTCCTCCACTCTCTGCCACATTTAGTCCATCTTTCTTGTGCTTTCTTGCTGCTGCTGTATATGGTCATGTCATTTGTCTTTTGTGGCCTAAACTCTTTAATCTGTATTTATGGTAATGGAAAAAATAAATTAAGTTTTTACCATTTGGCCTTTGAAGTTAAAAGAAGGTCAGAAACAACATGCATATTTTTATTAAACAAAAGAGATTATATTAACATTAATGGAGTTTTAAATATGAAAAAATTGTATCCCCAAATTTTAATTCACCAGTGTGCATTTGCCTAAGTGCTTCTTTTTCTATATTTGTCCACATCTTTTATAGTTTGAACATCATCATTTATGTTCATCTCTTTTCACTCAATATAACGTATATAACTTTTTATATCCTTTTTGAATATAAAAAGTAGATTTATCTTGATTTTCAAACTTGTAGAATATTTACAATTGTATAGGTGCATTAAATATATTTAAAGGGATAAACATTTTCATAGATTATAATTTATAATCTTTTTTTTTAAAAGAAATGGGCTCTATCCTACTGTCAGCAGCTGTTTATACATATATATCAATTTTACTGCAACACCTTTTTTTTTTTTGAGACAGAGTTTTGCGCTTGTCTCCCAGGCTGTAGTGCAATGGTATGATCTCAGCTCACTTCAGCCTCCACCTTCCAGGTTCAAACGATTCTCCTGCCTCAGTCTCCTGAGTAGCTGGGATTATAGGCACCCGCCACCACACCTGGCTAGTTTTTGTGTTTTCAGTAGAGACAGGGTTTCACCACGTTGGTCAGGCTGGTCTCGAACTCCTGACCTCAGGTGATCCAACCGCCTTGGCCTCCACGGGCATGAACCACCGCGCCTAGCCAGCTGCAACAGCTTTCAAATGGAAAAAGAAAGATGTGTTGGATAATTTTATTTGACCTTCTTTCCCCTTCTAAAACATGAAGATTTAGCATATTCTTTCCCAAAGAGAGAATTGTTAAGTAGTGAATTCTCCAGAAATTAAGAATTATTGCATTGTGAAATAAAAAGAAAATGTGGCAAGAAGTGGGAATATATTTGGTATCTTGGTAACTAAAAATATTTTGTTAGTTTAATGGAGAAATCAAGAGCCGATTAGATAACTCACATAATCTTTAGGTCTATATTGATTTGGATAGATTATACTGTATTCAGGTAGGTTCTCCAGATATATTGTTTTATTAACTACTGTTTATTCATTTTCAAAGAATCAGCTTATAATGTTAGACTAATTAATTCACAGCCATAGCTAGTGGAGTATGAGACAGAAAAGCAGGTTGGGAGGAGTGCTGGTTGTCAGGACGTGAAGGATGGAAAAGATACTGTTGATAGTTAACAAATGCTTTATTGGATGTATTGTTTGATGGCTCCTCCTTGGCTTCTCTCTGATGCAGTAATAAACCTTATAACACCCAGGAGATAACCAAAATGTAGCTCTGTACAGTCACCTTTCATAGTGGTTATGGCAGGTGAAGTTGTTAGGAACATCTGAATGTTATTTTTCAGCTTCAGATAATTGGAAACTAGGATGACTTAATGTTCCTCTATTGGTCTGTAGAGATTGTAGTAGCAAAGTTCAAACTACTGATTCTCATTTTTGTCTCAGCTATTTTTTAATCTCCATAAGTGAAATGCAGAAAAGTAATAAACAGTGATTATTTCAATGAGGACTGCTTCTTAGTATTGGAAATATTTTAGTATTAGTAATTGAAAGACTATCAGATCCAAAGTTATCAAGCAAATTAGTAGAACATTTAAAAAGAAAACACTTCAATTAATGATAAGCCTTGTTAAGAATTCTTAGAAATAGGACATACGAGTAATGGCAAATTTTTCATTTTAAAGTTGGCTATTTAAAAGGGAAATACTAGACATGTAATTTAGTTATTATACTTTAGGTTGGGAGTATGAAGAATTACCTTTGTATCTATCTGGCTATAAGTCTGCTACCTCTCTCAGCAAATTTGAAATAATTAAACTTACAGATTCTCATGTTTCTAAGAAGTTTGCCTAATTTAAGCACCTCTTTCACCCCAGAATTCACTCTTCTTGGAACTGAAAGAATATCGTGGGGTTTGTAATTCCAAAACATTGCCCCAGGAAACACAGAAAACTGAAAAGAAGGAAAAGAGGTTAAAGCTAAGTCGGTAGGTTAGCTTCAGGTGCTGGTTTTCTTTTCCTGTCTCTTCACTTCATAAAATCGGGAGTTGATCATGCTTTTAATGTAATTATTTTCTGGTCAAGAAAAATGCCATTCAGAAAACTTTAGACTTCTCCAGTGATCTAGTTTGCAAAATAAAAATTTGTTCTTTGACCATTATGAAAGTAATTTTATACAGATTTTTCTTCATTTTCTTAAGTTACATATAGAAGTTACAATAGAACAAAAATTTATGAGTCAATATGATATTCTTTTTGGGAGAAAGGGAGATAATACCTTATTAAAGGAAAAGTGCATAATGACTTCATTCCTCCAGATTGCTTTAAAGAGCTTTTGTTCTCATATGTTCTTTCAATTCTAAGAGGATGCAATCATTATTTTTAACATTCTTCTACCTCCCACTTGCAGTAGGATATTTCAATTGTATGTATTTGTTTCAGGATTTTGTTAGAGATCCAGTTTCTCAGCATCTTTACCAAAATGCCACTATTTTTTTTATTTTGGCTGTTAAATAGGTATATCATAGAAT
This sequence comes from Sapajus apella, assembly GCF_009761245.1. Classification (NCBI taxonomy): domain Eukaryota; kingdom Metazoa; phylum Chordata; class Mammalia; order Primates; family Cebidae; genus Sapajus; species Sapajus apella. Next base: position 1,768,940 of record NW_022437012.1, on the reverse strand, counting down.
CTCATAATGGTCTTAATTTACATTTCCCAAATGGCTTATATTGAACATCCTTTCATATGCTTAATGACCATCTGAATATCCTGTTCGTATGTTTTTTGCCCATTTTATAATTGAATTATTTGATTTTTTTTAACTGTTGAGTTTTGAGAGTTTATTACATGTTCTGAGTACTAGTCCATTGTCAGATAAATGTTTTACAGATTCTTTTTTTATAGTCTGTAAGTTTTAAATTTTGATGAAATATCCAATTTGGTCCAATTTTTTTTTTTGTTTTTGTTTTTTTTTTTGTTTTATGAATCATGCTTTTGATGTTATATCTAAGAACACTTCACCAAACCTAGGTCCCTAAGATTTTCTCATATTGTTTTCTTCTAAAAGTTACAGTTTAGGCTTTACATTTAAATCTGAGTCAGGGAGTTTTTTGCCTAAGGTGTGAGGTTTAGTTTGAGGTTCATTTTTCATTTTGTATGTGGATTTCTGACTGGCCTGGCACTGTTTGTTTAAAAGGCCATCCTTTCTCTGTTGAATTGTTTTTGTACCTTTGTTAAAAATCAGTTGGCTGTACTTGTGTGGTAACTCTTGTTTTGTTCCATTGATCTCGGTGTCTCTTCTTCTGTTATTAGCACACAGTCTTGATAACTGTAGGTACATAATCATAAAATCTGGGAGAGGGATTTCCAGTTTATTTTTCTTTGGGAGTGGCAGTATAGTTACTCCCACTTTAGTCTTTACAAAATTGTTTTTGCTACAATGATTCCTTTGTCTTTCAATATTAATTTATTATTTTTAAAATTCGAGATAGGGTCTCACTCTGTCACCCAAGCTGGAGTACAGTGGCACGATCTTGGCTCACTGCACTCTCCACCTCCCAGGTTCAAGTGATTCTCCTGCCTCAGCCTCCCTAGCTGGGATTACAAATGTGCACCACCATGCCTGACTAATTTTTGTATTTTTAGCAGATGAGATTTCCCCGAGTTGGCCAGGTTGGTCTAGAACTCCTGGCCTCAAGTGATCTGCCTGCCTAGGCCTCCCAAAGTGCTGGGATTACAGGCGTGAGCCACTGTGCCTGGCCTTCCATGTTAATTTTAGAATAAAATTATCTATAAAAAAAGTACTGGGATTGTGATAGAAATTACATTAAACGTGTATGCCTGTTTGGAAAGAATTGACATGTTTACTAGTTTGAGTGTTCCCATCGTTGAACATAGTTATGTCTCTCCATTTATTTAGATTTTCTTTGATTTTTTTTATCAGTATTTTGTCATTTTTAGCAAAGAAGTTCTGTGTGTGTTTTGTTAGATTTATACCTAAGTATTTTGTTTTTAAGTTTAGCAGTTGCAAATGACACTGTATTTTAAATTTGACTCCTCATATTTATTGCTAGCATATACAAATACAATCGATTTTTTTATGTTGATGCATTGGTGGACCTTGCTGAGCTTACTAGTTCTAGGAGTGCTTTTGTAGATTCCTTGGGATTTTCTATACAGACATTATGTCATCTGCAAATAGGGCCAGTTTTGTTTATTTCTTTATGCTTTTTCTGTTTTTCTTTCTTTCTCTCTTTCTTTCTTTCCTCCTTTTTTTAACCTCGCAGCATAGGCTAGGACTTCCAGCATTACCTTGCATATGAGTGGTTGGAGCAGGTATCCTTCCTTGCCTTATTCCTGATTATAAGGGAAAACATTCAGGCTTTAACCATTAAGTATGATGTTAGCTGTAGATTTTTTTTTTAGATGCTCTTTATTATGTTGAAGAAGATCCCTTTATTTCTAGTTTTCTAAGAATTTTTATCATGAATGGGTGGTGAATTTTGTCAAATGCTTTTCTGCACTGATTGAAAGGTCATATGATTTTTCTTTCTTAGTCTGTTAATAAGATGGATTATATTGATTGATTGTTAAATTATTGGGTGAATCTTGTTGCATCTTTGAAGTAAAATCCCCCTTGATACATGGTATGTAATTCTTTTTACATATTGCCAAATTCTGGTTTCTTGTATTTTGTTAAGGATTTTTGTGTCTGTATTCATGAGGAATATTGGTTTATAGTTTTCTTTACGTTTTTGTCTGCTTTTTCCATCTAGAGAAAATTGGCTGCATAGAATGATTTGAGAAGTCCTTTCTATCCTACTTTCTGGAAGAGATCACCTAGAAATTGTGTTAATTTTTCTTTAAATGTTAGGTAGATTTTCCCAGGAAACCCTCTGTGTCTGAATATTCTTTTGGGGGAGTTTTAGAATTATGAATTCGATTTTTAGAATAATTTTTGGGCTGTTTAAATTATCTGTTTCATATTGGCTGAATTTTGGCAGTTTGTGCCTTTCATGGAATTAGTCCGTTTTATGTCAAATTTATGTATAAGTTGCTTGTAGTGTTACCATTTCAATGTATGCGAAGTCTGTATATTATCCTCTGTTTCATTCCTAATGTTAGCAAGTTGTGTTTTCTTTCTCTTTGTTAGGCTTGCTAGAGTTTTATTATGTTTATTGATCCTTTAAAGAACTAGCTTTCTTTCCCCTATAGATTTTCTCTATTTTTATTGTCTTTAATTTCATTGATTTCTGTTCTTTGTTATTTCTTTCCTTCTGTTTGCTATGAGTTCATTTGGCTCTTTGTCTAGGTTCTTGGGGAGGGCGGTTAGATTACTGATTTGAGACATTTCCTGTTTTCTGTTGTATGCATATGTTGCTGTAGACTTCTGTCAGCACTGCTTTAATCATATCTCACAAATTTTGATATGTTGTGTTTTCATTTTTATTCAATCAGTGTATCTTGATTTCCCTTAAGATTACCTTTGTCTAATGGATTACGTAGACTCTTGTTGAGTTTCTACATGTCTGGAGATTTTTCTGTTAACTTTCTGTTGGTTTCTAGTTTGATATCATTGTTCTTGGGTAATATATTTTGCATAATTTCAATTATTTAAATATTTAGATTTGTTTTTAGCCTAAGATATGGTCTCTTGAAATGTTCAGTAGATGTTTAAAAATAATGTATATTCTGTTGTCTTTGCAAGAATATTCGATAAATATTCATTATTAGCTCCTATTGGTGGTTGTTAAGTTCTCTTATATTCTTGCTAATTTATCTAGTTATATCAATTATTGAGAAAGGGGAGTTGAGCTCTCCTATAATTGTGGGATTTATCTTCCTTTATTTCAGTTCTACAGTTTTTGTTTCCCATATTTTTGCAGCTCTGTTGGTTGGTACATCCACATTTAGGATTGGTAATGTATTGTTGGCTTGACCATTTTATCATTATGTAATTTTGCCTTACCTGTTCTTGTGAATTTTATTTGTTCTCAAGTCTACTTTATCTGATATTAATATAGTTACTTCTCTTTCTATTGATTAATGTTTCCATGAAATATCTCTTTCCATTTTTGTACTTTCCACCTGCCTGTATTGCTATATGTGAGGAGAGTTTCTGGGAGACAGCATTATAGCTGGGCCATGTACCCCACCCCCACTTCGCCAATCACTGTCTTTTTAGTTTCTTAGAGACAGAGTTTCTCTAAGAAAATGCTGCCATGCCCAGCTATTTTTTAAAACATTCTTTTTTGTAGAAACAGGGCCTCCCTATGTTATCCAGGCTGGTCTCATACTCCTGTGCTGAAGCAATCCTCCCACCTCCTAAATTGTTGGGATTATAGGCATGAGCCACCTCACCCAGCCTAATCACTGTCTTTTAATTGTGGAATTTTACTTGGCTAGTGCTGCTTGTGAACCTACTAAGACTTTTTTCCCCTATATTATTTTTATATTTATATAACATTGGCTTTTACTTTGAGCTTTAATCTTTTGAAATGAATAATCTATAAGAAATCTGCTTCAATTATTACCACTGATTTTAAATACTATTTTTTATTATATTTTGCTTACTCATTGTTCATTCTGCTTATTACTTATTGCTTACTCATATTCAATGTCCTAAATACTAGTTTTTGTTCCAGTTTAGTGTATTTCCTTTACCTAATTGCCTTTAAGGCAGAAGTTTTATGTGTTTTAAAGTTTGAATCCTTAAATGTTTGAATGTTTTAGAGTTTATTTTTCTCTTACGTGAATGTTAATTTTCTAGGTATAATCAGTTTTTCAAATAATTTGCTTTTAGAACTTTGAACCTACAGATTCATTGTCTTTAAACATCTAGTATTGCTCATATCACCGTGATTTCTGTTCTTTTATAGGCCATCTACTTTTTACCTCTTAGGTTAAAAATTCAGAAGTGAAGATTGCTCGCCTTTTCTATTTTGTTTTTGTTTTCTTTGGAATAGTAGTAATATTATTAGGTTGAATTTTGAGGATGGTTAAAATGGAAAGTATTGTTTTGTTTTGTTTTTTAAACTTCTGTGTTTCCCCAACACCTTAAGTTTTTTAAGAAAGGGAAGGGCCTGCCAACGTTAAATTTTTCCTCCTGCTGTCATTCTACAGTGTTTTAAAATATTTCCATCAGTGAGTAATACCCAACTTACTGAGGTAGCATAATCCTCCCGCCCCTTTTGGCTACTCCAAAGTTTACATATTTTGAATTGGAATATGATTTCCTCAAAAACTTTATGTATTAAATCTTCTGGATGGAGCAGTTCAAAAAAAAAGAGCTCTGCTTCAAAGCAGGTGGTAACTTTAGTTTGATGATGAAGTATGTATATCTAAATTATACCTACAATTCTTATTCTGGTGTTTCAAAATTTATAACTGTTTTCCACCTAAGTTTTAATTGAAAAATATATAATAACTTTGCCTTTAAAACTACATTGTATCTTCTACCAACCTTTCATTTAGTAAATTTTTTTTCCACTTAGACCTCGTGTGGACAGTAATGACCTCTCGTTTCCGATTGCCTGCTGGCAGAACCTACAATGTACGAGCATCAGAGTTGGCCCGAGACAGACAGCATACAGAAGTGGTTTGCAACATCCTTCTTCTGGATAACACTGTACAAGCTTTCAAAGTCAATGTAAGTATTTTGTGTCTTTTAAAAAATAATCTCTGGTTATAAGTCTGTATTTAGATATATGTGTAAACTATAGGATTAATAAATTATGGTACAATTTGAAAAGTCTTGTTCAAATAAGAAAGTCTTTTGGGAAAGGATTATATTAGGTGCATGCCCTCCTTCAAATTGGGTCTTTTTAAAAAGTGTTGTTCACTGGACATTGTTGAGAAACCAACAGTGTGCATTATGATTAGTAGAGCAGATCCATAGTATGTGTGTAGTTTTCATAAGTGTGCTTGAGGTGCCTGAAAAAAATTGGTTCTTTTAAATAGTTTATACATTTTCATGGTAACTTTACTTGTAGTGTCTGTGAGCAAAATTTCTGCTAAACAAAGATAAATGACGGCCCAGATCTTATCTGTTGTCTGAAATATTTATTTAACAAATATTTTTTCATCCTGTTTGTGTCTGGCTTTGCTCATTGTTATTTGTGAGTTTTACCCATTTGGTGTGTTAACAGTAGTTAGCTCATTGTTACTGCTCTGCAGTACCCTTTTGTATGAGTATACTACAGTTTACTTATCCTTTCACTTACTATTTGCTTGTCCAGTTTGTTGGTGTATATTTGGATTTGTTTCCACTTTGGGCTTTTACCAAATAATATGGCTATGAAGATTCTTGTACATATCTTGGTACATATAAAAATGTATTCTCCCTTTTTATTTAAAAAATCTTCAACCTATAGAAAAGGTAAAATAATATTATAATGAATACTCATATACCCTTTACCTAGATTGACCCAGTGTTAACATTTTGCATGTTTGGTTTATGTTTCTTTCTCTCTACATGATGTTTTTTTTTCCCCCTGTACCTTTTGAAAGTAAGTGCTTTAGCATCCTAAGAAGCTCATAATTACCACAGTACCATTATCACATCCCTAAATTTAACATTATGAAAATAATAATACATGCAGTCTGTATTCCAACTGGAGTTGCTTATTCTTCAGGTTGTTTTGGTATTTCCAAATTCTCCAGGATGTTTTCTGCTGTTCTACTTGGGTATTTCTGTACTTTGAAATCTTTAAGTAATATAAAATATGAATCTTTCTTATTTACTAGTGTAAGCTTAAATATAGCAGGATTATGAATGTATCTCAAATTCCAAGCTATTTCACATTGAAAAAGGGGCTACAGAGGAGTGAATGTTGCATCATTATCATTGAAAATACCTTCAAGATTATCTAAAATACCCAACAGATTCAGTAAGCTTTTCTAAAAAGCTAAACTTTTGATGTCTTTTGTATTCTGTTATCTGTTAATATGTAGGTGGAATATAGGTTGCCAAACAGAGATAATATAAAATGGAGAGAATTCTACTTCATACAAATGTCTACTTAATAGAAACTTTCACATATGAGATAGTTGATATAAGAACATAAGCCTTTTTTCTCTATTATTCACATATTAGAATTCTTTTTTGGAAAAGACATAAACTTAATAACTTTTGTCTTAGCTTAAATATAGCTAATATTTAGTTTTCATTTTAACTATAGTTTTGAATGTGTTTCAAAATATTGTAAAAAGGTTTGGTATCTTTCCCAGCTGGCATAATTTTCTGTGGAGCACTTTAGTTGACAGTAGTATGCTGTGTTTTTCAATGTAGTAATCAATGTGCTGTCTAGTTACTCTTTTAGAAAGGCATATATTTTTCTATACTTATATTTAAAAAATATGTATTACATATATTTAGCTGGCAGTTTCAATAGAGCTGAATATATTACCTAGAATGATAAGTAAGTTTACCATTCTGTGGTGCTAGAGCTACCATTATCTCAGGTCATCAAAAAACTTAAGAGGAACAATATTTATGAAAAATTGTTGGATATGTAGTATATTTATTCCTCTGGGTATTTGAACCCAAGCCATTCAAACCAAAAGAGTTGCTTTGTACTTTTGGATTATTTATCTTTTAATCTATGTGAATAAATCTCTAGTTACATACTTTACAACCTGTGGAGTGGTATGTGGTAGCCTGCAAACTAATTGGGGATTTGAGAGCTCTGGTGTTTGTTTTCTTGTGTCCACTTAGTACCCTTAAGTCTCAGAAATCCTCTGTGGGCAGCTGCCAGGTTCACCAGCATTTCTCTGTTCACCAAGAAGAACTAGTCAGTTTCCTTTGGAGGGTACCAATCATTGATTTGTAAAGTCAACCATTGGAGTCATTGCTTTTTGTGAAAGATTTTTGCACCACAGGTGAAATGTTCATGTTGCCAAAGCCTGTTTTTTTCCATCTGGTAGTTATCTCATCAAAGCTGTTTCTGTATTTTCTGAGGGAAATTGATATAATGAAGGAGTTGATATAACTTCACTAGATCTTGCGTTTACTCTGCTGTGGACATAGCAGTGATAAACCTGTTATCACTAGGTTTGTGTTGGCTTGCATTGTTTCAGTGTCAAGTCCTATTTTCACTGTGGCTTTGGTATAATCATTTATTTATTGTAGCCAACCTGTGGAGGGTATTGTCCCTCTCATGCCATAAATTCATTGTCAACTCACTAAATATATTTCCATTAAATACTTTAAAATGTATAGTGTCTGTACTACATGGATTGATTTCTTTAGTCTATGAGGATTTTTTCCCCCTAATTTTTGACTTGACTCTTACTTTGGTGCAGCTGATTAACATTATCCTGTATGATGAATAAGGAAGGGCTGGAAGAACCAGCCTATTTTAGTTACTGTGACTGCATAAGAAATAACCCTAAAACTTAGTGGCATAAAATAACCATGTATTGTCCTCAGGGATTCTATGAGTCAGAGATTCTCTCTCACACACACACACACACACACACACACACACACACACACGGCTTAATTTTGCTCCATTATGTGTCAGGCCTCAGCTGGAAGACAAAGGCTGGAGGCTAGAATCATTTGAAGGCTTATTCATGTACATGGTTGTTACCTGAAAGCTGAGGCTGAGGCACCTGTATATGACCTCTTTATGTCCTGAACTTCTTCACAGCACAGTGGCTGGTTTCTAAGGGTGAGCATCTTTAGAGAGAGAGCCAGACTGTAGCCATGTTGCCTTTCCAATCTGGCCCTGGAAGTCATATAATGTTATTTTTCCATGTTCTGTTTGTCAAGGCTGTCACAGAGTTAGGGGAAGGGAAATAGACTGCATCTTGATAAAAAATGGAGGATCATCATGTGGGATCAGAAATGTTGCTGTGGGCTTATTGGGAAAATACAGTCTGCCAATATGACGTCCTGGTGGAGATGTCCAGTTTGCCTCTTCCTCATCACTTACCATACCCATGTTCCTACTTTCATAGATACCCAGAAATTTCATTCCAGAAATGTCTCCTTTGCTTCTCAAGGGGTAGCTACCATATTTAAGGAGTAAGAGATGACGAAAGACAGATTTAATTTTTATTATTTGCTCTTTGTGTTCGTTATTTAAATTATTTATTCAGGTGTGCCATACTCTAAAAAAAAAAGTATGTGTGTATATATATGACACACACACATCTATCTTTTAAATTTGATTTATGTATGTTTTATAAGTGTATGTATGTACATGTAATTAGCTTATTCATTTACACAATTTTCAAAACCATATAGTTCCATAGGTCTTGAGTTTGTAGAGCCTCACTGCCAGTGTTCTTAGAGCTGAGTGAGAGGAAGGGATTGGAGAGGACTTACCTATTCACTGTGTAGACTTTTTCGTATTATGCAGGCTCTGTCTATACAATACAGGCAGTACAATCTGCCTGTACAATCAGCACAGTATAAATCAATCAACTGTACATGATGCTCCTGATTACAGAGTCCTTCATTTTCTTCAGGTAGTAAATCTCCAGTTCTCACAGTGATTGGCTGTAGGGGAGGGGAAGTGAGAGGAGTCATGTAGGGGCTGTTACTTATATAGACTCTCAAACAGCATTTTTTCAGTCCTCCCTGCCTTTGCTCTTTAAAAGATAATTTGTACCCTTATTTCTAGAGTTTGTGGGGTAAATGAACTTGCTTCTAGGCCTTTCTCACACTGTTAGCTTTTGTCCAGCTTTTTTTCTGTCACTTAAGTTGGTGACCACTTAAGTTGCTTTTCATTTTCCAAAATTTTCATAGTGTAGTCTTTTCTTTCATTACTAACTATATCTATGCTGTTATTTTAGTGTGCCTTAAGCAAACATTTATGTGCAGCCTTCCTCATTTTTAACCTTGACATCTCTCGAGTTGATTGGCAACAGTGCCTACCTTGAAGAATAATTTATTAAATATCAAACTTTAAAAAATAAAATCAGCTGTTAAAATGGAATTGGTTATCTTTAGTATTAAAAGACATAATTTTGCCAGCTTTTATAGTATATGAAAAATCCGACATTATAGTGTATGATAGATTTTTAAAGCTTTTATCTATTTGAAATGCCTTTTTCTCTAGGCTGTAATCATATTAAACACTAGAAAATTCTTTTGTCAATCAAACTTATAGTTGAGCACAATTAAGGTGACCATATTTTTTGTTTTATTATTTCATCCTGTTGTGGTTTCAACAAGCATATAGTTCTTGGATCTCATATCATATTTGTCATGCATAAGTCTGTTACTGAAAATGACATTTACGTCCATGAAGTAAATAATCTATTGAAAGATTATTGGGCAGTTATCCAATGATGATTTTATACATCTTTATTTTGAAGACTAACTCTGTGACTGTACACAAGTTGTTCTTGTCTGTGTTTCATATTCTTCCTTTGTTAAGAAAGAATAATATCTACCTGACATTAGGATGCTTAGCATTAAACAAGAATGTTGGTGAAGTTCCTGTTTATGTATCTGACTACGTTTAAAAAGGTTGACTTTCCTCTATTGCTTGTAATCCAATTGATCATTCTCTAGTTCAAGAAATGTTTTCTTGGAAGCATGTTATTTTTGAAATCCCACAAAATAGCAATCTACTAATTGTTTGATATATGTATATAATGTTTTCATCCATATATTGATGTACATATACTTCTTGCAAAACCCAGTTTTTTCCTGGCTGTATTGATTAAAAATATATACACAGAAATTTTAAAATGCCAGTTATTTGTAAAAAGTAAAGAGAAAACAATTGTCAAGTGTTACTTTTATGAGAATTAGATATTTTTTTATCCTACAGAAAATTGTAGTTATTCATGTACGTTTAATAATTATTGAATATCTAATATACATTATGGAGTATAATTCAAAAGTAGTTATCAGCCATTAAATTCTGAGAGATGTGTTGGATTCTATTTGGAAAAATTTTCAGCTTAGTTTTCCTTCTCTGGAAATTACATGTAGATTTTATTCTTTTTTGTAATATGTATAATGCACAAAACAGTGCAGTACACAGATCTTCATTATATAACTCAATGAATTCTTTTATGTATACACCTGTGGAGCACCACCAGATTAAGGCATTGAATATTTCACTCAACAAAAAGGATTTCCTTGTGCCCCTCTAAGTATAATCAGGCATCACTTAACAACAGGAATACATTCTGATAAATGTGTTATTAGTTGATTTCATCATTGTGTGAGCATTATAGAGTGTACTCACTCACATGTAGATGGTATAGCCCATAACACACCTAGGATATATGATATGGCCTGTTGCTTCTAGGCTACAAACCTGAACAGCATGTTAGTGAACTGGCTATTATAACATAATGGTATTTGTATATCTAAATATATGTAAACATAGAAAAGATATGGTAAAAATACAGTATTAAAATCTTAGCCAGGCACAATGTTAGGCACCTATAGTCCCAGTTACTCAGGAGGCTGGGGTGGAAGGATTGCTTGAACCCAGGAGTTTGAGTTCAGTGTGGACAGCATAACAAGACCTTGTCTCTGAACAATAAATAAAAAAAATAAAAAATCTATAATCTATGGCAGTGGTCCCCAACCTTTTTGACACCAGGGACCAGTTTCATGGAAGACAATTTTTCTTCAGACTTGGGGTTGGGGGCATGGTTTCAGGATGATTCAAGCACATTGTATTTATTGCATATTTAATTTCTGTTATTACTACATTGTAATATAAAATGAAATATTTATACAACTCACCATAATGTAGACTCAGTGGGAGCCCTGAGCTTGTTTTCCTGCAACTATATGGTCCCACCTGGGAGTGATGAGAGACAGTGACACCCGAAATATATTGCTCATGTCCCGTTTACTCCATAATCTCATTTCGGCTGCTGTCACTGCAGAAAATCCTACTTCATAAAGGTAGGATGTTGGAAATGAAAGCAGAGTTTTCAGTGCTTTTGTGGCAATCTCAGGATATTTCCTCGTGACTTTAATCTGGAATTTATGGAGATGTGAAGTTGTCTCAAACATACTTTTATAAGGCCACAATCATTTGTGATCTCTAGCAGTTGATTCTCTTCTAGCATGAACAAAGTTGATTCACCTGATTTATTCACAAATGGGTCGCATATCCATTTCTTCCCAGTTCAGAAGTCTTTTATGGTTGGGAAGTAAAGCTCAAATTCTTTTGAAAGCTGAGACCAATCTCAGAAGTTGCCATAGAGCTGCGTGAACAGACATGAATTAAGGGAATGCAGTTTAATGTGGTTGATAATTTTAATCACATCCTGCAAGACATTAAGTTCAGGTGACACTCTTTGGCTAGCCGGCATTTCTTTATGGATGACACTGTGTCACATTCAGAAGTGACCTCTTGGATCCAAGTAGTGAAACCAGAAAGCTGTCCAGTCATGGCAGCTGCTCCATCCATGCATATACTGACACAAAATGACCATTCAGAGACTTGAATAGCTGTGCAGCTGTGGTGTTGGTTGGCAAGAAAAGTGCACATAACATATCCTCATGCACATCTTTCTGAAAACTATCACACAAAAACAAGCATTGTTGCCTTGTTAAGTACTTAGTAGACTTGTCAACTTGGATTAGATGCCATATTGACTCATTAATTCTCTCTAATGTGCCTCAGTATCTTCTGTGATTTCGTCAATTCATCTAGTTACGGTGTTAGCTGAAAGAGGAACATGTGCCACTCTTTGAACTACAGCCACTCCTAAAAGTTCATGACAAATGTGCTTAGCAGTAGGCAGGATCAACTCTTTAAAGGACTCTTTAAATTTAGCAATGTGGCTAGCCACCAAGAATGTTGCCTGCTCTCAATGCAAATGCATTTTAAGTTGTGGCCTTCAATAATTGCTTCTGTTCTTTGTGTTCACAATTTTTTCTTTTGGAAACTCCAGAGGCTTATCTTTTAATGCAGGGCGCTTGGTTTCTATGTGGTGAAGAAGTTTTGAAGCTTTCATGGCTTCATTGGCTAGCTGGGTTGCCACATATCATACAAAGCAGACTTGGAGAATGTGAATCACCTGTTGCAATGAACCTGCAATTTAAGTAGGACTCTTGGTATTTTAGGTGCAGTTTTCTTTTTGTTGGCAGTCTTAGAGTCTTCTACTGTCTCAACATTGGGTCTTTCCCCCTTTTCAAAGAAGCTCTCTGGTGATATTTGGATTTTACTCATTTTGGCTAGGGTTAGCTTGTAGACTTACCAAAACTGTGACTGAGACAAGTACACAGTTCGGGGAAGAGGCAAAAGAGGCATGGACAGAAGTGGTAAATAAAAAAATGGGTGGGCCATGTGTGGACTAAAGTAAGTGTCTGATTCTGACTTAAAGCCTGCCACCAGATGCAACTGTACAATTGGAGTATCTCAACTCACTTGCCAATATAAAGCTTGTCACTTGCCATTCACTGTGATAGGGTTTTGATATGAATCTGAATGCAATCGATTTATTATGGTCTCTGTGCAATCAAACCTCTCCTAATGTTAATCTGTATTTGCAGCCACTCCCCAGTGCTACCATTACTGCCTCAGCGCCACCGCCTCACCACTACCTCAGATCATCAAGCATTAGATTCTCATAAAGAGTACACAACTCTCATATGCGTGGTTCACAATAGGCTTTGTGTTTCTATGACAGTCTAATGCTGCTGCTGCTCTGACAAGAGGCAGAGCTCAGGCAGTGACGTGAGTGATGGGGAGCGCCTGTAAATACAGATAAAGCTTTGGTCACCCGTTCGCCCACTGTTCACCTCCTGCTGTGTGGACTGGTTCATAACAGGCCATGGACTGGTACCGTTCCATGACCTGGGGGTTGGGGACTCCTGATCTATGGGACCATCATTGTATATGCAGTCCATCATTGACCAAAATGTCATCATACAGCTCATTACTGTATATATTCCATTTTATCAACTTTGTTTACTTTTTTCAACTTTTAATAACATTATTTAGTGATTACTTTAGAAATTAACACAATGTGACCTTCAAAAGTGTGCCTTTAATTAGTTCTTCCACCATGTCCCTCCAAAATGGGAAATCCTTAAAAACAGTTTAAATCCATTTACTTGCCTCCTATTTTTGCTATTGCTTTTATGTCTTATTGTTTTCACCCTTATATGTTATAAACCTTGCAGAGCATTGTTATTATTAAACAGTCTTTTGTATTTACCCATGTAGCTACTATTTCTAAAGCTATTCATTGCTTGCATATACATATTTCCATCTAGAATCAGTTTCCTTCATCCTAAGGAACATCTTATCTTTCTTGAAATAGGATCTATTACTGTTAGATTCTCCCAGCTTTTAGTTTGTCTGAGAATGTCATTAGTTACTCTTCACATTTTGGAGGATAATTTTTGCTTTATGTAGAATTACATACTGCTAGGTTTTTTTTTTGCCAGTACTTAGTAGGCTTTCATAGTTTCTCCTAGGAAGTCATCATTTTTGATTCTTACTAATGTTCTTCTGAAAGACAAGATATGTTCTTTATTCTCTGACTGTTGTAAAGATTCTGTCTGTTTGATTTTTGTAGTTTGTTTATAGTGTACCTAGATGTGGTTTTTGTGTTTGTTCTGCTTGATGTTTATGGAGCTTCTTAAATCTGTAGGTTGATATCTTAAAATTTTGAAAACTTCTCATCCTTTATTGATTCAGATACTGCTTCTAATTTTCTTTTCTGTCCTCTGGTCTCCAGTTGCATATATGTTAGACCATTTGCATTCCATCTAATGTGTGCTGTTTTGTTGTTCAGAATTTCTTTCTGTTTCAGTTAGTATAGCAATTTTTCTGTGTGTAAGTTTGCTAATTCTGTTTTTTGGCTGTGCCTTATCTGCTATTAAACCTATTAATGAATTCCTATATTTCATATATTGTATTTTGAAGCTCTAGAATGTTCAGATGATCGTTTTTATATTCTAAGTTTTTTGTTTTAATACTTGATAATCCATTTTCTCTATTTTTCTTCCATTGCTTTTAATATGTTAGTCATTTTGAAGCCTTTGTCTGCTAACACAAGTATTTATTTTTCCTTTTTTAAAAAGTTTCATTTTAAGTTCAGAGGTACAAGTACAGGTTTGTTATGTAGGTAAACTTGTGTCATGGGGTTTGTTCTGCAGGTTATTTTATCACTCAGGTATTAAGCCTGCTATCCGTTAGTTATTTTTCCCGATTCTCTCCCTCCTCCCATCCTCCGCTCTCTGAAAGGCCCTAGTATGTGATGTTCCCCTCTGTGTCCATGTGTTCTCATCTGTAGCTCCCACTTACAAGTGAGAACATGCAGTATTTGGTTTTCTGTTCCTGTGTTAGTTTGCTAAGAATAATGGTCTCCAGTTCCATCCGTGTCCCTGCAAAGGACATAATCTCATTCTTTGTTATGGCTGCATAGTATTCCACGGTATCCATACACCACATTTTCTTTATCCAGTCTCTCATTGATGGGCATTTAGGTTGGTTCCATGTCTTTGCTGTAGTGAACAGTGCTGCAGTGAACATATGTGTGCATGTGTCTTTACAGTAGAATGATTTATATTCCTCTGGGTATGTTCCCAGTAATGGGATTGCTGGCTTGAATGGTATTTCTGTCTTTAGGTCTTTGAGGAATCAGCATGCTATCTTCCATGATGGCTGAACTAATTTACACTCCCGGTAGCATTGTGAAACATTCCTTCTTCTCCACAACCTCGCCAGCATCTGTTATTTTTTTACTTTTTAATAGTAGTCATTCTGACTGGCGTTAGATGGTATCTCATTGTGGTTTTGATTTGCATTTCTCTAATGATCAGTGATGTTGAACTTTTTTTCATATGATTATGCCTTATAGATGCTGAATATTAGAACTTTGTCAGATGTATAGTTTGCAAAAATTTTCTCCCATTCTTTAGGTTATCTGTTTCCTCTGTTGATGGTTTCTTTGCCGTGCAGAAGCTCTTTAGTTTAATTAGATCCCATTTGTTAATTTTTGCTTTTGTTGCAATTGCTTTTAGTGTCTTTGTCATGTCATGAAATCTTTGCCCATCCCTGTGTCCTGAATGGTATTGCCTAGGTTGTCTTCCAGGGTTTTTGTGCTTCTGGCTCTTACATTTATGTCTTTAATTCATCTTGAGTTAAATTTTGTATATGGCTTAAGGAAGGGGTTCACTTTCAATCTTATGCATACATCTAGCCAGTTATTACTGAATAGAGAATCTTTTCCCCATTGCATGGTGTGTGTGTGTGTGTGTGTGTGTGTGTGTGTGTGTGTATACAGACACACAGCACACAGTTTAAGATCTGGGATACATGTGCCCGACCTTTCTTTCTGGCTGCACTTAACATTTTTTCCTTCATTTCAGCCTTGTGGTGAATCTGACAATTACGTGTTTTGGGGTTGATCTTCTCAATGGTTGTAGGAGCGTGGCATTGTTTCTGGGCTCTCTATTCTGTCCCATTGGCTTATGTGTCTGTTTTTGTACTAGTACCATACTGTTTTTGGTTACTATAGCCCTATAGTATAGCTTGGAAGTCAGATAGCGTGATGCCTCCAGCTTTGTTCTTTTTTGCCTAGGATTACCTTGGCTATTTGGGCTCTTTTTTGATTCCATATGAATTTTAAAATAGTTTCCTTTTGTTCTTTGAAAAATGGTGGTTAAATAGGAAAAGCATTGAATCTGTAAATTGCTTTGGGCAGTATGACCATTTTAACAGTATTCACTCTTCCTATCCGTCAGCATGGAATATTTTTCTATTTTTTAAGTGTCCTCGCTGATGTCTTTGAGCAGTTGTTTATAGTTATACTTGCAGAGATCTTTAACTTCCCTAATTGTGTTCCTAGACATTTTATTGTATTTTTTGTGGCAGTTGTGAATGGGAGTTCATTCCTGATTTGGCTCTTGGTGCATAGGAATGCTATTGATTTTTACACATTGATTTTGTTTCCTTAGAGTTTGCTGAAGTTGATTTCAGCTTAAGAAGTTTTCGGGCCGAGACTATGGGGTTTTCTACATGTAGGATCATGTCATCAGCAAACAGGAATAGTTTGACTTCCTTTCTTCCTATTTGGATACCATTTTTTTTCTTTCTCTTGCCTGATTGCCCTGGCCAGAACTTCCAATGCTATGTTGAATAGGAGTGGTAAAAGAGAGCCTCTTTGTCTACACAAGTATTTACATCACCCCTAAGTCTGTTTTTACCGACTGCTTTGTCTCTTGATTATCAGTCAGTTTCCCCTGCTTTACACATCTGCTAATTTTTCATTGTGTATTGAACTTTGTGAGTGAAATGTAGAGTAATGGACAGCATACTATGACCATGGGCCAGATTCAGCCTGCTGGCAATTATTGCATGGCTGATAGCTAAGAATGGTTTTTTACATTTTTAAAGGTTATTGTTTTTGCCCTGTTACCCAGACTGGTCTTGAACTCCTGGCCTCAAGGAGTCCTCCCACCTCACTCTGCCAGAGTGCTGAAATTGAATGAGCCACTATACCCAGCCTCTGTTTGTTTTTTAAAGAGCGTGTACAACAGAGACTTTGTGTCCTCAAGCCTAAAAATATTTACTTTCTGGCCTTTTATAGGAAAGGTTTGGACCCCTATTTGTTGGAGCTCTGGATTATTATGTCCCTCTAAATAGTAGTGAATTGTATTATGGCAGATGGCTAAATAGCCAGCAGATCACTTTGATCTTATGGAGGTTAGTTTTAGGGCTTTTGAGGTAAGTCTGTTTCACCTTTGTTCTTACTCCTAAGACAGTTTGTTTAGGTAGTCTAAACTACGTGACTAAGGTGTTCATCAAGATTCTCTCTCCTCTGTGCCTGGACCACATCTCAGAATTGCACAACCTCTGCAATCTCTATTTAGTTAACAGCCATTTTCTCCTAGGGATTCTAAACCTGTGTATGCACCTCCAGCAAAGCAAATGAGGATCATAGGGGAATTTTTTGTGTATTTTTATAGCGTTTTTTCTTTGACTTTTTCCATTCTAATAACCTACCCCCAAAACCCAGGAACCTTAGCAACCCCAAACATTAATTTTAGTTTTCTTATCCTAGCAAGACTGCCACTCTCTGCTTGGGCTTTGTTTCTCCACAGCATGGTTTGGCAAGAGTCCCCAAGGAAAAAAACCAGTGTGGGACTTGATTCATCTGTCCTTTTCTTCCAAGGATCATAGCTCTGTGTTGGTTGGTGTCTGTTGCTTATAAATGTTACATACATGTGTTATTTGGTTTGGTTGTTATCCGTGTTTGGTCTGGTTTTTATAGATGCTTATAACAGAGTATTCCAATGCCAGCTACTCTATATGATCAGAACACCAAATCCTGATTATT
Source organism: Sapajus apella (assembly GCF_009761245.1). NCBI lineage: Eukaryota > Metazoa > Chordata > Mammalia > Primates > Cebidae > Sapajus > Sapajus apella. Next base: position 1,751,346 of record NW_022437012.1, on the reverse strand, counting down.
TAAAAACATGAAAATGTATCTTAGTATATAATCAGTGAATTTTGATTTGAAACATTTAACATGTTACTTGCTGTATTTTCTGATTCATTGTTTATTTGACCCAGATAATTGAGCTAAATATGACTTAGATCTCAGTTAATAATAGTAAATATATGCCTCTTATAAAATCGAAATGGCCCTTGCTTTCCAAAGATGGAACCCCAAGCAGCTGGGCTAATGGATTTGATATTTTAGAATATTTCATCTGCCACATTTGAGATGCACACTAATTGATCTGGGTACAGCTGTTGTTAGAGAAGCTTCTTTCCTTGGCTGATAAATTATTAATACTTAATTATTTAACATTTTTGTGTTTGTTGTTTATATATCTAGCATCTTAAAAATATTTTAGCCTATACTCTTTTTTTTCTCTACTATATTCACAGTGTGTTTAGAGACAGTGTCTTGCTCTATCTTCTAGGAGGAAATGTGGTAGTGCTATCATAGCTAATGCAACCTTGAACTCCTGGGCTCAAGGGAATCCTCTCAATTCAGCTTCTCAAGTAGCTGGGAATATGGGCATGTGCCACCATGACCAGCTAATTAAAAAACTTTTTTTAGAGATGACATTTCACTATGTTGTTCAGGTTGGTCTTGAACCTGATCAGGTGATCCTCCCACCTCTACCTCCCAAACTGCTGGAATTACAGGCCACTGTGCCTGGTCTGCTTGGCTCTTAAAGTGCTGCCTTATGACTTATTTCATATTCTTGAAGGGAATACTCATTTAAATATTTTTGCCATCATAGTGCTGTGTGTGTCTCTCATGAAGTTTACTTAATAGTATGCCCATCTGAGATAGATGTGGTCTGTTCTTTGGGAAAGGATATATGACATAGCTCTGTTTTCTTGCTAGTACTTGCATAAAGGAGCTTTCAGTATTCATTGGAATGGGGTTGTTGAGCATAGAAAAAGATATAGTTATCACATAAGGAAGCTACATGACTCACTCTCTGCTGCCTCACTCCCTGTCTCCCTCCCCTGGGTAATTGTCCTGATTCCCGTGTCGATTCAAGAATCCCCCAAGGAAGCTCTGCTGCCCAGTCTGGCCCTTTTCCCAGACACTGATGTTGGTGTTGATGTTGATGGATGTGCTCTGCTGATCATAATACTCTAGAGAGGAAATTGTGTCTTATCTTTGAACCCACCATTCATAATGTTTATTCCTTACTGAAATTGGATAGTTCAATATCTGTATATCAGGAATTTGGTTTCATATTAAAGGTAGTATCCATTTATTTGAGTTTTTGCCCTTATTAGTTAACGTTCTTTTCAATTATTAGATTTAATAAGTACGCTTCCAAATGTTTAAAATAAAACAAAGCTGGACTTGCACATATACACACACATATATATATATATATATGTATATATATATGTATGCTTTACATATAAATATGCAGCTTTACATATACACAGATAGGTGTGTGTATATGTGTGTGTGTATGTAAAGCTGTACTTGCATATGTATATGTATACACATACACTTGTATGCACACATGTAGCAATATTATTTACTTTTGAAAATATCCTGAAACTCTTATCCTCTTGGTAATTCAGTATAGTAGTAGATCTTCCTCTTAAATATTACTCCTAGTGATATTTTATTACTCTATTTTTCCATTTACCTTTTGAATTCTATACTTTTTTTTTTGAGATGGAGTCTCACTCTGTTGCCAGGCTGGAATGCAGTGGCGCAATCTTGGCCAACTGCACCTCCACCTCCCAGGTTCAAGCGATTCTCCAGCCTCAGCCTCCCGAGTAGCTGGGACTATAGGCACACACCACCACGCCCACTAATTTTTGTATTTTTACTAGAGATGGGGTTTCACCATGTTTGCCAGGCTGGTCTCGATCTCTTGACCTTGTGTTCTGTCCGCCTCGCCCTCCCTAAGCGCTGGGATTACAGGCGTGAGCCATCACGCCCAGCCTCTATAATTTTTAATGTATAAGTTTGGTTTCTACAAAGAAAAGTGACAGCTGTAGTAGGTCAGGAATTAGTAATAGTATTATTACACATTTTTTTGAATGTGCAGATATTTCCCTTTGATGATTCATTTGATTTGTTTGTGATCAACTTCAGAGCTCATAGTTTAGGCTTTCTTTTGCAATTTTTAAATTTTTTTTCATGCAAAATCTTGATGTTGATAGGCACTTGATACATTGAATAGGTACTTAATTTAACACTAGGTTAATTCACAACTTTGGATTCACTATATATATTTTTTGACATCACTTTGAATCACTGCGAGATGACTTTCATTTTTCTTCATCAAGAATATCTTGTGTGGGAAGTGTGCTAGTTCTTTATATCCTTCATTTTTTAAAATGTCTTAAGTTTTACCCTAGACTTAATTGATAGTTTGAGTAGAGAATTTTGGATTGGAAATAATCTTTCAGGGTTTTGAAAATATTGCCTTCTATTAATATTGCTGATTAGAAGTCTGATACTATTCCAATTCCTGATTGCTTATGTATGACGTATTGTTTGTAGACATTTAAAAAAATTTTTCTTTTCACATTTCTTTTTGTTGAAATTTCATACAGATTGTTCATGAAATCCACCAGCTTGCAAAATGACACTCGTTGGTTCTCCACTATGCCTGGTGTCCCTAGATTTGAAGTTTATCTTAGAATATTTCAGGGGAGGTATAGAATTGAGAACTGAGGGACATTACTGTTCCCTACATGGATTTTCAATTTTTAGCCTCATGCCTTGTCTTGCTGTTTCTCACACTTATCCTCCAATAAACGTTTGAGCCTTTTTGTGTGTTTCACTTGCTTCCTGTTGGTATCCCTCTCTGCAGGTATTTGATGTTTAGCTCTGCTGTCTCTTCCACATGCTTTTTATCTTCCGAAGTGTTTTAGTATCTCTTTAGCTGATATCTTCTCTCTTTTTGTTGTTCTTGTGGTTTTTATGTTTTTAATACATTCCTTTTTTTTCCCCTTCAAATTAATGGGCTTTCAGGAATGAATAAAGGTAAACACATTTTTAGTCCATCACATTTAACTGTAGGTTTAAGCATTTTTGAACAGTAAGTTATTAATTCTTCTTTCTTTAGAATAATAACAACAGTGGATGTTGGTTTGCCATGAAATTTTAATCACGTTCTTGTATTTTAATTAAAATCAAGTTTTCATTTTTGAAATTTGCCTCTCCCATATTTCTATTTTACATGCTTTTTAGGGACTATAACAAGAGTCACCTTTGTAATCAAGTACCTAAATATTGCAATCTTATCCCAGCCTTTATTTTTTTACTGTAGCTGCTTCTGCAGTGATTATCATCTAGTTAAGAAATTCATCAGTTTATCAAGGCTCATTTTGTTTGACCTCTAGGGCTTTAAAAACTGTTACCTCTCCTTATTTCAAGGAAAGCTCTCTTCTCTGTGATCACATTCTGGATATACTTCATCTGTTTCTTACATATTAGTATTCCTTGAGGATTTACTATTGTCTTTTGTGTCTTTTTACTTTCAATTCTTTCCTGGTTGCTGAAGATTGTCTTATCTGTTTTGTCTAGTCTGGAAATCTTTCCTCAACTCAAATTCTATATCTGCTAAAGATTTAAATAGTAGTTTAAAAATCTTTGAAATATTTCTTTTTCTTTTTTTCCTTCCTTCCTTCGTTCCTTCCTTCCTTCCTTCCTTCCTTCCTTCCTTCCTTCCTTCCTTCCTTCCTTCCTTCCTTCCTTCCTTTCTTTTTCTTTCTTTTCTTTTTTCTTTTTCTTTTTCTTTTTTTTGACAGAGTTTTCTCCTACTGCTCAGGCTGGAGTGCAGTGCTGCAATCTTGGCTCACTGCAACCTCCACTTCCTGGGTTCAAGCGATTCTCCTGCCTCAGCTTTCTAAGTAGCTGGGATTACAGGCATGTGCCATCACGCCTGGCTAATTTTGGATTTTTAGTAGAGACGGAGTTTCTCCATGTTGATCAGGCTGGTCTCAAACTCTTGACCTCAGGTGATCCACCCACCTTGGACTCCCAAAGTGCTGGGATGACAGGGGTGAGCCACCATGCCTGGCCAATCTTTGAAATATTTCTTACCGAAAGAGAGGCTGTACTCCCTTTATTGAAACCTTGGTGAGCCTATGTGAGTGCCATTTCTTCCAATAGAATCTGTTGGAAGCGAAGTTGCATGACTTCCCTCGCTGGCTTAGAAAAGATCCTTCAGCATGGTAAACTCACTCTGGAAGAACATTTAGCTGCCCTGTAAGAAGTCTGGCTCCCCTGAGGCCGCCATGTGGAGACCCTGTGGAAAGTCAACATGGTATATAAATATATCTTTTTGATATCTTGTCTTTTCATATTCATTTAGTTCAGAATGTTGTTAAAATTTTCTCTGGACTTCCTGTTTTCCCTATGCATTATTTATATGTGTGTGGTTTAGTTTTCAAATAGTTGAGGATTTTTAATGTATTTTTTATATATCTTTCTCTTAATGATTTCTATTAAAATGCTGTTATGAGAACATACTTTATGTGATTTCACTTCTTTTAAATTTGATAAGGTTTGTTTTAAGGGCCAGAATATGGCATATCTTGGTGAATAGTCCATGTGCATTTAAAAAAAGATATCTATATTACTCCTTTTTTTAGTGGAAAGGCCTAGAAATACCTAAGCCTTTAGATATTAACTTAGGTTAAGTTGGTTAGTAGTGTTTTTATTTTTTATATTTGAAAAAAATTGAGACATGCTCTCACTATGTTGCCCAGGTTGGTCTCCAACTCCTGAACTTAAGCCACCCTCCCACCTCGGGCTCCTAAGTAGCTGGGATTTGTGTTTTTATATCCTTGATGCGTTTCTGTTCACTTTGTTCTATCAGTTATCGAGAGAGTAGCATTGAAGTCGAGTATAATTGTGCATTTATCTATTTCTTTCAGTTATATCAGTTTTATCTTTTGTATTTTGGAGCCCTATTGTTAGATACCCCCTTGGGACTGTGACTCTTTTATCATTATGTAAGGAGTTGAATATTTAACTTTTTTTTTTTTTTAATTGAGACAGAGTCTCATTCTGTTGCCCAGGCTGGAGTGCAATAGTGTGCAGTCTTGGCTCACTGCAACCTCTGCCTTCCAAGTTCAAACAGTTCTCTTGCCTCAGCCTCCCGAGTAGCTGGGATTACAGGTGCACACCATCATGCCCAGCTAATTTTTGTATTTTTAGTAGAGATGGCCAGGCTGATCTTGATTTTCTGACCTCAAGTGATCTGCCTGCCTTGGCCTCCCAAAGTGCTGGGATTACAGGCGTAAGCCATTGCGCCCAGCCGAATCTAAACATTTTTAAGCCATATTAAAACAAAGCAAGTTTTTGTTTGGTACTTGTATAGAATCTTTCTGTAAACTGACACTTGAATAACTTCTCTTGGCTCCCCACCTTATGGAAATTATTTTGTTTGTGAATATGTTGTCCATCTATCAACTTGCTTAACCTAAGATATTATTTATTTTTAATAGTTTTGAATAAATTTTAGAATGTGTTTCTGTAGAAATAGCTTTTTATAGGTATCCAAATTAATATTACTATAATTGGAATATGTATTAATATCTATCAAGTAATGATGTGTGTTTATTATTTCCACAGAGTTTTCACTTTTCACATTTGTTTTAGTTATTCTTGTCAATAGTCAATAACAATGTGATGGGGCAATTATCTCTTTTTTACAGATAGATAAATCAAATCCATGGATTTTGTGGCATGCTAAGTAGTAGAGCCAAGACCAGAATCCAAGCCTTTTTTTTTTTTTTTTTTGAGATGGAGTCTCGCTCTGTAGCCCAGGCTGGCGTGAACTGGTGTGATCTTGGCTCACTGCAAACTCTGTGTCCCAGGTTCAAGTAATTATCCTGCCTCAGCCTCCTGAGTAGCTGGAATTGTGGGTGCCTGCCACCACACCTAGTTAATTTTTGTATTTTTAGTAGAGATGGGCTTTCACTATGTTGGCCAGGTTGGTCTCAAACTCCTGACCTCAGTCAGCCCACCTTGACCTCCCAAAGTTCAGGGATTACAGGTGTGAACCACCATGCCCTGGCAATCCAAGCCCTTTGACCCTTCAAACCGATGTTTTTATTTCCCACACCACCTGCTATCAATTGGATGGTCTTCTGTTTCATCTCTATATCTCTTTGTGTACCATGACATAAATTTAAAAATTAAAAGTTATGGCCATGAAAGACCAAAGATAAATAGTCTGTGGTGGTGTTTTTCTTTTGTTGAACATAAGAATGTAATAGTAAGTTATTAGGGAAGGCTTATTAGACATTCAAATTGCTGCTTTTCCACCTCAATTTTATAGGTCTGTGTTGGGACCCAGGTGTGTATATCTTAAATGAGTACACAAGATAATTCTGATGCACATATTCTCTGGCCTTACAGAGAAACACAGTTGGAGAGATGGAGACTGCCTTGGCCTCATTAACATCCTATAATTAGCTGTATATTTATAGAACACATTTTCCTGTTTGTTCATTGCATATATCAAATAGGACAGAAATCAAAATTCACGTTAAACCCTAGCTGCACTATACCTATTTTTCTCCTAACTCATGGAGTAGGGTTTTCTGTTTAGTGTTTTTCTAATGAGAAAATAATCTGTACAAGGGAACTTTAGCAGGAGATTTTTAGCCCTTAGCAGGAACTATAAACTCTAAAGGAAGTGTAAAGTCTAAAGCAATGATTCTTAAATGGGGCAGAGTTTACACTTCCCCAACCCAATGCCGAAGGAACATTTGGCAATGTATGTAGGCATTTTTAGTTATCATAGTTGCATGGTGGGTGCTGCTGGCATCTAGTGGGTAGAAGCCAAGGATGCTGCTAAACTTTACAATACGCAGTACAATCCCTCCCCTACCCGCCACAATAGAGGATGATCCTAAATGTTAACAGTGTCAAGGTTTGTTGGAAAACTGTACTCTAAGGTTAATATTCAATAAAATATTTTTGATTAGTAAATTAATTTTTAAAATAATCTTTACTGAGTGTGGTGGCTCACGTCTCTAATCCCAGTGCTTTGGGAGGGAGAGACAGAAGGATTGCTTGAGGCCAGGAGTTCAAGACTAGTTAGGGCAACATAACATAGCAAGACCCCTTCTGTACAAAAATAAAAAATAAAATTAGCCAGGCATGGTGGCATGCACCTGTAGTCCTAACTGCTTGGGAGGCTGAAGCAGAAGGATTGCTTGGGCCAAGAGTTTGAGGTTACACTGAACTGTGATCGCGTCTCTGTACTCCATCCTGGACAACAGAGTAAGACCCTGTCTCTAGGCCAGGCATGGTGGCTCACGCCTGTAATCCCAGCACTTTGGGAGGCCGAGGTGGGTGGATCGCCTGAGGTCAGGAATTCGAGACCAGCCTGACCAACATGGAGATACCCCATCTCTACTGAATATACAATATTAGCCGGGCATGGTGGCACATGCCTGTAATCTCAGCTACTTGGGAGGCTGAAGCAGGACTTGAATCTGGGAGGCAAAGGTTTCAGTGACCCAAGATTGTGCAATTGCACTCCAGCTTGGGCAACAAGAGCAAAACTCTGCCCCCGCTCTGCAAAAAAGAGGACTTTCTCTGTAAAAATAAAATAAAATAGTTTTTTAGCTGCAGTTTTCATCCAACTAGGAGTTTCTTCTTCAGAAAACTGAGTCAAGTGATTTTGTTTTGTCTGTAGCTGTACCCCTATACATACACATTTGCTTCCTAAGTTGATAGTGTGCATTGTGAGAATACTTGATGAAGGTCGCTGAAGATATTAATCACACAATTGATAAATAGGCATGACTGCATCAACAAACTGATTCATAAATCTTTTATCACCCTGTAGGGGGGAAATCTATTTAAAGGAAGGCAAAGAGGAAAAGTAGAATGTTTCAAGTACTAATTTTGAAGTAGGGAGTATTTAAAATACAAAGTAAAATTTGCAAGTTTTATGTGTATCAGCATTACATGAGAATCCCCATTGGGCTGTTTACTTGCTAATTTTCTTTGGCCAAACAAAAACTTCTTCCTGGCCTGAATGAATGTGAACTAGTATTTTATTGAGGATTTTGGCAGTACGTGTGGGACAGAAATAACTTATTAGAAGTATAGCATATATACAGTAAAGAACAAATCTTAAATGTAAGACAAGAATTTATAAAGTGAAATTTCCTGTGAAACTGTCACTGGATCAAGATAATAGAATATTACCAGTACTTCAGATGCATTTGTTGTGTTTACTTACTGTTATTATTTGTCTCTTGCCTAAAAGTAGTCACCATACTGAGGTCTATCATCATAGTCTAGTTTTGTTTTGAAGGTTATTGAGTTAAACTCTATAAGGTTATGTTTTTATAGGTTGTAATTATCAGCAATTTCATATATATAGTTCAACCTAAGTATTTTTTCCCCATTGCTGTATAATATTCCATGTATCATTAATAGATGGCTTCCTACACCATACACTTGATATTCACATCATTGTAAAGTCCCTCACTCCTTGAATCTTGACTGGCTTCTGTGACTTACTTTTAACCCCGACAGTAAAGTTACCCTTTGTGACTCCCAGTCATAGGAAGCCTTGCAGCTTCCAATTGGGTCTCCTTAGAACACACAGTCTCAGGGACAGTCCATTTTAGACTTCAGCTGTCGTGCTGCGAGATGTTCTCACCATATGGAGAAGCCATATGTCAGTGCTCTGCCCATTAGCTCCAGCTGACCTCCCAGCCAACAGTCAGCATCAGTTGCAGCCGTTATGAGTGAGCCATCTAGTACATCAGATTCAATCAAATTTCTGATGACTTTGCTATCTGCTGTCTAACTGTAGCGACAAGTGAGAACCCCCATATGGGCCCATATGAACCACGAGAACCATGAGTAATATTAATATTTATTTGTTTTTTGTTTATGTATTTCTTAGCATTTTGGTGTATTTGCTGCACAGCAGTGTATAGTGAGATATCATTGCATGAATATACCAAAATCTATGCAATTTACTGTTGGTGGACCCTTGAATTTTTACACTTTTGGGCTACTATGAATACTGTAGCTCTAAACAATCTTATAATACATATATTGGTGAATATATGCATATACTTCCGTTGGACAAATATCTAAGAGTGGAAATGCTAGGTCAGCTTTAGAAGATACTGTGAAACAGTTTTCCAAAGTGGCTATAGGTATGTATGCTCCAGTAGTTCATGGGGCTGCATTTGTCCCACATCCTCAACAATAGCTTATGTTTAAAATTTTTAGCCAATCTGTTGCTTATGCTGTAGTATATTATTGCGGTTTTACCTTCTATTAGTAAATTTTCACAACATCTTTTCACTTTCTTTTTTTAACATCTTTTCACTTTTTTTTTTTTAAACATAAGTAAAAGGCTCTACAATAAAACGTATAGCACAGTATATGCTAGGTGATAGGAATTTTTCATTTCCATTATATCTTTCAGGACCACCATAGTATACACAGTTTGTCATTGACTAAAAAGCAGTTAATATGGCACACGACTGTACTGAAAGCTTTTCCCTGAAACTGGAAACAAGTTAAGAATGTCTGCTATCCACCACCCTTTATTCATTGTGATTTTTGGGTGTTTTTGTTTTCCCGTATATTTGTTGACCATTTAGGCTTCCAGTTCTTATCTCACTTTGTCTGTGGTTTGTCAGTGATTTTTGTTTCTCATCCTAAAATTTTCTACTATGAGGGATTTGTCCATTTCTTCTTTTTGGACTGTCAGCTTTTTATATTGTGTTTTTTCGGCTGTTTTATTGAGATGTGATTCACATTGAAGTGTATGATTTACCCATTAAAAGTGTATAGTTCAGCGTTTTTTATATATTACAGAATTAATTTTAAAAAGTTGTTAAATGTATATAATGAAATTTACCACTTTACCACTTTAGCCATTTTTATATATACAATTCGGTGATAGTAAGTTCACAATGTTATATAACCTTTCATGTCTATTTCCAACTTTTTCATCTTGCTCATCAGAAACTCTAGTCATTTGGCAGTAGTTTCCATTCTTTTCTCCCCTCAGCTCCTGTTAACCTCTAATCTTTGTTTCTGTATGAATTTGCCTAGTCTAGATATTGCATGTAACTAGAATCATAAAATGTATGTCTTTTTGTGTTTGGCTTGTTTCACTTAGGTAAATGTTTTCAAGGTAGCATGTAGCATGTGTCAGAACTTTGTCTTTTTTTTTCATTCCAGAATAATATTTCATTCCATTCATCTGCTGACAGACACGTGGGTTGTTTCTGTCTTTTCCTTATTGTGAATAATGTTGCAAACATTGACATACAAGTATCTGTTCAAGTTTTTGTTTTCAGTTATCATGTGATCCAGAAATTCTCCTCCTAGATACGTACTTAAGTGTTTAACTTTTGGGAAACTGCCAAGCTGTTTTACATGGTGGATGCCCCATTTCAAATTCTTACCAGCAGTGTACCAGCGTACCTATTTATACGTATCACCAATACTGTTATTTTCCAGGTTTTTTAAATAGCCATCTTAGTAGGTGTTAAGTGATTACATTGTAACCATTGTAGGTAACATTATTTTTGAGACTGCAGTCCTGTACTGCATAATGATGTTTCATGGGCCAGAGTCACAAAGGTGTATTCCTATATTTTTCTCCAAGACTTTTGTAGTTCTGGCTATTAATTTTAGGTCCAAACTTAATTTGGAGTTAATTTTCTGTATGGTATGAGGTAGGGGTCAAATTCATTCTTTTGTATGTGGATATCTTTTTGTCTCAGCACCATTGTTGAGAAGATAATCGATGTGATTTGAATCTATGTACCCACCCAAATCTCATGTTAAATTGTAATCCCCAGTGTTGGAGGTGGGGCCTGGTGGGAGGCGATTGGATGGTAAGGGTGGTTTCTCATGAATGGCTTAGCACTATTTCTCTTGGAATTGTCCTCGAAATAGTGAACTCTCAAGATATCTGGTGTAGCACCTCCACCCTCTCTATTTATTTATTTATTTATTGAGTTGGAGTCTCACTCTGTGCCCAGGCTGGAGTGCAGTGGCGTGGTCTCGGCTCACTGCAACCTCGACCTCCCAGGTTCAAGTGATTCTTCTGCCTCAGCCCCCAGAGTAGTTGGGATTACTGGCGCCCATCACCATGCCTAATTTTTGTATTTTCAGTAACGATAGAGCTTCACCACGTTGGCCAAGCTGATCTCAAACTCCTGACCTCAAGTGATCCACCCACCTCGGCCTCCCAAACTACTGGGATCACAGGCATGAGCCACCATACCTGGCTCGTCCCTCTCTCTCCTGCATCTGCTTCTGCCACATGAGACACCTTGCTCCCTCTTTGCCTTTCACCGTGATTGTACGTTTCCTGAGGCCTCCCCAGAAGCTGAGCAGATACCAGCATCATGCTTCCTGTATAGCCTTTGGAGCTGTGAGCCAATTAAACTTCTTTTATTTATAGATTATGCAGTCTCAGGTATTTCTTTGTAGCAGTCTGAGAACAGACTAATACAATAATTCAGCAGTATCCAAATTTTTTGGCAGCAGGGACCAGTTTTAAGAAAGACAATTTTCCATGGACCAGAGGGTGGCAGTGGGGGGTGGTTTTGGAATGAAACAGTTCTACCTGAGATCTGGCATTAGTTTCTTACAAGGAGTGTGCAGGCTAGATCCCTCACATGCACAGTTCACAACAGGGTTCATGTGTCTATGAGAATCTAATGCTACCATTGATTTGAAGAGGTGGAGCTTAGGCGGTAAGGCTTGCTCGCTCAGCGCTCACCCGCCCAATGCTCATCTCCTGCTTTACGGCCTGGTTCCTGGCCATGGACCAGTACTGGTTCATGGCCTGGGGGTTAGGGACACCTACAGTAATTCATTTCCACTTGAGTGGTCTTGGCACTCTTGTTACAAATCAACAATAAATGGAATAGTTTATTTCTGGATTCTCTATTCTTTTTTATTCCAATGTCTATCCTCATGGAAGCCCCACATTGTCTTGATTTTTTTATAGTGTTGTAGAAATTTTTGAAATCAAGAAGTGCAAGTTCTCCAACATTGTTTTTTAATATTGTTTTGGTGCATACACATTTAGGATTGCCATGTCTTATTGGTGGATAGTCCCTTTTGTCATTGTATAATAATTCTTTGTCTCTGTTAAACGCTTTAGTTCTAAAATCTTTTATTGATATTATAGGTTATATGAAATCTTTTATTGATATAATTTTATTTGATATTATAGGCATGTCTTTCTTTTGATTAATGTTTGCGTGGTGAATCTTTTTTATCATTTACTTTCAATCTACCTATATCATTATATTTTGAGTTTCTTTAAGATAGCATGTATCTGGGTCATGTTTTTTTATATATATTCTGCCAGTATTTGAGTCCTGGTTGAAATTTGAATTCCTACAGAGAGGACTTTTATTTAGTTCTGCAAGTAACCAGGCGGCACCATCATACCAGAACCACTTGAAGTTTATTTTTTCACTTGGCTTTTCTGACTACATCATAGTAAGTTCTGAACAGACAGACAAGTTTTAATTTTATTTTTTAACTTATTGTTTTGTTTTTCTTTGCCATTCTATGTGCCATGATTTTTTTGTTGCCTACTTTTACTCTGTGAATACAGTTCATATAAAGCTTGTGGGTCTCTTATTATATATTAATCCTGAATAGACCTCAATATCACTTTTGATTCCCATATGTATTCTATGATCAAAATCGAAGGTAGAAAACTTAAGGACTAAAAACTGACCATAACAGTTCTTACTAGGTAGGCTCCCTGGTTTCACTTTGCTTTGGATCTTTGTTTCTACCTTTTTTTCCATGCTTACTCAGTAACAGACTAAAACAATAAGTTTTTGAAAATAATTGACCCGGCAATTTTATTGCATTTGACAGGAGTTTCCTATAATATGTAATCTCCTATACTGTCAGTCAAAAATAGAAGTCATTTTTTTTTTTTTTGGTGTCTTTATTTTCACAGAAAGTTTTCATTTTAATAATAGATTTATTTACTTGTTTTCTTTATTGTTCGTACTTTGAGATCTTTTCCTAGGAAAGTTTTTCCCAGTTTGAAAATATAAGGATATTCTTATAAAGTTTCTTTCAGAAATTTTATTATTGTGCTTTAAATTTAACGTGAATTTTTCTGTATGATGTGAAGTAAGACTCAACTTTTCTTACTGATTTTTAAATTCGATTCTCCCCTGCCATTTTTAAGGAGATATTAGTATATTTTTCTCCTTTATTCTGTTAATGTTATTAATTACATGTCCTGTATTTGCGATATAGAATTTTCCATGAAATCCTTGTATCTTTTTTTGCTGTGATGCAAAATTTGTTTGCTAATATTTTGTTTGAGGTTTTTGTATGTCTATACCTTCATGTGATTTGCCTTTATACATTCTTTTACTTGCACTCCTTTGTGAATTAGAATCATAAGACTAACCTGCTTTCCCATTCTTTGGAATAGTTTCAGTAAACTGGAGATTATTTGCTCTTGGGTTGTTAGAACTTCACAGGTTTTATAAAATTTTTCAATGTCAGTTGATTTTTATATGTGAGATTTTAAAGCATTTACTGGTTTTTCTTTAATGGTTATAAGTCAGTGCCCTATCTTTCTGTTCCCTTTTTTATTCTGATCTGTTTGTTTAATTTGTTTCTTTCACTTCATTGTTCTTATCTAGACTTGTCAGAAGTTTGTTCTTAGTCTTTTTAATCCATCTTTAAGTAATTTTGTAGTATACTGCAGTTTGGATTTTGATTGTTTTATTCTTTCCATGTGGCTGTCTAGTTGGCTTATTGTTATCTCATTGAAAAAGACCTTCCTTTCCTGTGCTCTTTAATATTACTTTGTTGTAAATAACATTTGTGTAGGTCTGCTTTCTGGGCCCTTTTTCCTATTCTAATGGTCTCTTGGTGTATTTTCATGCCAACCCATATTGTCTTAATTATTTTAGCTTAATAAATAATTATATTGGATAGAGCAAATCCTTTTATATCTTTGATACTTTTAATCATTTAAGTTTATAATCTCTATAGTTCTAAGTATCTGAAGTTTTAAAGGGATGTAATTGAGACCTGGTAACTCTTGTTAATAAATTGATTACTCTTGTGTCTTATAATTTTGTATTGTGACCTGGTCATCAGGTAAGTGTTAATTCTGTGAATCATCTTCTGTTGGAGTTAAAGATGTGTTCCTTGACAGATGTTTTATTTTTACCTAGATTCATATTTTTTTTTTAATCACAGTGTTCTATCTTTGGGGTTCTATAAACAGTAGATAATGTATAATCAAACTTCATACCTATGTGAGACTTCTTCATTCAGATCCCATGTGGAGGCAGAAAAACTTATTTGTTCTCATCCTGGGCTTAAGGGAGGTTTTTTTTTTTTTTTTGTCCTAGTCTATCTTTTATTGAGAAATGTTGCTATCCAGACTCTGGGCCTTCACTGGGAAAGACTTAGTTCTGTATCTCACCTTATTTAGGCCCAGGGCTGCAGATTTTCCCACTTGTTTGTGATGAACCCAAATTGCTCGGTTATTTTTTCCCTTTTTTTTTCCAGTGCCCTCGTTTTCTTATTGATACATAGTATTTGTACATATTTATGAGGATATGAGATATGGGATATCGGATATGGGATGCATGTTACATGTACAGAATGTGTAATGATTAAGTCAGTGTTTAGAGTACCCATCACCTTGAGCATTTATCATTTCTATGTGTTGGGAATATTTCAAATTTTCTTTTCTAGGTATTTTGAAATATATAATACTTATCTTTAACTATAGTCACCCTACTCTACTGAGGAGCATTAGTATTCCTTCCATCTATTTGTTTGTACCAGTCAGACAACTTCTCTTCATCACCCCTTCCCCCCATTCACACTCCCTTCCGGTGGCTTGCTTTTAAGAAATCTGTCCTTGGCTGGGTATGGTGGCTCACGCCTGTAATCCCAGCATTTTGGGAGGCTGAGGTGGGCAGATCACGAGGTCAAGAGATCGAGACTATCCTGGCCAACATGGTGAAACCCTGTCTCTACTAAAAATACAAAAATTAGGTGGGCATGGTAACATCCACCTGTAGTCCCAGCTAGTAGAGAGGCTGTGGCAGGAGAATCGTTTGAACCTGGGAGGTGGAGGTTGCAGTGAGCCAAGATTGTGCCACTGCACTCCAGCCTGGGTGACAGAGTGAGACTCCATCTCAAAAAAAAAAAAAAAGCTGTTCGTGACAGCCCTGGCATAGTTTACACCCAACTTCTGTTTTTCCTTTCTGCACACTGGAGATTTCTTTTCAGTTTAGATATGCAATTAAAAGATTATTTATTAATATTATCCAGCATGTCTAAGTGTTTTGTTCCTGAGATTTCTAGATTATCTAGTCTGCCATATTGCTGGAAAAAGAAGTTGGTATTTTACAATAAGTTACACAAAGCAATTGTGTATTGTTGGCTGAAAGAATTTCCCCTTTCAGGTGGGAGTACTAAATATAATACCCTTCCATTGTTGACACAGTTAAAATATTTCTTTAAAGCAAAGTATTGCATAGTGGCTCTAAGCATGGGCTCTGGAGCTTGATAATATGGGTTAGAGCATATGTCCTGCCGCTCATTACCTGAACGATCTTTACAAGTCTGTGTAATCTCCCTGTGTCTCAGTTTTTCATCTTTAGTATATTAATAGTACCCATCTCATAGGGTTGTTTTCCTGATTAAATCAATCAGTTCATATACACTGAACAAGAGTGTCTGGCAATAGTAAGCAATGAGTAAGTTTAGCTATTACTATTGTTGTTATTATTAACTTCAATAGATACAACTCTTTCTTAGAGCTCTTATCCTGTCTGGGAAAACTTTTCCACTGGCTTCTGTATAGACAACATTTTTCATTTTCAATGACAGAGTCTATATATTTGGAGTACTATGTTATTTGGTTTCTCCTCTTCCTGTTTTATAAAGGAGCTCAGGGCAAAAAAAGGAGTCTGTTGTCATTTCCTTAAGCCACTACTAAATTTTAACTTATCCATCAGTAAGTAATCTTTTTCTTATCAAAATCAGTATGTTTATGTTACCTCTTAAAGTGTCTGTCTTCTCAAATGCCTGATGTAGGTGATGGGGGAATGAAGGCAGCAAACCACCATGGCACGTGTGTACCTATGCAACAATTCTGCAAGATCTGCACAAATACTCCAGAACTTTTAAAGCATAATTAAAAAAAAAAGTTTCTGTCTTCTCTTATTAATCACTCCCCCAAATGAAGATGTATTCCTATGATGTATTCTTCATTCAGTGAAGTAATCACTGAATGGACCAGGGTCATTCAGTGCCCAAGACGTTCATGGAGCCTTAGACACTGCACAGGATAACTCTGGAACTGCTGATCAGGTCTTTCTCGTAGCTTAGGGTTGATGAAACTGGCTGGCCTGTGTGGCAAGAAAAATTCACCCAAGACTACTATTTAGCCAAATAAGAACTCAGCCTTAATGATGGCAGTGGCAGCCTGCCTGCAGCAGCCACTGCAAAGTTACTAGCTGCATCGGGGGCTGCACAGCCAGGACTGTGCACTCCATGGAGCCCGCGGGAGTTCCATGGTCCAGGAAGTCCTTCAGCCCCCACAAGCTCGGAAGTACCCGTTCCCGCTGCCTGACCTCTCCTCCCTCCCAATGCCTGCTCCAATTTCCAAAGTTGAGGCCGAGCCCAGATGCTGTGGCGACCTGGCTGGGTGTGTGCGTGCTCAGGGTGGTGTTGACACGCCAGCCCCCTGCTGCCTCAGTCCCCTCTGGACTTTGGGCGCTCTGATGAGCACAGGAGGGAGGCCTATGGAGGACTGAGGGTGGCTCAGCACAGGGCTGCAGGCAACCCTTGGCACCAACAGCCTGGGCACCATGGATAAAATGATTGATGGTGGCAGGAGACAGACAGGCACCTGGGCGTAAAGGGGCTAGTTCCTGGTGAAGCCCTACCTTCAGTCAGGCCAGGGATGGCCTGAAGCATGCGGACTACGTCGTCAGTTGAGTCCACAGTGGGGAGGAATAACTTAAAGTGCTTTTTCTGGGCCCACCTATGGACCAATTAGCATGCACTTCCTCCCTTTTGAAGTCCCTAAAATCAACCTGACTCACACAGATGTCAGGACTACCAGCTGTGGGTAGGAGCTACCCACTTTGGGTCAGGTCTCCGTGACACTTTGAGACAGTCTTGTCTCTGGAAAGGAGCTACCCACCGCGGGTCTCCTCTGCACTGAGGGCTGGACACTTACCAGGACAACCTGCCTGCGGAAAGGAGTCACCCACTGCAGGTCTCCCGAGAGCTATTCTGTCACTCCACGAACTCCTCTCCGCCTTGCTGACCTCCAGTTGTTCACATACCTCATTCTTCCTGGACGTGCCACAAGAACTCAGGACTCGCCAAATGGCAGTACTGAGAAAACTATAACACAAACAGGGCTGAGTCATGCCTCCCTCCTCACCATGTTGCAGGCAATGAGAAGGAGAGAAGAGCTGTGGCCCTTCAGGGAGCCCAGACCTAAGGGCTCCTTGAGCCAGGGCTAACACACTCTCTTTGGGGCTCTTTGGTTCCTGGGATCTCCAAGCTTCCAGGCACCACCATGTTCCCCTCATCTAGACACAGGTGCCTGCATTAGAAGTTGTGTGTGTTATATCTGGTTCAGCCACAGCCTTGTACAGAGCTGGCACCTGTGCCAGGAGCTGCCTGCCGTGCTGTAGCAGCAGGTGTGCCTGGCAGTGGCTGGACCCTGTGCTCACTCACTCACACACCTCTTGCTGCTCTGTGCCTGGCTCACCTTTGGCAGTTGTGGAATCCAGGCTGGTAGTGGGAGCTGAGCTTCCTTCCAGTGGGAAATATGATGGGAAAACAGGAAGGCGATTTAATTCAGACTAATAGAAGAAGTAGGTTTCAATGGAGACTTCAAAGAGAAAATGTGAACTTTTTTTTAAATACATTTTTTTTCTTCCTTTTTAATTCTTGTATTTTTCTTCAATGGATGATTTCTGGTTTTATTGTTTGCTTTTGCTTTTCAGCTTTTGAGTTTAGGGGTACACATGCAGGATGTACCCCTGCACATGTGCCAGGTGTAGCCTGCAGGCTGAGTGGGCAGAACGAGCCCAGCAGCTACGAGCAATACTCAGGCAGAAGGCACCGCCAGTCACAGAGATTTCTGGCTGATGAAGTGACACCCCAAGGATCCTGTGACATTAATATTTAGTTTCCATTTTGGCATGAGAACATACTACCTTCCAAAGCATTTTTCCCTGCTGTAAGTCTACAGAACTGCTGCTTTGTCTTTCCTGCAAACTTGCATCTCTCCTTGTACTCGGTCTGCCAACAAGAATCTAATTTTGCCTGGCAGTTTTTATTAACGTAAAATTCTAGTGATAAAGCTAAATAAGATCTGTCAGGACCAATTTCTTCATCTTCAGAAAAACAATTACCAGTAAATTAGTTTCTCTGTAGGTGTATTATCCGTTGAACTTCAGAGATTCTAAGTGCCTTGTTCTCTAGTTGATACTCTTGTGAAATAAGAAAGAAGAATCGGCAACACCTGCAAAGGAACTAAAAGCACATAAACTTTAAAATTGCTTCTATTTGCTATTTTATTTTTCACTCATTCAGTTATTCAACTAACCAAATATTTATTGATTGTTTTGTGTCACAGCCTACTGGGGATTTTGGTATGTGTCAGAGTTCTGGCCACAGTTTACCATTACATTTTCCCCTCCCCTCCCCACCCCACCTCATCTGTCTCACTCTGTCACCACGCTGGAGTGCAGTGGTACTATCTCGGCTCACTGCAGCCTCACTGCAACCTCACTGCAACCTCCGTCTCTCTGGTTCAAGCAGTTCTCCTGCCTCAGCCTCCCAAGTAACTGGGATTACAGGCATGCGCCACCACGCCCAGCTAATTTTTGTATTTTTAGTAGGGACAGGGTTTCACCATGTTGACCAGTTTGGGTCTCGATCTCTTGACCTTGCAATTTACCTGCCTTGGTCTCCCAAAGTGCTGGGATTACAGGCATGAGCCACTGCACCAGGCCACATTTATCAGTCTCTCTTACAGTTAAATGTTACCTTTTGCCTGTGGGTTTTTTTTATGTACTTATTCTCTCTGCCTGAAATACTCTCCTCTGCCTGAAATACTCCCCTCCAAACCTGGTGAACTTTTATTCATCCTTCAATTGTAACTTAAAACTCCCTTATTTCAGGAAGATTTTTCTAGCACTGTTGAATGAATTAAGGGTTTTTCCCCTACGGCTTCCTTATCATAATTAAATTACTTATTTTAATTAGTTTTCATTCCCACACCCTCACCTCAAGTCCCCTTCTCCAATATGACATCATGACAATATTATTTTTACGAGAATTTGCTATCATAAGGTTTTTATTTTTAGCCTTGTATTTTTGGTCCCAGCAATGTTCCTGACACATTGTAGATGTTCAATAATATTTATTGCATTTCTTATACTCTCAGAAGATTTATAGTGCTAATAATGTATGTGTAGTCTTTCTCTTCCTAGACATTGCTTTCAGAATCTTCTGAAGTGAGTGATGAGAGGATACAACTTTCAAATACATAAATATGATTAGTAAATATTGCCCTTGTCCAAGGAATACTTAAAAATCATTTAGTTCCCTTGTTAAGCATATCAGAAGTAGCAACAATTTTAAAAATACTTTTTTCAGTTACTTTACATTTTTAAAATTGCAATAAAAATAAAACTGCAAGAAGGCAGCAAAACACTTACATGAGACTGTAGACCAAAGTGTTCAAGTGGTTCTTATTATTAGAGGTTCCTTATTATGAGTAGTATTTGAAGATATTTCAGTGCTTAGGGTAACTATCAACTAATGTGAAATTATTGTACAAAATACAGTTACAGGTCATATACATTTTGCTATATATTGCAAATATTTATATTTGCTAAATCATCTAGTTAATTGACTATATTTAAAATTTTGTCATCAGTGGGCAGCTTGCTTAGTGAGTAAGTTGTATTGAATTTGAGAAATTAGACCTTAGATTTGTGATTTATTGACAGGCTTCCTTCCAGTGGGAAATATGATGGGAAAACAGGAAGGCCATTCAATTCAGACTAATAGAAGAAGTAGGTTTTAATGGAGACTTCAAAGAAAAAATGTGAAAACTTTTTTTTAAATACTTTTTTTTTGTCTTTAAATCTTCATGTATTTTTCTTCAATGGGGAATTCTGGTTTTATTGTTTGCTTGGTTTTTATTTCAAGTTCAGGTGTACATGTGCAGGATGTGCAGGTTTGTGAGACAAGTAAATGTGTGCCATGGTGGTTTGCTGCACAGATCATCCAATCACGTAGGTATTAAGCCCAGCATCCATCATCTATTCTTCCTGATGCTCTCCTTTCTTTCACCTCCCACCCTCTAATAGGTCCTAGTATGTGTTGTTCCCTGCCTTGTGTGCATGTGTTCTCATCATTCAACTCCCACTTATCAGTGAGAATATATTTGGTTTTCTGTTCCTGTGTTAGTTTGCTGAAGATAATGGCTTCCAGCTCCATTCATGTCCTTGTAAAAGACATTATCTCGCTCCTTTTTGTGACTGCATAGTATTCCATGGTGTATATGTACCACATTTTCTTCATCTAATCTATCATTGATGGGCATTTAGGTTGATTACATGTCTTTGCTATTGTGAATAGTGCTGCAATAAACATATACATGCATGTATCTCTACAACAGAATGATTTACATTCCTTTGAGTATATGCCTAGTAATGGGATTGCTGGGTCAAATGGTATTTCTCCCTCTAGGTTTTTGAAGAATTGCCACACTGTCTTTCACAGTGGTTGAACTAATTTACACTCCCACCAATAGTGTGAAAGCATTCCTTTTTCTCCACAGCCTCGCCAGCATCTGTTATTTTTTTTATTTTTTTTAATAATAGCCATTCTGACTGGTGTGAGATGGTATCTCATTGTGGTTTTGATTTGCATTTTTCTAATGATCAGTGATGTTAAGCTTTTTGATTGGCCACATGTATGTCTTCTTTTGAGAAGTGTCTGTTCATTTCCTTTGCCCAATTTTTGATGGAGTTGTTTTGTTTTTTTCTTGTGAATTTGTTTAAGTTCTTTGTAGATGCTGGATATTACACTTTCGTCAGATGGATAGACTGCAAAAATTTTCTCCCATTCTGTAGGTTGTCTGTTTACTCTGATAGTTTTTTTTTTTTCTTGCTATGCAGAACCTCTTTAGTTTAATTAGATCCTATTTGTCAACTTTTGCTTTTGTTGCAATTGCTTTTGGATATTAAAAACCCTTGTGCTTAAACTTGTGTATTCTCACATTTTCTCCGCATATGCAAGCATATATACGTGTGTGTGTATTAATAGAGTTGGAGTCAAGAATAACTTCCTGCTTTCTGTTACCTGCTACTTTTCCTTAATCTTTTTGTATGCTTTCTACATACAAAGAATCTTTTTGGTTCTTTTTAATGATTGCAGATAATTCCATTTAATGCATGTGTTTTTCTGTTACAAACAATGAAGCAGAGATATATTCATGCATATGTATTTCTCTAGCTGTAGTACTAATAGTATAGTTGCTAGCTCAAAGGGATTTATGTTTTTTGTTATCTTAGTGAGTCACACACTCCCATTTAAAAGGCTTGTGTAGATTTACACAATTTATGTTCCTTCTACCAGATTATGAATGTATCTGTTTTTTCTCCTTTCCCATACTCATTATTCAGCAGCCTTCTATGGTAAATAATCTTGGGCCTTCACTATTTAATCACATTAGCACAGTAAAAGGCAGAAAAATAACACCATTGATTAAAAAGTTGGTTAAGAAGACATAAGCTTGCTATTGTTTCTTTCATAGTTTTGGTGTTAAAATTTGCTGGTGCTTGAGGGAACTAATTTTAACTGGATTCAGGGTGACATTTTCTGTAAGAAGAGATCCAGGGAACTTGAGAAGAATGAATCTCATACTCATACCAGGTTAGTTCATAGAAATATCTGCTCTCAACATTTAAGCAACCTAAAAATGAATTACAATTTGTTACAACTTACAACATATGATTTCATTTATTCCTCACATAGATATCTGTTCTACAGAGGAGTAGACCGAAACTCAGAAAGATAAAGAAGATTGCCTAAGGTTACCTCATAAATGGTGGAACTTTTGTTTTGTTTTGTTTTTGATGAATTATATTGCATTTCTAATCTAAGCAAGTAAGTGTGCATCAGGTCCTAGTATAAGGTCTACTAAATAGCAGAGGCTCAATAAAAGTTTTTAAATTAATGAATTCTCTTTGAGCTGAAGTATTTTGAAGTCTTTAAAGGCATTAGTAGGGTTCAAGAAGACTAAGAAAGAGACCACATGGCCTTATTATATTGATTTTTACTGGGGAAAGTTGTAAGTATATAAAAGTAGAAAGAATTATAAAAGTGAACTTCTGTATATCCAGCTTTATAACAGTTATTAACTCGTGGCCGACCTTTTTCATGGTGGAACCTCACTCAACAGAAGATGACAACTCAAAAAAAGCTGGAGAAAAAAATCAGATTGACTCATTATATTATAAAATAATTATTGAATGCCTGCTATTGATAGACATGTGTAGGATAGGGTTTTCTTTTGTTTTTTGGTGTTTTTTTTTTTTTTTATTTTTATTTTTATTTTGAAGTAATTGTAGGCTCACAGGATGTTACAAATATAGTACAGAGAGGTCTCATTTACTGTTGCCCCAGCTTCTCCCAGTGGCCCAATGGTAACATCTTCTCTGACTGTGGTACAGTATTAAAGTCTCATAAGTAGACATTGGTACCATCTGCAGATCTTCCATAAATTTCACCAGCTTTTATATGCTCTCATTTGTGTGTGTGTGTATGTGCATGGATGTGTTTTTTTACATGTCTAAATTCATGTAACAATTAAAATACAGCATTAAGTTTTATATATGATGTTAGCTGTTCTTTATCAAATTGAGGAAAGTAATAAAGAACATAGATGTTGTTTATTACATTGAGGAAAGTTCTGTATTACTAACTTGCTGAAAGTTTTTATCATGAACAAATGTTGCATTTTTAAAAATGATTCTTGTATGTCTATTGATATGATCATGTCACTTTTTATTATCCTGTTAATATAGGAGATTACCATAAACAAATAAATTTTAAACAAGCTAAATATGGTGGATTACATTGAGTTTTTTTTTAGAATAATCTGTCAAGAATTGGTATGAATTTTCTTTAAATGTAATTTTTTTCTTTAAATTCACCAGTGAAACCATCTGGATCTTATTTATTCTTTATGAAAAGCTATGTTTCTAATTCAATCTCTTTACTTATGATAGGTATATTTAAAATTTGTATTTCTTCTTGAGTCAGTGTTTGTAGTTTCACTCTTTCTAGCAATTCGTCTGTCCATCTCTTTCTTCTGCTTTATCTATCGGCATACATCTGTTCATAATGTTCCTTAACATCTCCTTTTTCCCTCTGTAACTTCAGTGTCAATGTACCTTCTTTTATTCCTGGTTTTAATAACATTTTACTCTTATTTCTTTCTTTCTCAGTTTACCTAAAGGTTTATCAGTTTTCTTGATCTTCTCAAAAAACTTTCAGTCTGTTGATTTTCCTTATTGTTTTTTAATTCTCTATTTTATACATCTCTGCACTAATCTTTTCTTTCTTTTTGCTTTGGGTTTATATTTGTATAGTGTCTTCAGGTAAAAGATTCTTTATATGAGATCTTTTCTTTTGTTATACAGTCATTTATAGCTATAAATTTTTCTCCAATTTAGCTGCATCCCTTCAGATGTGATATGTTGTTATCTTCATTTTCACTTATATCAAAGTATTTTCTAATTTCTCTTGTGATTTCTTCTTTGACCCACTGGCTACTTAGGAGTTTGCTATGTAATATCCACCACTTATCTGTGAACTTTCTAAATTTCTTTCTGTTACTGATTTCTAGTTTCATTCTATTTCTTGTTAGAGAATATGTTGTGTGTTATTTCAACTTCTTTAAATTTACTGAGGTTTATTTTATGGCCTACCATATGTCTTATTGTGGAGAATATTTCATGTGCACTTGAAAAGAATGCCCATTCTGCTATTGTTAGATGGAGTGTTCTGTCTGACCTGTCAGTCAGGTCTCATTAGTTTATGGCATTGTTTCAAGTCTTTTATTTCGGTACTGAACTCCGCCTTGTTTAATATGTTATTGAAAGTTGAGATGGGAGTTTCCAACTATTATTGAATTGTCTGTTTTACCCTACTGTTCTGTCAGTTTTTGCTTTCTGTATCTAGGTGCATATATTGTATCTTCTGATGGAAACAACCTTTAACATTATAAAATGTCCCTCTTTGTCTCTAGTAACATTTTTATTTAAAAACTTTGTGTGTTACTAGTATAGCTCTACCTTCCTTAGGGTATAACTTTTTTCATCCTTTACCTTTTATATATTTGTATTTCTGAAAGAAAAGTATATCTTCCGTTGGCAGCATATACTTGTGTCTTATGTTTTGTTTTTTTTTTTTACCAGTTTGATGTTTCTGCCTTTTCATTGATTTATGTTATATTAATTAATGTTATTGATATGGTTGGATTCGTATTTGTGCCATTTTACTTTTTGTTTTCTGTATGAATTATGTCTTTTTTGTTCCTCTTTTATTTATTTATTTGCATTCAGTGCATACATATTTTCTTGTGTAACATTTGCATTCCTTTAATGGATTTTTCAGTTCTTTTTTTTTTTTTTTTTAACTAGTTGCTTTAGCATTTAACCAGATGCATCTTAACTTAGCAGAATACTTCAGGCTTATAATAACTTAATTACAGTGAGATGCAGAAATGTCACTTTATATACCTCAATTTCCTCTTTCTCCTTCTTGTACTGTTATATGTGTGTGTGTGTGTGTGTGTGTGTGTGTGTGTGTGTATGTGTGTCTCAAACCCAAAAATATATTCTGTAATTATTACTTTATGTAATTTTATGTCTATTAAAGAAGCTGAGAGAAGAGAGGAGAGCAAGTATGAAGTATGTATTTATAGAAATTGATATATTAGCCTTCTGTTTATCATTTCTGGTGGTTTTCATTTCTCATAGATTCAGGTTACCATCTGGTATCATTTCCTAGGCCAATACAGCTTTGATTCCACTATAATTATATACGTATTGTTTTATACCATTGCTTAATAAATCAGTTAAGAAAAAAGGAGATACTCTATTTTATAGTTACATATTTACCTGTACCAGTGCTGTTTGGTTTTTTCTGTAAATTCATATCACTATCTGGGGTCACTTTTTTTCAGCCTGAAGAACTTCCTTTAGTATTTCTTGTAAGGTGGATCTGCTGGCAACAAATTCTCTCAGTATTTGTTTATGTGGAAATGAATGTCTTTATTTTGTCTTCATCTTTTAAAGATGTGCTGAGTACAAGATTCTTGGTTAGCAATTTTGTCTCAATGCTTTGAATATGTCATCCAAGTGCCTTCTGGCTTTTGTTTCTGATGGCAAGTCAGCTATTCATCTTTTTGGAGTTGCCTTGTACATGAGGAGTTACTTGTCATTTTTTCTTTTGCTGCTTTTAAGATATTCGTTGCTTTTTGGCATTTTTACTCTAATACTTCTTGGTGTGAATCATTTTGTATTTGTTGTACGTATAGTTCATTGAGCATTTTGCATGAGTGTTTTTCATTTTGATGAAAAATATAGTGTTTTTTATCAAATTTGGGGAGTTCACATCCATATTTCTTTAAATAATTTCTTCTGTTTCTCTCCTCCCCTTCTGGTACTATCATTGTACATACATTGGTGGGCTTTTAATCGTGCTTGCATTTCTCTGAGGGTCTTAATTTTTCTTCATTCCTTTTTTTTTTTTTTTTTTGAGATGGAGTCTTGCTCTGTTTCCCAGGCTGGAGTGCAGTGGCACGATCTCGGCTCACCGCACCTCTGCCTCCTGGGTTCAAGCGATTCGTAGCTGAGATTACAGGCGCATGCCACCATGACCAGCTAATTTTTGTCTTTTTAGTAGAGACGGGGATTTCACCATTTTGGTCAGTCTGGTCTCGAACTCCTGACCTTGTGATCCACCCACCTCGGCCTCCTAAAATGCTGGGATTACAGGTGTGAGCCACCGCACCCAGCCTCTTTATTCTTTTTTCTCTGTGTTATTTGCATTATGTAAGTTGTTGATCTGCTTTCAAGTTTGCTGATTATCTTTTTTCAGTTCAAATCTACTGGTGAGCTCCTTAAGTATATTTTTTATGACAGATGTTTTTATGAAAAACCATTTGATTTTGTTCTATATCTCTTTATATTTTGTATCCGAGATATTGTCATCGTACCTTTCATTACTTCTTTAAGCAAGGTCTTCTTTAGTTCTGTGAATATATTTATAAGGACTGCTCTGAAGTATTGTTCAATCTGACATATAGGCCCTCTCACGGGCAGTTCCTATTGCTCGCTATTTTTCTCCTGTTTCTCTCATATGCTTCTGTTTCTTTACCTGTGTTACGTGTTTTTTTAAACTTGATATTTTACTTTATTTGTTTTTGAGACAGCGTGTTGTTTAGTCACCCAGGCTGAAGTGCAGTGGTGTGATCATGGTTCACTGCAGCCTCAACCGTCCAGGCTCAATTGATCTTCCCACCTCAGCCTCCCGAGTAACTGAGACTACAGGCACACGGAAATACACCTGGCTAATTTTTGTATTATTGTTGCAGAGATGGGGCCTCGCCATGTTGCCCAGGCTGATCTCAAACTCCTGGGCTCAAGCAATCTACCCACCTCAGCTTCCCAAAGTGTTGAGATTACAGGCATGAGCCACCACGTCCAGCCAAACTGGACATTCATGTATGAATGTGAAATAAATAAATTCTTATACTTTAAAGACTTTGAGTATAAGTAGATAAGCTACTATTTTAGCAGTACTGCTGCAAGTACTATTATTGGCTTTATTCTAGCAATGGCTTGGTTTCTTGGCTTATCTGGAATACCTTGACAATATATTGTAACTATTGATAATATATTGACCCCTCCCTTCCAAGGCCTGTCGTTGCTTGCTCATTTATTTTTTCAGTGATTTGACTGAACTATTTTAGCCTCTGATATCTTCTTAGAGTGTACAGGTTTGGGCATGCACATAGTCACCCTGGGACAGTGGTTTATCAGGGCTCTATTTAACTCTCTTCTCTGATTTCTGTTAGGTTAACTGCTTCTGTCAGGTTCGTATGCAATTGTTAAGCTTCAATAATTATTGTCTGATTTCTATATTTTTTTATCAATGTATAAATAGAGCCTGAATTTTTTTCATCAATGTATAAATAGAGCCTAAATTGTTCCACAGTCTTGATCCAGTTAAATCTAGGTCCCTTTGCAGGGATAGTTTTTGAGTCCAATCTTTGATGTTTGTTCTGACTCCAGGAGGGCTCTTACCTTATTTGTCTTATCCTCTTATCATATTTCCCTGGTTATCTCTGATAAACTAGCTGACCTGTGTTTTCAAGAGCACTCTTAGGCTGTAACTTCTGTATACTCTGTACCAAATAAAGTCAGTTTCTTTGGGTAGAGCTTTAAAGTGTTCTGTTCTTGTGACTTCTCTCCCTTAAATACGACTTTTCCACTGTTCTGGAGCTGGGGAGGGGACAGTGGTCATTTTCTCTTGGAGTGAAACTCTTGCATTACAAGCAGGGATCTTGGTAAGGGCAGTGTCCTTTACTTGATTTGCCTCTCCCAACATGGAATTTCTGCCCTATGAGTGAGCTGAGGCAAGGGTGATTGGGGCTCAGTATTCTGGACTTTCTGTGTCTGAGGTAGAATCTTGCTCTGTAAGCACTGGGTGGAGGAAGGTTGCTTTTGATGTCTTTGACAGACCACTCTAGAATTTAAATTGTGACATGTTGCTGGGAAGCATGGCAAATGCTGGTGGTCTGCCTCTCCTGTATCCCTTGACTAGGATCTGGCAGAAACAGGATTTGCATCTTCCTGGTTACATTTTCTCAGAGTAGAACAGTGGCTTGGGTGGAAGAAGAAAGGAGTGGGTTATGGCTCCAAGTGCCACAGGTTCTTGCCGATCTTACTTAAATTTAGTAGTAGACTTTGTGGAGTAAATGCTGTTTTCTTTATTGCTGCTTTTAGGAGAATTTTCCAAGACTAAATTCTCACTTTTTGTTTTTGTTTTATAGTTTTCCCTAGTAATAGTTATGCTCAGGATCAGATCTATAGATTTCCTTTCTGTACAACATCACTTGATTGATTTTTAAGCACAGAACCAGCCTTGCATCTGTGGTAGAACCCCATTTAGTTGTGTGCATATCCTTTTGAGATATTGCTTAATTCCCTTGCCACTATTAATAAATTTTTTAGGATTTTTGCGCCTGTGTTCATGAGAAACATTAGTCTGTAGTGTTCTCTTTTATACTGTCGTTTTCTGTTTAAATATCAGGCTAATACTGGTTTCATAGAGTGAGTTGGAAAGTTTTCCATCCTCTACTATTTTCTGGAGGAAGATTGTGTAGAATTATTCTTAATTCTCACCTAAATGATTTGTATTTTGTAGACTTCTCCAGTGAAATCAGGCCCAGGAGATTTGATTTGAAACTGTTGTTACGGGTGGAACGTGTCCGGTTACCCGTGGTGAATCCTTACAGGCCTGCAGCAACCTTAATCCTTGCCTTTTCATAAGAAAGAACTCCACTGAGGGACATAAGCCAGAAAAAGAGACTGAGGCAAGTTTCAGAGCATGAGTGGAAGTTTATTAAAAAGCTTCAGAGCAGGAAAGAAAGAAAAGTGTGCTTGGAAGAGACTCAAGCGGGCACCAAGAAGGTCAAGTGCCACATTTAATTGTGATCCTAGTTATAGGCTGGTCCCCTTCTGGCATCTTGCAGCTCTTTCCCATGATTCTTCCCTTAGAGTGGGCTGTCCACATGTGCAGTGCCCTTCATACCCTTGGGAAGTGAGCACAGGCAGTGTGTTTAGGAAGTTTTATACATGCCCATCGGAGGCTTTCTTCCCTTTTCCAGTGGTGTGCCCTCGGAAAGTCATGCTCTACCAGTTTGTCTCTTAATGCACATGCCCAGACTCCCTCATCCAACAACGCAAGATTTTATTGGAAGCTCTTTTTGCTTCTCCCTGGTGCCTGCATTCAGTTAACACTTTATAATATTAACAGCTGTAGATTATCAGGAAGTTGTCTCTCCTGCCTTTGCCTGCCAAATTATGTTTAGAGAGGCAGTGTGGTAATTGTGGAACCATCCCCTGATCACCTGACATTTCTGGGGGGCCAGGGAGAGACCTCTTTTGCCCCGCTCATGTCTGTCTAGCTACCTGTAACACTATGATTTCAATTTTTAAAATTATTGTGTGTCTTTTAAAATGATCTATTTCATATTAGGTGAATTTTAGTAGATTTTACTCTGTGAGGAATTTGTCTGTTTTATCCAGGTTTTCAGATTTATGCTTATAAATTTATTTCTCCTATTTTGTTACCTTTAAAACGTTTTTGGAGTATGTAGTTACATCCTCAGCTTCAATTCTGTAATGGGTGATTTGTGTCTTTTTCTCCCCTTTTTATTTTAGTCTCGTTAGAGGTTTGTTAATTTTATTGATCTTTTCAAATGACCAGATTTTCGTTTTACTAATTTTGTCAATTTTTTTTTTAGATACTTAGATTTCTGCTATTTCCTATATCATTCCCTAACTTTGGTTTATTTCCTCTTTTTCTAATTTTCTTTAGGTAGGAGCTTAGACTTGGTTTGAGACCTTCCCTTTTTTTAATGTAAGCATTTAGGTTTATAAGTTTTCCTCTCAGCTCTGCTTTGACTCTATTCCACAAGTTTTGATATGTTGAGTTTTCTTTCAGTTCAGTGTGTTTTTGTTTTATTTTTCTCTAGAGTCCTCTTTGTCCTGTGGGTTATTTAGAAGTTGTTTAATTTTCAAATTTTTCCTATCTTTCTCTTACTGTGTTCTGTTTTGATTTCATTATAATCACAGAACACACTATATGATTTTAGTTATTCTTATTTTAGTAAGGTTTGTTTTATGACCCAGGATATAGACTGTCTTGTGAATATTGATAAATGCTTGAAAATAATATATATTCTGCTGTTGTTAAGTAGGGTATCCTAGAAATGCCAGTCAATCCTATTAGTTAGTATGTTGTTGGATTCTTTTATAGTCATGCTGATTTTCTTTTTTACACCTTTGCTGATTAATCTAGCAATTGTTGAGAGAGGGGTGTTGACATCCCTAGTTATATTTGTCCCTTTTCTATGGCTTAAGTTATTTTCTGCCATTTTATTACTAGTTTTATCACTTTATTACTTGTTTCCTTATTTTCTGTTTGTTCTGCTTTTCTTTTTTTTTTTTTTTTTTCCTGCTTTTCTTAAATTTGTGAACATTTTCTTGAATTTCATTTTTGGTTTTCAGAGTGTCTTTGAGAGTCTCTCTTTGGATAGCTTTTTTTTAGGTGATTCTTGCTATTATAATTTACATTAAAAATATTTTGTGCTGGGGCCGGGTGCGGTGGCTCAAGCCTGTAATCCCAGCACTGTGGGAGGCCGAGGCGGGTGGATCGCGAGGTCAAGAGATCCAGACCATCCTGGTCAACATGGTGAAACCCCATCTCTACTAAAAATACAAAAAATTAGCTGGGCATGGTGGCGCGTGCCTGTAATCCCATCTACTCAGGAGGCTGAGGCAGGAGAATTGCCTGAACCTGGGAGGTGAAGGTTGCGGTGAGCTGAGATCGCGCCATTGCACTCCAGCCTGGGTAACAAGAGCAAAACTCCGTCTCCAAAAAAAAAATATTTTGTGCTATATTATTAACAATATTTTACCACTTTGAGTAAATATAAAAACCTTACCTATTTTAGAGAACTTTACCTTCCCCCTTTAGAATATAATTATAATAGTTTTGTGTTTTCCCTGATATAACTGTATTATTTTTATATACATTAGGAGTACATCAAATAGGTATAATTTTTGCTTTAGCCGTTAAACATTTATTCTTAAAGAGAAGGATAGGCTTTTGTCTTTACTTCCATTTCTCCCATTTCATTACTCTTTCTTCTTTTCTCTTGTTCCAAGTTTCTTGTTACTTACTTTCTGGTTGGAAGACTTCTGATATGGCTCTGATGACTGGAAGAACACCAGGGTCCTTTGTCTCTTAGCAATTAGATAAACAACACGGACACATGTGGAGTGGTTTCAAGGTTTCAAGGAGCAGAAAGTTTAATAAGCAAGAAAGAAGGAAAAGGCTCTCCCGTACAGAGACCAAGGGAGGGATGCTCCAAAGGGAGAGAAAAACCCTGAGTACAGCAGAAAACAGTCAGTTATATTAGGAGGCTGATTTGCATAGGGCTCAGGGGATTGGTTTGACCAGGCGTGTCATTCCCATAGTCTGTGAAAAGCCTGGCTCTCCCACTCTAACCTTTTAATATGCAAATACAGGTCACCATGATATCCTGCATAGGTGGAGTCATCTGGAGGCGGCCATGACACTTGGTAAACATGGCGACAAGTAGAAGACGGTGGGAATCACCATGTTGAATGGACCAAGTTTATAGTAGCCAGCATTTGCCTATCAAAGTTTGCCGGTCTGGCTTTTCAAGCTGCTTTTCTAAAAGCCACTTTTCTATTAGAAAAGAAATGTTTCCGGAGCTGCCTTTATTAAAAGAAAAAGAACCATACTGAGGACTCCTTACTCTCTCAATCTGCCTAAAATAATTTCTTAATAACTCCTGTAATATTCCCCCCCCGAGGAGATGTCACCCTAACTGCTGTTGGGGGTCTTGGATGATGACTCTTTTTGGCTACTTCCTGCTGAAAAGGGACGTCATGTGGGGAAGAGCAACTAGGCTTCTTCCTGGGGTCCATCTGAGGGTCCTTGGAAGAATGATGTGCCCATGCGTGGTTCCCTTTGCAACACCATTTGGAGTTTGATTGCTTCTAGGCAAGCGGAAACTGAGTTATAGTATTGAGTATACAGGGTACAAATATTAAGCCAAGACATATAAGCAAGAGGGGGCTTAATAAAGGACTTAACCAATTCCATAAAGACAACTAGAATTCATTAAAGAGGGTTCGTAGCCACCCGGGGCTGAAGCCTGCATTTTTTCTTAGCCTGTCAATTATTTTGATTTGATCTTTAAGTACCTGTAGGTTTTACTCTACTTTTTACTAGAGGTGTTAATCCAGAAGCAGCATGTTTCATTTAAAAGTGCACAGGTACCTCCTACTTCAGCTATAAGGACATCTAAGGCCCATCTATTTTGTGCTACTACTGAGGCTAAAGAGTCTGTAGATTGCTGTTGTGTCTCTGTGGCACCCACAGTTGCTTTCCATCCTTGTTGCATCATAATGGAAGTATTAAGTACTGATCTTTCAAGGAGAGGGGTGCCCATAAGCCAGAGTTGACCTCTGGCTATAGAATTTCTCATCCATAATTTTTCTAAGATGATGTTGTCATGTGCATGACCTCCCCAGTCTACCCTTTCAGTTGAATCTTCATACGATGGCATAGAAATGACAGATCTCTTCGTCCAGCATATTTGAGATAATGCAGATTCTAGAAAACAGCCTAATTTAGGGATGTCCCCAGATGGTGCTGCCATCTTGGTAGAATTTAAAAATAACAGGTCAGGAACTACTGATACTATAGTACAATATCCTTTCCAGTGCCTTGGGAGGATTAAGTGTATCCAGGAGCCACAAAGAAAATATAGCCCTGTTCCTTAAAAAGATGGTTCTAAGCTGTGGCTTGTGAGAGACACCAGCAGATTTTTCTCACATCAGAAATTTCTCTTCTTTACATATAATATGGGCAATTTTGGAATAAGGATATCCAAATTTAGGATAGTCATTTATGATGCCATTTGGAATTTGACATGCCAGGTGAGAAGGATTCACCTTACAAATGGAGTTTCAAAAAATTAGAGACATAATTTGCCCTGGCCAATATCTCAAATGATCCCTGTGGCAAGGGCTGTTAGTCCAGTTGTCTCCAGTTCACCCACAGGTTTGAAAGCCATATGCACGGGCTTACAGATTATTAGCAAGCACCATACAAGGGTCTGGAATTCCATGGCGCGGGGCGGGGGGGCATATTTGGAAAGGCCCATGTGTTATTTTTATATTACAGTCAACGTGGTGACTTAGAGCATACCACTCCCATTGGGACTTCCAGCCAGAAGAAGAGGCTAGATTCTGAAATCCCCCCATTAGGGCTTCTGATCCGTTTAGATTGCTCTTGTGTTTTCCTATCCAAATCTTTGAACTATCAGCAATTACAAGTGTAATGTTACAATATCTGAGATCACCCATGTATGGTCCTTCCCTGCTACTTTTAAAGCAGAGGGAGGTATTTCCTATTACCCAGTCAGCTTTTCCCAGCCTGAGGGTGTGAGTTTATCTTTGGGGGAGTGTGTTCTTTGGCATTAGGAGAAGAGCGTTGTATTTAAAGAAGTTAGTTACCCAGTTACCCAGTGCTCCCATACCATGTCCCATTATCACTTGTTAAGTCTTTAAGGGTTAAAGGTAAAGCTAACAAAGGGAATCCTGGTGAGTTGTGGGTCATTGAAGTGTTCCTTAATATAAATTAACTGAGCAAACCACTTAGGACAGACTCAACAATTAGTCTTGTTGTCCAAATGGGCCATGGCTGGTACTGCAGGAGCTAAAGGATGTGACGTGTCACTGAGTCCAATAAGAAGTCTTAACAGACTTATTGATAGTAAAACGCTCGTGTTTATTTGCTGTTAGTAACTGTTACTCCTATTAGGAGGATAGTAATTAAGCAAAATGCTACAATAATGGAGATTCTCTTTACAGTATTGCACTCTGAGGGTGCTACAGTATATAATCCTACTGCAAATAGTAGTTTAGCAATTCCTGCGGGAGTGGCACAGTAAATAATTTCCATCCAAAAGAAATTCTGGTATTTGGCAATGAATCTCAAAAAGAGAGGTAGAAATGACACAAAATATTTGGTGAGGTAGGGGTGAGACTAAGATGAGTAGTTCTCAGTTACTTATCTTTTGTGATTTTTAGCTTAAGATCTCCTATTTCTTCACATTGATATTCAGGATATTACTCTGGGCTGTTAGGGGTTGATCCCTCAGCTCTTCAGGGTTTGACTTGAGTGGTAACTTTTATTGCCTACGGGGTTGAAAGAACACTATAAGGCCCTTCCCAGCTTGGGTTTAGGGAGGGAGAGAGAGAAGGGAGAGCCTTTACCAGTACCAAATCTCCTGAGTTAAATAGCAGTGGTCCTTTTTCCTGGGGTTGGGCATTTGCTAATTGTGCTAATTCTTACCGGAAATGAGCCAGAGAGGTTACATGCTTAACTAGCTCAGAGGTTTATTGATCTAACAGAAAATCATTAGTAAGGCAAGGCCATCTGTACAGCATCTCAAAAGGGCTAAGACCTAATTTTGAAGGGACATTTCTTATTTGTAGTAAGGCTGTAGGAAGAAGAGTGACCCAAGGAAGGCGAGTTTCTCGGGATAATTTTCTGAGGTGTCTGTTGTTGATATCATTAGTTTTCTCTACCTTTCCTGAGGATTGGAGTCTTCAAGCACAATGGAGATGATATTCTATGCCTAGTGCTTTTGAGACCCCTATGTGACAGCTGCCTTAAATGAGGGCCCACTGTCACCTAGGTAGACCAAAACGAGGAGTTATTTCATTAACACTTTTATTACCTGAGAGGTTTTTTCTGTATGGCATGGAAATGATTCTACCCAGTTAGTGAAGGTATCTTCCCATACCAGCAGGTATGGAATGCCTTTTGTCTTTGGCATATGGTTGAAGTCTGTCTGCCAATCTTCCTCTGTAACTTCCTATTCTTTGGGTTTGAGAAGGAAGGAGTTACTTGTTCAGAGGATTATTTTTAAGACAGACTTCACAAGCATTAACAACTTGCTTGATTGTTTTAGTAATGTTGGAAACAAATGCTTGGTGCCACAAAGAAGAATTAGCACTCAGGCAAAAAGTCTCCTCAGCAGGGCAATTTACTTTTGCAGAAGGGTGCTGCCTGCCTCAGTCATGATCACAAAAGTACACCAAACAAAGGAGAGAAGGGGTTTTTATCCCTAATGCAGTTCCTGTCCCTGTGCCCTTTTCCCCTTGGCTAGGGTTGGACTACACAATCTAAGCTGATCCAGTTGGCTAAGGCTTAAACTTTAAAAAATATGTTTAGCACACAATTTGTAAGAGAAGGAGAGGGTAGGGTCGGAGTGGTCTGTCCATTATAGTACAAGTCATATCTGGGCATGTCAGGGCATGACTAGAGTGGAAGGATGGTTTGCAGGCTGGAAACAGGAGTACAGGGAGGTTGGGCTTTTGAGCAAAGGATAAGAACGTTACACAGTTAAACCTTTTGAAGAGGAATTTATTATTCCTAACAGTAAGTTCTCTCATGAAAACAATCTCTGGGCACATTAAGTTTTATCCTTTCCCAAGTGAAAAGCTTGGTGAAAGATTTTAAGGACTTTCCATTGGCTGGAGGTTGGCAAGTAGAGTTTTGCATTCTCTGACCATAGCCATCCTGAGGGCTGAAAAGTGTACCCTGGAGAAGTGGCCCATTCTATTTTTGTAGGGGAGCAGAGGTTTAATTTCTCTTATGGACCCTTCCCAGATTAGAGGGGTGTGAAGTGTGTTCATGTCTTGAGGCTTCCTTGACACTAATGTAGCTGCCTAGTCAGTGAATCCATTTCCTTGGCTACCTTCTCTTGTCTTTTGATTTCCCCTACAATGCATCACTGCTATTTATTTTGGAAGGAAAACTGAGGATAATAACCTGTTAATTTCCTGGTGATATTTTATAGGAGATTCATTCGTGGTAAGAAAATGCCTTTCCTTTCAAATGGCAGCATGAGCGTGGAGAAACTGGAAAGCATACTTAAGAGTCAGTGTAAATGTTAACTGCCTTTCCTTTGTTTAATTCAGTTGCTCTTGTAAGAGCTATTAGCTCAGCTAATTGAGTGCTCCTGCCTGGAAGGAGAGATGCACTTTCAATGATGTCATTTAGAGTGACTATTGGTATCCGGCCTGAGGGATGCCTTTTTCTACAGAAGAGCTCCCGTTTGTAAAGAGCATCCAGACCTGGTTCTCTAGGGGAGTTTCCCTGAGATCTTCCCTGACTGCATAGGTCTGTACTCTATGACTTGTTCATAGTCATGCTCAGGTTCCCCTGTTTCTTGGGGAGGAAGGCAGCTGTATTAAGGCAAGAACAGGTCTTTAACTGGATGTTGGAACCCTCTAACAGCAGGGCATGATAAATAAGGAGCTGGTTATCTGTTAGCCAAAGGCTCCCCCAGAGTATTGTAGTCCTGCCATGTTATGTGGGATGTAAACAGTTAAATCATTTCCTAGGGTTAATTTGGAGGCTTCTGAGGCCGGCCAAGCCACTGGGACAATGGCTCGGAGACATGGCTGGCCATCCAGAGACGTGCTGGCCATCTGTTAACCACCAAATCAAGTTTACTTAGCTGTTGAGCTGGTCCGCAGGCCTGTGTTAAAACTCCCACAGCCATTCTCTTCCTTTCTGATACATACAGATTGAAGCCATTTCCTACAGGAAGGCTGAGAGCTGGTGCCTTAAGCAAGGCTTGTTTTAGCTGGTCAAAGGCCATTCGAGCTTCAGATTCCCAGGTTAAAAGGTGAGTTTTAGCTCCCTGAGTTTTTCTTTTATTTATTTATTTATTTATTTAGAGACAGAGTCTCACTCTGTCGCCCAGGCTAGAGTGCAGTGGCATGATCTCGGCTCACTGCAACCTCTGCCTCCCAGGTTCAAGCAGTTCACCTGTCTCAGCCTCCCAAGTAGCTGGGACTATAGGCGCAGGCCACCACTCCGAGCTAATTTTTGTATTTTTAGTAGAGACAGGATTTCACCGTAGTGGTCAAGCTAGTCTCAAACTCCTGACCTCAGGTGATCCACCCACCATGGCCTCCCAAAGTGCTGGAATTACAGGCATGAGCCACCGTGCCCAGCCTGCGTTACTTTTTTGAGGTTATGTAATGGGCAGGCTATTTCACCATACCCCGATATCCATAGTCTACAAAATCCTGTAATACCCAAAAATTCTTTTTGTTGCCTGAGGGTTTTGGGGAGGGGGAAGGAGGAAATAGGCTTAATCCTTTCTTCCCCTACTGTTCTGGTTTCCTCAGACAGCACTAAACTTAGGTACTGCCTGAGGTTTTGCAAAGCTGGGCTTTGGGTTTTGAAATCTTATATCCCCTTTTAGCTAAGAAGTTGAGAAGAGCTTCAGTGCCTTCCGGAGAAGTTTCTTCAGTTAGGGCACTGAGCAGAGTATTACCAACGTACTGCAGGATGCTAACTTGAGGATGAGAAAACTCAGGTCTTTTGACTCTGCCTATCCAAACAGATGAGGACTATCTTGAAATCTCTAGGCAGTACTATCCATGTTAGGGTGGTCTGGCGGGAGGGATCTTTGAAGGCAAACAGGTATTGAGAGGACATAATGTTATGGAGAACAAGGCATCCTTTAAATCTAGGACTGTAAATCAATTAGTTTCATCAGGTATTTGAGTTAACAGTGTATAAGGATTAGGTACCACTAGATGGATTGGAACTACAGCTTCATTAATGAGGTGAGGGTCCTGTACTAGTCTCCATTTCCTATTGGGTTTTTGTACTCCTAATATTGGGGTGTTGCAGGGGCTATTACAGTGTTTGAGGAGGCCTGGCATCTTTAGGTTATTAATAATGGCTTTTAGCCCTTTCCTAGCCTGTGGCCTTAGGGGGATACTGTCTCTGGTTAGGAAGAGAAGTGGGATCCTTAAGCTAGATCTGAACTGGCCTAGCAGTTATAGCTTGACCTGTTCTTCCTTGAGTTGCCCACACTTCTG
Source organism: Sapajus apella (assembly GCF_009761245.1). Taxonomy (NCBI): domain Eukaryota; kingdom Metazoa; phylum Chordata; class Mammalia; order Primates; family Cebidae; genus Sapajus; species Sapajus apella. The sequence goes on along the minus strand of NW_022437012.1, from coordinate 1,713,484 downwards.
GATTAATTTTAGCTTCCTTGGGGAAGATGGAGGGTTTGTCCTGGTGCAATAAGGATGCTGGCCACCATGCTAGCTAAATATGTCTACCTAATAAAGGAATGGGACTTTCAGGCATGGATTAAAAAGGCATGTGTAGATAGTAGGTCCCCCTATCTGCAGCTTAAGGGGTTGAGAAAAACATCGAGTTAGAGTTTTTCCTGAGATGTCTCTTACCATCATGCTCTAGGGGAAGATGGGAGGCCTGAATTAGAGAGAAGAGAGAGACTGGCTCCAATATCCAGAAGGAGAGCTACCTTCCTCCTTTGAATTTCCAGACTCACCCAGGGCTCCTGTGCTGTAATGACAGCCCGAGTCTCTGGAACCAGAGGTTTGAGCCCCGGGACACATCAGTCCTGCTGGACCATCTGTGAGACTGGTTCTGAACCCAGTCTCTTTATCTCTTGGGGCAGATCCATCTGAAGTGGTCTCTGCCACAGGATAGACAAGGTAGAGGTGGCTTCATCTTGCTGCCTGGGCCTTCCTTCTTTAAATGCCCTGAATTGCCAGTCAATAACAGATAAGAGATTTGGCCCTGGTTTTTCATAGGCCCTCTAATTTGCACCTTAAAAAGTGCTGGCCGGGTGCAGTGGCTCATGCCTATAATCCCAGCACTTTGGGAGGCCAAGGTGGGCAGATCACCTGAGGCCAGAAGTTCAAGAGCAGCCTGACCAACATGAAGAAAACCTGACTCTACTAAAAATACAAAAATTAGCTGGGTATGGTAGCACATGCCTATAATCCCAGCTACTCAGCAGGCTGAGGCAGGAGAACTGCATGAACCTGAGAGGCAGAGGTTGCAGTCAGCTGAGATCGTGCCATTGTACTCCAGTCTGGGCAACAAGAGCAAAACTCTGTCTCAAAAAAAAAAAAAAAAAAAAAAAAGGTTTTTTTGCCCATTTTTCTCCTGAGTTATTGGGGTTCCAGTTGTCTACCGGAACTGCTTCCCTTCCTATTGGGAATAGAGCTTCCACCTCTTCCTCACCTTCCCTATCTTCTCTTTTTCTCTTTGGTCTGCTGTAGGAGGCATGTTGCTCATCTCCGTAATTTTCTGCATTTGCAGAAATGCCTGCTTTTCGGCTGCAGTGAGGGTCTGACTTAAGAGCAACATAATACTTCTGTATGTGACGTTAAACACCTGAGTTAAATCTTGGAAAGTTTCTATATACCTTTTGGGATCATCAGAAAATTAGCCTGTCTCCCTTTATTTGCTTAACTGGAGCCCTCATGGCACCATTCCCATCAGGCATTTCTTGCAGAGGTAAGAGGAAAGTGCGGAGAGTAGGTAATACTGAGGATGGTGGAGCTGGGGGAGCTGATGGTATGATTGGAGGGGGACTGGAAGGGTTGGGACATTCAGTAGCTGTCTCAGGTTGCTCCTCTGGAATCTGCTTTAGCTCTGTAGGCCTGCCTGCCATGGCTGCTAAAAGAACTTGGTTGATTATACAGACCTTGTAAAGATCTGGGTTGTCTTGCAGAGCAAAGAAAGTCTGCACATAGGGGACCTCAGTCCATTTGCCCTTCTGTCTGCAGAAAAGATCTAACTGTTGGATAATGTTAAAATCAAGGCTCCCTTCAGTAGGCCAGGTTTGTCTGTCTCCAAGCTGGTAAGAAGGCCATGCCCATGTGCAACAGAATGAGTGGCTTTTTCTTTAAAGTCTCAGGGTCAGATGAGTCCCAGTGCTTTAAAATACACTCCAGGGGAGTGCATGTTGAAGATGATCTGTTTCCTATCTAGAATAAGTGAGAGAAGGCATCTCTTTAGTCTCTTTCCCTTCCGTATGTGACCCAGGGTGAAGGAAAAAAACAGGATCATCCTTCCCAACCATTTTTCTCCCTACTTCCTGGGTCCTGGCACGTTGTTAAATGTGCTGCCGATGGCTGTAGGCATTACCCTTCAAGCCATGGCACCAGAGGAACTAGACTTTTGAGGCCTAGTCACACTTGCGCAAGTAGCCCGAGTCCTCTGCCTATTATTTCCCTTTGACCTTCTAGACTTGTGTGACCTGTGTGTCTTCCCCTCAAAAAAATGGATCTTAGGAAATATTATATAAAAAACAAGGCTCCTTTAATGGAGGGAATGTGTTAGATTGCCTGTTATGGCCTGTGCTAAAGCATTTACCCTTAAAAATGGTTCCATTTGACATCCAGATTTAAAGCCCCCTTATTAATTAAGTACCGTCTTAATTAGAGACAGACTATGTGCCTCGAAAGAATGTGGGAACCAAATGGCTGTTTTCTTGCTAATGGGACAATATCGAGACTAAAATTTGGCTGTGGAAGACATTTAACTCCTAACTGTTGAAAGCAGAATTTTCTTGTTCGCCAAAGGGGCTTAGAGCCTGATTTCTAGCGGTACAAAAGGAAGCTGCAGTAAAAAATGTGCCTCATGAAGAGGATTTTCATTTCCACTAGGTGACACTGTTGGCTTAGAAACACTATGTGCTCTCCAGAGAAGTGGTAAGAGAGACTTGGAAATGCCCTGTGCTCTCCAGACTAGGTGCTGAGACAGAGAAATAGATGCTCACTGTGGGGGTGGGGGAAACCTCTGTTCCTAAAAGATTGCAGCCGCATTCCTGAGCTTTACTTCCAGTTAGAGAGAGTAAGAGACTGTGGATGGTAAAAGAAGGAAAGTTTTGCAACAGGATACAGTAGCTGGGGAATCTCTGCCAGGACCCAAAGCAGGCTATTGGAGGCTGGGTCCAGTCCAGAGACCTTTGAATACTGCCAGGGTGTGCCCTGACCAGAAATTGTCAGTACTTTTCACAGCCTCGCATGATGGCAGGGTTTTCCTTTAAAAGGAGACTAGTTTGGACAGAGCCAACATTCCTGGCACACTGAGGGCTCTAGGGAATTGACTAGGTCCTCCTTAGCAGGCCTCACGTCTGAGTCTTTAAGTCTTGTGGCCCATACTCAGCTGCCAAATGCCCGATTTTTGAGAGTTCTTTGAGAGAATAAAAAACTGAGGATGAGAAGCCTCAGAAATAAAATTGAAAGAGTCTGTTCCCATACTCACCACTCCAATGAATGTTGTACCTCGATTCCCTGCCACTGCACCAAAATGATACAGCTCTGATGACTGGAGGAACACCAGGGTACTTTGTCTCACACCGATTATATACACAACACAGACACGTGAAATGGTTTCAAAGAGCGGAAAGTTTAATAGGCAAGAAAGAAGGAAAAAGCTCCCTCGTACAGAGACAGAGAGGGGGCTCCAAATGGAGAGAGAAGTCTCAAGTGTGGCAGAACACAGTCGGTTATATTAGGATGCTAAAGGAGGCATTGTCTGGTTTGCATAGGACTCAGGGGATTGGTTTGATCAGGTGTGTTATTCAGATAGCCTGCGAAAATACTGGCCCTTCTACTCTAACCTTTTAATAGGCAAATGCAGGTTGCCATGATGTCGTACACATCAGAATCATCTGGAGGTAGCCATGACACTTGGCATATGTGGTGACAAGGAGAAGAGGGTGGGAGTCACCACACTGGATGGACCCAGTTTCTAATCTCGCTGACATTTACATATCAAAGCTTGCCAGCCTGGCTTTCCAAGCCACTTTTCTATTAGAAATGTTTCAGGAGCTGCCTTTACTAAAAAAAAAAAATCCTTACCGAGGACTCCTTGCCATAACTGTCTAAAATAATTTATGAATAACCCCTGTAATATTTCCTAGAGCATTATTTCAGGGATGATCTGTCGGTGATAATTTTCTTAAATTTTTCTGAGAATATCATTATTTACTCTTCATTCCTCCTATAAAGTGTTTTCTCTTGACATAGAATTCTGGACTGACAGGCTGGGGTTTGTTTAGCATTTGAAATGTTTTTGTACACTTCCTGAGATGGTTTGGATGTTTTTCCCCTCCAAATCTCATGTTAAAATGTGATTCCCAGTGTTGGAGGTAAAGCCCAGTGGGAGGCAATTAGATCATAGGAGGAGATCTCTCATAAATGGCTTATTACCATGCCTTTGGTGATAAGTGAGTTCCTGCTCAGTTAGTTAACCTGAGATCTGGTTGGTTCTGGGACCTCCCACCGTAGCTCTTTTGCTTCTGCCCTTGCCATGTGGTGTGTCTGCTCTCACTTTGCCTTCTGCCAGGATTGTAAGCTTCCTGAGGCCCTCACCAGAAGCTGAGCAGATGTTTGTGCTGTGCTTATACAGCCTTCAGAATCATGAGCCAATTAAATCCCTCTTCTTTATAAATTACTCGGTCTCAGATATTTATTTATAGTGATGCAAGAACAGCCTAACTCATTTTCTTTTGGCCTTCCTGGTTGTAGATGAGAAATTTATTCCAATTTGAATTGTCATTGCCTATTGGTAATTTCTCTCTTTTTTTAAAGTTGCTTTCAAGATTTTTATTTTGTGTTTAGTTTTTAGTATTTTGATTATGATGTGTTATAAGGTAGATTTATTTGGATTCATTTTGTTTTGGGTTCACTTGGATCTTGAATCTGCATTTTGTTTTTACCAAATCTGTAAAAATTTTACAAACGAAATACTCAAATATTTTATTATTTTATTGTCCTAAAAACTGTTTCTCATCTCTTAAATACTCTAGTAAAATGAATGTTATCTTATTTTTTTCTTCTCCCACAGGTTGCTGACAGTCTGGTTGTTGTCATCTTTTTATTTTTTTGATCTGTTTTTTCTGTGCTGTTCTTTCTAATGTCTATTGCTCTTTCTTTAGATTCATTGATTATTTTTTCTTTCTTACCTTGATACTGTTGAGCCCATCTAATCGGTTTTTATTCGTTACTGTATTTTTCAGTTATATAATTTGCGTTTGGTTCTTTTATATCTTCTGTTTCTTTGCTGAAATAATCTTTTTTCTAATTTTCTTTTCAATGGCATTCATAATGGCTGCTTCCATTAAAACATTTTTCTGATGACTGCTTCCAAATCTTTGTCAGGTAATTCCAACATCTGAGTCATTTCAGTGTTGACACCTGCTGATTGTATTTTCTTACTCTAGTCAAGATTTTCCTAGCTCAGTGATTTTAGATAGTATCTCAGACATTTGAGGCATTTTGTTAATGAGACTTTGGATTGTATTTAATTGTCTGTAGTAGGGAGTCACCTTGGTAGCATACTGGTCTTGGCCTACTTTTTAAATTTTGGTCAGTTTCACATGTAGTTAGTTCAATGTTAACTGTCCTGTTCGGGATTACATTTCAAGATTTAAGTATCCCTTTTTCCATCTACCTTTTCTCCCAAGTCTCCCCCCTCCCTTTCTGTTTGGGAGACACCACTTGCTATGGCTGTGCAATGGTTGCAGTGGAAGTCCAGGCTTCCCCCTCAGCTTCTGCTAGCACCAGCTCAACAGGGGAAGCTGAACACCTCCTGCTACCAATAAGTGGATATGTTTTCTGCTTCTGTTTACCACCACCCTAGAGAAGATACTGTGAAGTATTGCTCAGTACTGTTTGGAAGTAGATAGAAGTTCAGACTTCTTTTTTACTCGCTGCCTGGTCAAACCAGGTGGCACATGAAAGTAGGCTTCTCATTTGGTTTCCATGGACACTAGCAGAGAAGGGCTCAGTTTTATTCCCATTGGATTTGGCATTGTCAGGTTTCTGTCCTACCACATACCCTTTTCTGGTCCTTTTCCTAGAGAAGGCAGCCTTTTCTTGGGCTCTTTCATCAGCACCTATTGGCATTTCTGGATTACAGAATTCTACAGTACCCAGTCTGTGACATATAGGAAATGAAAAGAAAACCCAAGGTATACAGTCCAGAAATAAACCCATATATTCAGTGGAGGAAATGATCGTTTCTTCAACCAAAGGTACATTGGACTAACCTTAGTAACTTTTAGAAAAAGATTAATGCTTGGTCTCTTCCCCAGACAAATACAATCAGAATGAGAGATAGGTCAGGGAGGTAGGCTGCATAAGTATATAAAATATTTGCAGGTGCTTTGAATGGGGGCCAACACTGAGAAGCACTGTTTGAAGCACACTGATGAGTTTTTTCAGATAACCATTTGACCTGATTCTGACCAATAAGAGTCTTCGTAAGGTAACTTTTATAAGGAAACTTGTTCTTTTGAACTTTGTCACATGTGGATATGAATCTTGGAATTGCTGTGACCATCTTGCTAAAGGCTTATGAATACAGCCAACACTTGGAATGCAGATGAGAAAGATGGAAAGAAACCTAGTCTTTGTGTCCCTCATCTGCAGATTAGCTTGCTCTGGAGTCTTTTGTGCCACTATACTTTCCATTATATGAAAAAAGTATGTTCTTACTGTTTCAGCTGTATGTTTGAATTCTAACTGGTATCTGGAAGTTTCTAAACTGCTATAGCTAGTGAGAAGAAAAATTAGTGGTAAAATATATCACTGTTCTCTACTATGTTATCTTAGTCCATTTTCTCTATAACAGAATACCTGAGACTGGGTAATTTATTTTAAAAAGAGGTTTATTTTGGCTGGGAAGTCCAAGATCAGATGGCCGCATCTGGTCAGTTTCTGAGGGTTTCATGCTGTGTCATAACATGGCAGAGAAGCAGAAGGAGAAGTGAGTACATGTGAAAGGTACAGGATACCAGGGGCGGCCTCACTTATGCCAACCCACTTGTGGTAATTAATCTAGTCCTGTGATAGTGAGAACTCACTTGCTCCCTTGAGAATTAACCTTCTCCCTGGAAAGCAACATTAATCCCTCTAAATGACCTAGTCACCTCTTAAAGGCCCCCATCTCTCAGAACCACCATACCAGGGACCAGATGTTCAACACACGAATTCTAGGGGACAAACTCAAACCATGGCACGTGTTTTCTAATATATGTCATATATAAATGTAGTGAAAATAAACCTCTCTAGTGAATATATTGATAGGTATAGCAGTTTCCTCCAGTATTAGATTTTGTTTGCTACTTATGTTAAGATGCCAGAGTAGTTAATATTGTTATTGCTTGTTTTGTCAAATTGCTTTTCTGATAGATATCTGTCTTCAGTGTTAGCAGCAATAAGTATTTCTTGTCTTTATTTTTTATCACTGGATTTTATTTTGGGGGTTGTTGTTTGCCTTTGGCATGTCATTATAATTTTCCACTTTCTTTTTTTATTTTAACTGAACATGTTGATCATTTGTCTGTGTTTTTACTCATTAGTTGTATTTTTCGGTGGGATGGGAATATCTAATCGTGCCTTTTGTACCACAGTTTAACAGCTTTGGAACTTGGGGAAGCTGTAGTTACTCTTTAATGCCTACATGATAGAATCAGTGTGAGGTTAAAATGAGATAGTTTTCTAAAGTTCTCTGAGTACTTCTGCAATGAAAATACTAGTAATCCTTTATCAATTTGCTATAAATAATCGTTACCATCTTTGTTTCCCCTTTTATGGCATTATTTATGCAATACAAAATTACATTTTAAGTAATATGTAGCCAAATATGTCACTTCCTAGTAATAATTTAAATATAAGAATAAAAGGCATAACAAAATGATATAGATATATACGTGAGTTAATGTGGCAATAATATGAACTAACAAAAATACCATGGTAGCCTGAAAGTGGAAGTATTTTCAATCAAATGCTTCTTTATATTTTCACATTTATTATATACTCTTTAAACCAGTTTGCCTAAGGTCAGGATGTTTTTTAAAAGTACCGTGTCACATGTGAAGTCTTTATTCTCAACCAAGTCATTGGTATGGAAACAGCTACCAAGTTAACCCATTTATGCCTAACCCATTTATTCTATTATTGGCACACCAAGCTTTTGGGAGTTGTTTTTATTCTACTGCTCAAGGTCATTGCCAAGGTCTGATTTTTCACATGCAAAAATTTGCTACCACTAGCATAAATGGGTTAATAGATGAGGACAAGAGTCAACCAGGTTTAAAAAAATGTAAAATATGTAACCTATCAAAGTTGATTTCATTCAATTTTTTTTTTTTCCAGAAACATGATCAGGGGCAAGTCCTGTTGGATATAGTCTTCAAGCATCTTGACTTGACTGAGCAAGACTATTTTGGTTTACAGTTGGCTGATGATTCCACAGATAACCCAGTAAGCTTAAGATTTTGTCTTTCATTTTTATTTAGTTTTTCCTCTGTTTAGTATAGAAAGTCCTTTCTGATTTACAATGTTCACTGATTTAATGAGTCTTCTTTTTCTTAAATAGAAGTAATTCTTTTGCTTTGGTTCCTCTTGACGTTTTACTGTTTCAGAAATTATTGGCTTTAAGGTTTTTGTAATTATGTCAGATAGTGTCCGTTTCATTAATTATGTGTCTCAGACAATTAAAAAGTAAATCCAATTTATGCCTGTTGACTGAAAGAGAGGAAATTGGGCATAAAGGTTAAAATATCTTCAGATGTATATAAATTAGTCTGCACTAAAGTAAAATTAGTTTTTTATTGTATTTATAGAGAGCTATTTCTAATAAAAATTCTTAATTTAGTCAATGTAAAATTTCCAAATTTCATCAGAGACCCTCATAAATGAGATAGAGATTAAATTTCAGAGCTGAACAATTTGCCATTAAGTTCCTTGGATTTTTACTTATTCTTCAGTAATTGCAATTGTGGTTCTTTTAATTAGAAAGATCACATCATAGAAATAGAAGATAGTATGTGATGAATAATAGAAATATTTACTTTGACAGTTAAGCATTATAAAATGCATTAAAGGATATAACTTACTCTGAACCTAGATAAGAGTATACAAGCAAATTCCAAGTGAATTCTTTGTAAATTTATATTCTTATACAGTGAGGGACTTCTACAATAAAGTATAACCTTTTGATTAGTGTAAGAGGATGTCGAATTTGAAGGGAATGTTTTGTATACTTTTAGAAAAAGTAGGCTGAAGAAATAGTTCTGGATTAGTGTTCTAGAAATCTGTTTATAAGGCTATATTAATAGAAGGGCTATAGAAAATACAAATAATGTTTATGAGACAAGTTGGTTCACCCCTCGGACCCCCATGGTTGTGGTCTTCGTTCTCTGAGTGAATAGGTAGTGGGAATTATATATGAAACGTTAAATACTACCACTTATTTTCTTTTTCCTTTTTTTTTTTTAAGATGGGGTTTCACCATGTTGGTCAGGCTTGTCTCGGACTCCCGACCTCACGTGACCCACCCACCTTAGCCTCCAAAGTGCTTGGATTACAGGTGTGAGCCACTACACCTGGCCTTCTTATTATTATTATTATTTTTGAGATGGAGTCTCACTTTGTTGCCCAGGCTGCAGTGCAGTGGTGCAGTCTCAGCTCACTGCAACCTCACCCTCCTGGGTTCAAGTGATTCTCCCGTCTCAGTCTCCTGAGTAGCTGGGACTATAGGAGTGCACCACCAGCCCAGCTAGTTTTTGTATTTTTAGTGGGGATGGGGTTTCACCATGTTGGTCAGGCTGGTCTCGAACTCCTGACCTTGTCATCTGTCCACCTCAGCCTCCCAAAGTGCTGGGATTAAAGGCATGAGCCACCGTGCCTGGCGCCACTTATTTTCTTGACATCATTTACTGATTTTGTATTACGAACTAGCCATGGAAAAATATAAGGGTGACGCAAAGAAAAGCAAACCAAGGGCCAGCTAGTGTCAGTGAAAATGCTTTTATATCGAACTAAAAATAAACTTTCCTCATACTTTGATGCCTTCACTAGATGACTTGAGCTTCTTCAGAGGCCTACAGTTATACTGTTGATTCCTGATAAATAAACCCATGTGAAAATGGAAGTGAATAGAAATGTCAATAATGAAACCTTTCCCAGAGTGAACCTAAAATAACCAAAGTAGTCAGAATGTAGTTTAAAGGAAGTTTATTCAAGTGCAAAGATTGAGGACTTCAGCCCAAGATACACTTCCAAGCTGCCTTGGGGAGTGCTCTGGAGAACGTAAGAAAGGTTCAAGTTTTTTTTTTTTTTTTGTTTTGTTTTTTCCCTGAGATGGAGTCTTGCTCTGTCCCGAAGACTGGAATACAGTGATGCCATTTGGCTCACTGCAACCTCTGCCTCCCGGGTTCAAGTGATTCTCCTGCCTCAACCTACCAGTAGCTGGGACTACAGGTGCATGCCACCAAGCCCAGCTAATTTTTTTTTATTTTTAGTAGAGACAGGGTTTCACTGTTTTAGCCAGGATGGTTTCAATCTCCTGACCTCGTGGTCTGCCTGCCTCGGCCTCCCAAAGTGCTGGGATTACAGGCGTGAGCCACCGTATCCGGCTGAAAAGTTCAAGTTTTTAAAGAATAAAGAGGATCAATCAGGAGAGTGAGTAAGTGCAAAAGCTGTTCTTCAGGAATTCTCATTGATTTATAGAAATGACATTGGTTAGTGATTGGCTATACTTGATTGTAAACTGTAGAGTATATAGCAGTTTATGGCTACTTGGCTTCAGTCCACAGCCCACATAGCAAGTAGCTTCAAGAGGTAATTATGTATTTGAAGGGAGAGTGAGATGTGACTGCTGTTACTTTTTCAATGCCTTTCTGGTCCTGATAATTTAAAGGTGTTCATATTCCTCAGATAAAAGGTTTTTTTCCTTTCTTACCAGAAAGGCAAATTGTGAGCCAAGCAAATACCTGAAAGGTGACTGTTATACCTCACTAAGTACAGCATGGAGAGAAAAAATAGATAATTTTTAGATGTTGCTGACCCTTGTAAGTCAGACCCTCTAGCCATAGGCTGGCATTAGATTGACTGGGTAAGTGACAAATGACAAAAGAGGAAGAGACCAGTGACTTATCACTGTAGCCACTACTGTAAGTATAAAAAACACCCCTTTCAGGAAGTACTGCAGAAGGATTAACATTGAGATCATGTATACTACAAGAGATAAAAATTCTATCACATAAATTTGTATACAAAAAGACATGTCTCTTCTAGAGCTAATTACACCAAATTGAATGTGAGAAAAAAGATATTTTTGGCTAGATTGATCTTTTTGCTGTCTCCTAATTTTTCTTTGTCTTTTCTATCTTGAGAATGCCTTCTTAAATAAGATATATTCCAAGTTCCAAGTGTCCAGTTGTTTATGATTCAAAGTAATTCTTCCAGAAAAGTTAGAATCATAGAATTTTAAAGACCTAAAAGAGGCTTTAGAGATTATCTAGTCTCCCATTCTAATTTTTCATAAGACATTATCCCAATCCAAAGCTACTTCCTGGCATTAGTGAAACTAGGACCTAGATCTCCTAACTTCCCATGCTAGTCTTGTCCACTGCACTGCGTTTCATTATTTAAATATTTGGAAGAATTTTTGAGATACTAAAATGTGTCCACAGAAGGACCTTTAGAACACAAATCTTATAAAAAGTGTCCCATTTCTAGTTGTCTAGAGCACAAATCTTATAAGTAGTGTTCAGATTCTAGTTGTCAATGTAAAATTAAGGCTTTGAGGATAATTAATGGACTGAAGGAAATGGATGCTTTTCTTCAAGAGAACGGAGTAAGGGAGTATCATTTATAAAACATCTATTGTGAATTTGTTAATCAACTAAATGTTTTGCTTATAATATTCCATTTCATTCTAACACTACTTTCTCACTTATGCTGTGTCATTAAAATTATTTTAAAGATGAAAAACTAATGCTTATAAAAGTCAACTAATTTGTTTAATGACACACAAATTAGTTAAGTAACTGAGCAAGGACTTGAACTCAGATCCGACTTCTAAGCCTGTACTCTACTACATGATGTTGCTTCCCGAGTGATGATAATATGGATGCATAGGATTTACAAAGCAAATGAACATACTAAGGAGAGGGGGTAACCATATAATAAGATTACTGTCAGTGATCAAAGGAATTTGATAAGATTCTCCAAGAATTAATTTTCACCTGTCTTTAGTTCTGAGTTTTTAAATCTTAAAACTGAAGTATGTTGCATATACATATGCACATGTATGTGCATATGTATATATGTATGCATATTTTAAATATTAGTTTTAGAGAATCAGAGCTATTTCCTTAGACATTGAAATTAATGTAATTGGGTTTATAATTGATAAAAGGCACCCAGCATTTTATTTTTTTCTTATAAGTATTAAATAACAAATGGAATAATAGCTGACTATCTTTTCCTTTCAAATCTTCCTTTGTAATGAGTTCCAGTGCAACAAAGAAAATTACTTAAAGCTTTGACTTTTCAGAATTTCTCATGATTTAATTTAAGACCTATTTATCACAATTTTAGCTTTTAGCATAATATCTTGTTGTAGTAATATTCAGTAAATGTATGTTGAATAAATGAGGAAAATAATATGGTGGTTATAATTCATTATGCATTATTTCTTTAATTTTATGAACAGTTAAAGTTGGCTGTTTCTTAGTGGTCTTTATCAGCATGCTATTTAACAGAGCCTTCAGATTATATTATTCCTGTGCATTTCCTGTTTCTTTCCCTATTAAATTGAATTATACTACTCTTTAATAGCATGGAGGGTAGATTATTAATTATTGTTGGCCTGATCTTTCTTTACAAAGAAAGATCATTCTTCTGATATTTTTCGTTGGATTATATTTTACTCCTCTTTTTTTTGATTTACTCCTCTTTTCATAGCTCCTAACCTTGTGGTTTTCAAACTGAAGCTTGCATGAGAATCAACTGGAAGGCTTTTTAAAATACAGATTTCTGGGACCTATGCCTGGAGATCCTGAATCAGAAGGTCTATTGTGGAACTCAAGAAATTGCCTTTCAAATAAGTTCCCGTGTGTCACTAATGCTACTAGTCCAAGGAACCACATTATGAAAATCACTACTCTAACCCAGTAGACTGTTAATACTACTAAATTATGACGCTCATTTGGGACATTTGATTTACCCTTTGAAGATTTCTTTTATATAACTCAATTCTTGTATTATTTATTTCAGTAGGTTTGAGTAAATATGGGAAAAGTTACATAGAGGCTGACCATTATTTCAACAAGCCATGTCTTAGTACATGGTTACTAAAATGCTCACATTTATTTTACATATTTCACTATTTCTCTCTTATCTGTTCATATGTTTCTGCTGTAATATCTTAATTCAAGCTCTTGTTTACCTATTGTGTAATCCTCTTTGGTAGCCTGCTAAATGGTATATTTTGCTTCTGGTCTCTTATAACTCTGTTGTATTTAGAAAGGGAATGACATAGAGACCTGGGGCACACAGAAGTGTTTAAGAAGGAAGCATGAGCATATGCAGAGATCAAGAGTGAAGAAACAGGAATGCTGAATTTGAGGAACTGGAAAAAACTTCTTTTTAATAAACTTTTTAGTTATTAAACTAAACTTTAATAAAATTAAACTTTTATTTAATAAAAGGAGAAAGGGGGTAAAAGATGAAGTTTGAGGAGTAAAAGATGAGATTTGAGCAGTACATGAGATCATGAAATGCCTTTTAATCCATGATAAAATCAAACTTACCTATGAATTCATTTATATGACTTACACAAGACTTGTATTTTAGACATGTCCCTTTGGTTATAGTGTAGTCAGTAACTAATAGACAGTTGGGAGATTGTTGGAATAAAGAAATTACTAAAAAAGTAATGGTTGGCTGTGGGGAATGAAGAAAAGTAGATGAGTGGTGGATGTAATTCAATTAGGAGATAAAGTCAACAAGAGTTGATTTGATTGAAATAGAGTGTGTTCATGAGGAAAAGGGGTAAATCAAGGTTACTGTTTCAAATTCTGTTTTTGGCAACTTCGTAAATAGAAAAACATGCAAATAGTATTGTTGGTTTTCTTTTTCAAGTTGTTTATTGCTAGCATATAGAAATACAGTTAAGTTTGTGTATTGATTTTGTATTCTGTACCCTTCCTGAATTCACTTAATTCTAGTAGCTTTTTGTAAATTCTATAGAATTTTCTACACAGATTAATATGTATATATATGGTAAATTACATTGATTTTCATTTTTTAAACCAACTTTGTGTTTCTGGGATAAACCCAAGATAACTAACTGATGGTATGTTAACCTTGTATCTTGGGACCTTGCTAATACACATTACTATTAGTAGTTTTGTTTTCATTGCTTCCTTAGGATTTTCTGTGTAAATAGTCTTGTCTTTTGCAAATAGGGACAGTTTTACTTCGTCCTTACCAGTCTTTGTCCTTTTTGTTTGTCTCATTTTTAAATTCATTATTGCATTGGCGGAGGACACCAGGGCAAAGATGAATAGAAGTGATAGGAACAGACTACCTTGTCTTGTTCCCGATTTTAGATGAAAGTACTGTTTCCCCATCAAATATACTGTTGAGTTTTTTCCCTCAATCAGTGTAACTGGGGCATAATTTACATAGAATAAAATTGAGCAGCCATTCATAATGAAAACTGAGCAAAACTTGGAAAAGAAAGGAATCTTTTTACTGTAACACAGGACATTTAATAAATAAAGGTGCATCCAGGAAATGCAAAGTGAAACTATAATGAAGTAGCACTTCCACGGGAAGTAGTATGTCCGCTAGAAGTATATCCACTAGAATAGTTAAAATTAAAAATTCTTTCCATACCAAGTGTTGACAAGGATATGGAACAACTGATAAAGTTGCTTGTGGTAATTTAAAATGATACAACCACTTTGAAAAATAGTTGGAAATTTTCTTGTAAAGTTAAACATAGATTTAGTATATACCACTGAGAAATCCCACTTTTAGCTATTTATCCAAGAGAAATGAAAACATGTCACATAAAGCTTTGTATACAAATGTTCATAGTTTTATTCATAATAGCCCAAGTGTGAATAAACTTTAATGTCCATCAATAAACAAAGAGATGAAAAATAACTGCTGTGTATCTATAGAGTGGAACACTATATGGTTCTATTTATATTAACTTACGGAACAAGCAAAACTGACACATAGTGACCAAAAGCAGATCAGTGTTTGCCTAGGGTTTGGCAGACTGATTGCAAAGAAGCACAGGAAACACTTTAGGGTGATAGAAATATCTCGATTGTGGATGGTGGTGGTTACCTGGCTGTATACATTTGTCACAGTTTAAACTGCATATTGAAAATGGGTGCAGTTAACCTGGCTGGACCCACAGTCTGAGTTTTGCTTTTCAGAATTTCCTCCTCAATTTTCTGAGTTTTTTTGTTTTTTGTTTTCTTTTTCTTTTTGGTCTCATTACTAAACTCTGTCCTCTGACACCTAAAGTCAATAAGGATGTCCTCTGCCTGTGTAGGGTTTGCACTTGCCCTTAGGCAAAGATTGCTAATTGTGTATCTCATCCCTTGCAGTTTTTCGGTTTTTCAAGAGTAGACTTTCCTCCTCTTTCTACCTACTTTTGGTTGCTTTCCAATGTCAAATAGTACACTCATAAACACACAGAGAATAAAAATGAATGCCATTATCAGACAAATTTTCAAGATTTTTTTTTTAAAGATTGAATGTTGACATTCAGTGTTGACGGGATGGGTGGAAGAGTCAAACCAGAGGAAAACTTACCAAAAAAGTGTTGAAGAGGAGAGATTCTGAGTAATTTAGTAAGGGAATCAAAGTGATTAACTGAGAAACTATTTGAGGCCACTTGGCCTCTTCTTTTCCCCTTTTCTAATTGAACAGAGGGCAGCAAATACAGTTCCCTGTTGAATAAAGTTGTGCGTTAAGTTATGGTTGTTGGGTGGAAGAGAACTCATTTTTCTTTAGCAGTTATCTGCCTTGAAAGCTCAAATAAATCATTTGGAAAACTATTATAAGTAGTAAGACTTAGAGCTCAACAAACAAATATCAGTACCTTTTTATATACCATTCAGGAGACGTACTCCAACAAAATAGCAAATCACATTTTTTTTAAAAACCTGGATTCATTAAACATCTAGTAATAAACAGGAGTGTCAAGAGCCATATGAAGAAAATATAGAACTTTGCAGGAGGATATAATAGAAATTATGAATAAATGGAGACATACCATGCACATGATGAGGAATGCTCAGTATTGTAAAAGATCTCAGTACTATTTCAGTTTCGTTGGTAAAACCAGTGGTATTGCTGGTTAGAATCTGAAAGGAATTTTTTGGGAGAATATTTGACAATATGACCCTCAACTTCCTCTGGAAGAGAATCTGGATAAACTTAGCGAGATATATAAAATATAATCACCTTGTCCTAACAGATACAAAAATGTAGTATGATGAAATAGTACTAAAAATAGTGTGTTCTTAGTATGAATATAAGCCAATGGGGTGGAAGAAACAGCCCAAGTATAGATTTTTGGATATATGAAAACATAGTTTATTATAATAATGGCATTCAAATCAGGATAGGTGTTGGAACAATTGGTTAAAGATGGGAAAAGATATATTTAGATTCTTAATAGATACCATATATAAAAATAAATTCCAATGTAAATTTAAAACAATAGTATAAAAATGTTGGGTAAGAGTTGGAAACTTTTTTTTTTTTTTTTTGAGACGGCGTTTCACTCATGTTACCCAGGCTGGAGTGCAATGGCGCGATCTCGGCCCACCGCAACCTCCGCCTCCTGGGTTCAGGCAATTCTCCTGCCTCAGCCTCCTGAGTAGCTGGGATTACAGGCACGCACCACCATGCCCAGCTAATTTTTTTGTATTTTTAGTAGAGACGGGGTTTCACCATGTTGACCAGGATGGTCTCGATCTCTTGACCTCGTGATCCACCCGCCTCAGCCTCCCAAAGTGCTGGGATTACAGGCTTGAGCCACCGTGCCCAGCCACATTTTTAATAATATTTGCTTGTTACGATCATCCTATGCAACAATAGTCCATGCATTTGTAAAGGAAATTTTGATAGATTTCACTGCCTAACATTTCTAATATACACTGAAGACACAATACCAACTGGAGGGAAATACTTGTAACATATGTAACATAATATTAAAATCTACAAGAGCTTCTAGAAATAATAAATAAAAGAAAACCCAATAGAAAAATGGAAGGATAGCATCAACACAAGAAGAGTAAGTATTAATGACAAACATGACAAGATATTCAGCTTCACTAGTAAATAAGAGAGATGCCAAATAAAATTACAGTGATAACACTCTTTGCATACTAGATTAGCAAAAATGCAGATTCACACTACCTGTTTCTGGCAAAAGCTAAGGGAAATGTGCGTTCTCAAGATACTTGGTGAGAGTGTAAAGTGAAAAAGTGTTTTTGGAAGGCGGATGGCAGCATATATCAAAATTAAAAATTTCTTGTATGCAAGAATTTCTCTTGCAACATTATTTGTAGAGGATATAGTAATGGAAAAACCTGAAACACTCCTAAGAGAATAGTTGAATAAAGTGTATGACATCTGCTGGGTATGGAGGTGTATGCCTATAGCTCCAGCTGCTGGGGAGGCTGAGGCAGGAGGACCACTTGAGCCCAGGAGTTCTGGACTATTGCGCATTATACTGATTGAGTGTCTACACTAAGTTCAGCATCTGTGTGTGTGTATGTGTGTATGTGTATTTTTAAATACTTATATGCAGGTGTATTACAGCATTAGAAGGTATACTTACTGATATGTGAACAAGTCTACCTCTTTGGATGGGAGAGTAGAATTGGAAGAGCCATGATAAAGGACTTTTGTGGTTTTTACTGTTTGTGTGTGTGTGTGTGTGTGTGTGTGTGTGTGTGTGTGTGTGTGAAAGAGAGAAAAAAACTTGAATGTTTTATATTGATACTGTTATTTTAACAATAATTTTATTATAGAAAACAAAAGAATAAATGATTATTCATCTAAACTTGGCTATGCTTCCAGATCCCTTGGGAAACATTTAAAAAATGCTGACACCACATGCCCAGAGATTCATGGTTATTTGATCTATTCAACTAAATATCTGAACAAAGTCCCTATGTGAGTCTGATACTTATTGACCATCATTCACAGTCACCCATTTGGTCACCTGATTTTTATAATAAAATTATGAAAGACTTGAGAGGTGAAAGGGGAACTGTAGTAGGACAGTATTCAGACGAGGATTTATCCAACCCCACTAGTTCTCCAGCATTGTTTTTGTTTTAATTTTATTAAATTAAATTTTGTTTTAATTTTATTTAGCTATTGTTTTTGTTTTAATTTTATTTTATCTAGCATAGTGAATGGTAAAGTTGGGATCAAATCTAAGTTTTCCACACCTTTTCTTTCTACTGTTTTACTAAGCTGTATGTTTTTTATTGGATCTAGTGACTCTCCAGAATTACTTGGGAGATATTCTTTCTCCCAAGTTTCTAACATGATTTCTAGTAAGAAATAGGACTGATTTATAAAAGAAACAAAAGGTTAATATCACAATGTATACAGCTGCCATTAACATGAGTAATGGAAGGTATTACAGCTAAAGATTTCTAAAAATTGATAGAAAATGGAATATATTACAGATGAAGTATGCAGTACTTTATCTGTGCTATCTTGCACATAAATACACTCTCTTCCTATAATACCTTACCTTTACTTTAACTCACATTCCTCACTCCCTCCCCCACATCATTTACCCCTTTACCTTCACATTTTTAAGACTAAGGGTGAAAGTTACTTTCTCAAGCCTTTCCTGACTACCACTACTCCCTAGGTGCAATTTGCCTCTTTCTTTTTTATCTATGGCAGTGATAATACTTTCTTGAGCTGATATGACTTACCAGTTTTTGAGGATAGGGACCATATTTTAATTTTATATCACTCCAGTACCTGGCACAGTGCCTTATAGAAATAGGCTTCAAATAATGAATGAGTTAAGGGAAAAAAATATACATCTAAAACTTGATAACTGTGGAAAAGAATGTAAGCTAGAATGTAATCTCCAAAGTGATACTAAGACAGATGAAGGAGATAAATATATGACTATAATTTGTCCAAATTATATTTTCTTTAAGACTAAAGTGGTTTACGATAGAAACACTGAACAATTTGGAGTTAACTTGATTGATTGATTGGTTGGCTGATTGATTGATTGATTGAGACAAGGTCTTGCTCTGTCACGCAGGCTGGTGTTCAGTGTGCAGTGATGCGATCATGGCTCACAGTAGTTTCAACCTCCCAGGCTGAACCTCAACCTCCTGGCCTCCCACCTTAGCCTCCTGAGTAGCTGGAAGTGTAGGCATACACCACCACACTTGGCAAATTCTTTCTTTCTTTTTTTTTTTTTTTGTAGAGACAGGGTCTTGCCATGTATCCTTCCCCTAATTTACAGGAAGACACAGATGTACAAATAGAAGAAGCTCACTGAACTCCAAGTACAATAAAAATGGTTGAGAGGCAGAGTTTTGAAAGCAGCAAGAGAGGGAGAAAAGTGACTTGTCACATACAGGTGATCCTCAATAAAAAAATCAGTGGGTTTCTTAGTAGAAACCTTGCAGACCAAAAGACAATGAGTTGATATATTTAGAATACTGAAAGAACACTATCAATCAAGAATTTTATATTTGGTAAAACTCTTCAAAAATGAGAAGTTATGACATTGCTAGACAAATAAAGCCTGAGGGAGTTAATCACTAGACCTACCCTTAAACAAATGCTAAGGGTAATTCTTCATGTTGAAATGAAAAGATCCCAGACAGTCAAAGCCATATAAAAATACAAAGTTTGCCCACAAAAGCAAATACATGAGCAATTGTAAAACAATATCATTATAATTTTATTTGTATCTTTACTCTGTTTCCTACAGGATTTAAAGGCAAATGGAGAAATAATAATAAAATCTATGTTAAAGGATATACAACATAAAATGATGTAATTTTTGGCATTTATAACAGAGTGGGAGGAGCATGAATGTAAAGGGGTAGAGTTTTTGTATGCAATTGAAGTTTAAGTTGGTGTCAGTTTAATATAGATTGTCATAACTTTAGGTTGGCATAAAAAATACCCATGGTAACAACAACAAAAAAATTTATAGAATATACACACAAGGAAATGAGAAATAAAATGTGCTGCTACAAAAAATCAGCTGAACATGAAGGAGGATAGTTATGGGGAAAACAGAGGACACAAAAACTATGACACAGAAAACAGATAACAAAATCCAAAGATATGTGCCCTGTTAGTCACTTACATACAAGTAGAAAATCCAAAGATATGTGCCCTGTCAGTCACTTACATACAAGTAGATTACATTTTCCAATCAAAAGACATAGATCACCAGAAAGGGTGTTTTTGGTTTTTTGTTTAAATCAGGCTTCAAAAGGTTGACAAATGTTTCTTTAGTGTGTAGCTCGTAAGCCCCATGAAGCAACAGCTCCATCTAGCCACCAGTAGGCAGAGGAAAGACTATCAATACCATCCATTTTCAAGAAGATATCCTGCTTCTGATTTCGTGTTTGATTTTTTTATGTTGTATATTCATAATGAATGATTACTTTGAAGATAAGCTTCTAAAACTATCTTGAAATCCTATATTTATATTCTTCAAAATTATTTAAGTATTGGGCTAAGCACTGGGGCTCCCACCTGTAATCCCAGCACTGTTGGAGGCCAACGCGGGAGGATTGCTTGAACTCAAGAGTTCAAGACCAGCCTAGGCAACATAGCAAAACCCTGTCTCTACAAAAAAAAATCTAAAAATTAGCCAGGTGTGGTGATGCACATTACTAACATATATTAAACACTTAATATGCACTAAATATTTTTATTTTATTATCAGATTTAGACCCAGTAATACTATGAGTTGGAGACTGTCATCCTCATTTTATAGATGAGAAAATTGAGATACTGAGAAATGAAATAATTTGCCCAAGATCTCAAAGGTACAAAATGATAGAGTGGTTCCAGGTGTGTGCCGTATTCAGTGATGAATAGGGAAGGAACCTGTTGAGATGGACAGGCTATTGTTTGGTAGGAGATGTACTGTTATGGAAACAGCCAGTTGAGTCAGCATAGGCTCTGCTTAGGAGCCATGTGGCAAGCAATTGGCAATGTCTATCACTGTGTGAGTACTTGGATTTGGATTTGGAGAGGTACACCAATGCCCCTGTTTTGGCTGGTGGCATCCAGTAGAATGAGGAAAGCCCCTTTGCTCAGGAGACTAGCTGTCACACCTACCGGTGGCACATTCTGCCTATCCCCACCAACTATAGGAGTCAAGTTATCTATCCTGTCTCTTCTCCACAAGTGGCAGACGTATAAAGTATTCACAAAGAATCTTACAGAGAACTTTGAATAAAAATACATATTAAACAAGATAAACACAAACATTTGAAAAAAGAAATCAGCACTGTGAAAGAGATGCACCCAAGTCAGCAAAACAAAGATCCTACACTAGAGAAAGTAGGAAAGCAGTCTGTAAAGATGGAAATAATAGCACCAGTCTTGGAGATAAGAAGATGAAATGAATTTTTGCATGTAAATAGCTTAGAACTGTGCTTGGAACATAGTAAATGCTCGATAAATATTAGTATAAACAAAGAGAACAAGGCTATTTTACATTGGCACAATTAGAGAGGATATTGCATTCATGCAAAGAAAACAATGAAAGATTTTAGAAATTAAAAATAAAATTGTCACAATAAAAGACTCACTAGTTAGGATAAATAGCATAGACACCATGGAAGGCTTAAATCTTTCAACATTAATACACACAACAAATAAAAATAATGAGAACATACAGAATATTTTAATAACACAACTATCAAGTTTAATGAATTACATACTCTTTTTTCCAAATACTTATGGAAATTTTGCAGAAATTGAGCATATGCTCAAATGTAGAAATTTTATTACTACATTTTGGCATATACAAAAATTAACTTTGTCATGTGAAACAGTATATGGAGTGAACAAGAGATTCTTCCCAGGGTAAAGAATGAGAAATTGGCTTTGAAAAGATTAGAAACCCATGAGCCATGAGGTAAGTGATTAGCAATGTCTAATCACCTTGAAAGGTTTGAAAAGATTAGAAACAGAGCTCTGTCCCTAAATAGACACTCCTTCATGAATGGAGTTGATGATGAAGTACTATCTCTTATTAGCTATCAGTATTAACTAGATAGTTACAATTTCTAATAAAATATTATTACATTTAAAATTTATATATATTGCATTGCAGACAGTTCAGCTTTTCTCAGATGTAGCACAGTAATCTAGTTAGTACAGCAGTTCTTGGCACAGAATATATAGCCTCTAACTAAATATAGGTAGTGATATAACCCCAATGTCCATTTATATAAGAAAAAAATTAAGGGTTTATAATATGTGTTTTCAAGATGTATTAAAACAGTTACTGTAAGCAATTCCACTCCTAGATATATATTGAAGAGACTTCAAAATATTTGTCCACACAAAAATTTATATTCATATGTTCATAGCAACATTATTCATAATAGGTAAAACATGGGAACAATCCAAATGTCCATCAAGTGATGACTAGAGAAACCAAATGTCATATATCTATAATAGTGAAATATTCAGCAATAAAAAGGAATGGCATACCATGGCACACTCACCGGGGTGGCTATAATTTTTTAGAGGTAGTGCTGATGAGGATGTGAAGAAATGGAAATCTTTACACATTTTTATACATTGATGTTGGAGACTTGAAAAGGTACAGCCACTGTGGAAACAAGTTTGGCAGTTTCTCAAAAAGTTAAATATACAGTTATCCTGTGACCCAACAATACTATTCCTAAGCACATACCCAAGAGAACTGAAAACGTGGTCACCAAAAATGTGTACACAAATGTTCATAGCAGCATTATTCCTAATAGTCAAAAAGTAGACACAACCCAGTATCGGATATAAAAAGGAATAAATTACTGTTACATGCTACAGTGTAGATGAACTTTGAAAACATACTATGTAAAAGCAGACAAACAAAAAAGACAACCTGTTGTGTGATTCCATTCTTTTAAAATGTTCAAAACAGGTACATTTGTAGAGAACAGAATGTAGATTAATGATTGTTAGGGGCAGCAGGGAAGGGCACATTGGGACTGACTGCTAATAGGCACAAGATTTCCTTTGAGGGTGATGGAAATATTTTGGAATTAGATAGTAGTGATGGTTGTACACCACAGGGAATATACTAAAGTATAATGACACATACATGTTAAAATGGTAAATTTTGTGGTGTGTGAAATATATCTCACTAAAAATGCCATATAAAAATAATATTGAGACCTGGCATATGCATTTTATAATTTGATAAATTTTGCAAAGTTATCCTCCATTGAGATGGTATAATTTATGCTTTCAGAAGCTATGTATGAGAGTGTCTCTTCTTCTCGTGTGTATGTCATCAAACGTTTTACTCTTTGCCCAGTATTGCTGTTGAAAGAAAAATAATAACCCAATGAAGATTACTTTTGTATTTCTATAAATATGATCAAGATTGACTATCTTGTCATATACTTAAATGCCGTTTGTATTTCCTTAATTGTGAACTTCTATTCTTATTCATTGCCTGTTTTTCCATTAGTGTTGGGTTTTTTCTTATTAATGTATAGAACTTCTTTATATATTATGTTTTTTCCTAGTTTGTTTTGCAACTTAATGATGGATTTTTTACAATGAATGCTATTTTAACCATTCAGTAGTGCTTGTTATAGTACTGTTCCATCTTCCTGGTTTAAACCAAGAACCTAAGCCCTATCTCATTGATATCATTGATGAGAGCTATTGAATTTCTCAGTGCTTATCTTTGTACTTCTAAACTTTGTCAGCTTAACACATCTGTGTATGTAAATGTGTTTGTATTTCTTTTACCAGAACATTTTGAAGGAGAACTGAATGAGGAAAGCAGGCTTTTGATAGAATAATTGATATGAAATTTTGATTATAGACAGCCATTAAGGTGGATATAATTTATGAATTTTCCTAGAAGATATGAAGAAAAACAATCACTAGATTAATAAATAGATGGATGGAAAGATGGGCAAATGGGTAGATAGATTGAGGAAAGAAGTGTGTTAAACAAAGATGAAAACCCTATCCCCAACTGTTGAGTCATTCAGCAGGTTTAGTCCTTCAGTAAATTATTTATTTATTTAGTTTACTTTCTTACTTATTTTGAAATGGGGATTACAGGTGTGTGCCACTGCTTCTGACAGTATTTTTAGTTCATATATGTCAAGCCCTGTGCTAGATGCTGACTGTACAGTATTAACTGAAACAGCTTTTATCCCTGGTTTTATTATAATCTAATGAAGGAGTCAGACAAAAGAAAAGGTGAAGCAAACTTAATTGAGATAATGTAATGAAGGAATGCAATGATCCTTACTTTTTTATAGAAAAATAACTAAGTTAAATGGGAGCGGTATGACATGCTTTTGGTAGGGTGGTCAGTGAAGGCCTTTCTGAGGTGGCAGGCTTTAAACTGAGACTTACAGATAATGAAAAGTACTGTAGGAAATCTAGAGTGCATTCTGTGAAAGGGAAGCTTGAAATTGAGGTCCTTATAACAGCATCTTTCCAGAACAGAAAGGAGGCCATTATGACTGGAATTTAGTGAGTTGAGGTGGAAGAGGTAAGAAGAGGCCATACTATTCATAGTGTAAGGACTTGGGATCTAGTACTGAGAAATTATCAAGAACTGTTCAGCAAATGAATTACATAATCAAATTTAGTTACTCACAGCCATGTATTTATTATTAAAATCTATGTGTTCTGCCTGGATATAATTATGGGTGGTAAAAGTTAGGTTTATAAATAATAATACATAAACTTACTTGGAAAATACTGCCACATCTAGTACCTCATTTTGGTTTCTTTGATTTTTTTTTTTTTAACTGAAACATGTTAGCAGTTGAAATTTTTATGAAGTCAGCTATAATTGTCCAGAGCTAAACTGGCCTTCAGAAGTATTGAAACTGCTTAAAATTTCACACACATAAAAATCATTCTCAAAATTAAACATTATATCTTTAAAAAATTGGTGAGTTTTTTCAAGGGGAGCAGGTATTTTATTTTTAAATGAGTAGGGTAAATGTTATAAAATTTCTCCTGAGTGGATTTCCATGTTCTGTAGTAAAATTTTGCCTGAATTAGTATAAAGCCCAGGAGAGATAGGGGGTGAGGGAGAGTGAGAGAGAGTGAGAGAGAGAGAGTGTGTGTGTGTGTGAGAGAGAGAGAGACAGAGAGACAGAGAGAGAGAGAGAGAAGGGTGAAGAGAATTTCAAAAACTTGCCAGCCTATTAAGAAATAAAGTTAAATTAATGTGAATCACTTCAGGTTGCTGCAATTACTAAGCATTGTTACTTTTGAAATAGAGGTTATTGCACATTGTATAATGTGATGAAAAGTCAAATCAAAATCTTAATGTTAAAACAAATACGTTCAGTAATTTCTGGCATAATTTTATTATATTTTATATGAAAGATATTGTCTGTAATGTAATGATTTTTTTTCCTACCTGGGCCTTTTCTGAAATGCAGCTTTTAGCATTTATCTCCAAATGGAACAGATTTGCAAGAATCAATATAGTAGTTCCTCAAGGACAAAAAAAATCAGTTTTATTTATTTATTTTTCAGAGGTGGCTGGATCCAAACAAACCAATAAGGAAGCAGCTAAAGAGTGAGCATGCATATTTACTTACTGTTTTGCAAGTATACTTTATAAAGATAAAGGATTAATATAGTCTGATTAATTAGAAACTACTTTTATTAATTCTAGGAGGATCTCCTTACAGTTTGAACTTTAGAGTCAAATTTTTTGTAAGTGACCCCAACAAGTTACAAGAAGAATATACAAGGTGGGTTTATGGAGCATATTTTTCTTGAAAATATTGTCGGAACTCTAATATGAAATTTTGAAATTAATTAGGCAAAAAGAAATTACTACAGTGTAATTCTGAGCTTTCTAGTCAGTACACAGAATAAGCTATGGCTATTCCAAGGTAATGTTTTCCTCCTTTTTTGGATGTCTGGGAGAGCTCAAGGGGATTTAGAACCTCAGAGCTTCCCAGTCCAACCCCACGCAGCCTCCTGAGCCATATAAATATTAAAAATTTCTACTTGTGAACACTGTTTAAGTGCTGCTTAAATTAATTGAGGTCATTATATGTTGCTGAAACCACATCCAAAACTGTGTAGTGAGAACTTTTTGAATTTTTTTTCCCATGTGAAAGCATATTCTAACATCCTTTTTTATTGAGGAGAACATAGAATTTATAAAATATATAACCATTATGTGCAGGTCAGTAGGTACCTTTTGTTCCCTATGTGTTTTTAATCTTTGGTTTCAAAAATATAATGGATTTTATAAAGGATATTGCGGGAAGTACACTAGCATGTTGAGGCCTTTACATGCCCACTTGACTCTCCATTTTAAATCTCAGCTTATGTTATTATATAATTTTGTCGTTTTGATTTAGAGTATGTACATGAATGATGCAGATGAACATTTTGATAATGTTCTTGAATGTAAGGTGAAATACTGAAGGTAGAAATGGAGAAATACCAACAGTGTGGTAACTGTCAGTATTAAAATAACCAGCACGACAACCTTGTATATTGCTTGAAAGACAGAATTAGGAATTAGTCATTAGTTTTTTTTTACAAAAGACAGTTAAAAATTAGCATGTTACACTCTCTAAAATTCTCAGATATAAGAATATAGGCAAGTGACTACATTCAGAATTACTCTAAAAGATAGGTGTCCATTGGACACGGTGGCTCACGCCTGTAATACCAACACTTTGGTAGGCTCAGGCAGGCGATGAGATCAGGAATTCGAGACCAGCCTGGCCAACATGGTGAAACCCTGTCTCTACTAAAAACACCAAAAAGTAGCTGAGCGTGGTGGCGGGTGCCTGTAACCTCAACCACCCTGGAGGCTGAGGCAGGAGAATCACTTAAACTCAGGAAGCGGAGGCTGCAGTGAGCCGAGATCATGCCACTGCATTCCAGCCTGGGTGGCAGTGCAAGACTCTGTCTCAAAAGAAGAAAAAGGTGTCAAAAAATCCATACGTAAAATAATCTATAGATAGGATGTTAAATTTTAATGTATGGTTTTAATGTATTTAGGATACTGTCTTGGAGTGAAGAAACAAAAGGATAAATTAAAGATATTTAATTAGGTGCAGCTGCCAGTTCTTAGATGTTTGCAGAGTTTTCATTAGTAGACCAAGTGAGAAAAATTAGATTGAAATTCTAGAGAGTTATTTTCTGTTTGTTTTGGGGTGGGTATGCAAGTGTTTTTTTTTTTTTTTTTTTTTTTTTTTAAACAATGGGAGAACTCAGTGACGTATTGTCTGGATTATATAATCCTAATGCTTGCAACTAATAGTAGAATCCAAGCTAATTTATCTTGAAAAGCAAAGTTGTATTATATGTATATACCTTAGTTTAATATTGTAGCCCTTAAAATATTGTTAGTTAAAACCATCTTCATAATTTACTTCACAATGTTATTCTTTTATAGCCTGCATTGAAAACACAATAAAGAAATAAATGTGTCTCACTAATAAGTTGAAATAACTTCCTGAAGCAGAAGAAAGTAGAATCAAGTTTGATAGCAGTCAAGGAATTAACTTGTGCTCAGAACCTTTTATAATGGAATGTTATGGAATCTTAAAATTAGTATTGTTTGGTAAAATGTGGTAAATGTCTAGTTTTTAAAATTTTATTACTATAGTATATGGATCCGTGATTTTTCTACTCTGATTAGAAATTAGAATCATTTGGGGGAGCATTAAACCATAATGATGTCTTGGCCATATCCCTAGATATTCTGACTGAACAAGTCTTAGCTGAGACCTGAGGATAGGCATGCATAAGTTCCCCCAAATGATTCTAATATGTAGCTAAAGCTACATATTAGCCAAAGCTTTAATGCTTGAGTAGCCTTAATGTTATGGTTATGATTAGTAACAGAGCACCTTCTGCCACAGTTGCTGAATTTTCAGAACTAGTTTAGACCCCAGGAAATAGGAAATCTGCTACACCTCCTTATCCTTGAGATTTCAAGAATGTAAATAGTATATTCCCAATATTCAGATCAGTCTGCTTAGGAATTCTTTCTCGGTTTTAAGCTATATGAAAGTTGATTCTGTTTGGTAGTGAGCCAAGAGGAGAAAAGAAACTCTAATACTAAATTAACTTTTTAAATTATTACCTTGAGATTTCAAGAATGTAAATAGTATATTCCCAATATGCAGATCAATCTGCTTAGTAATCCTTTCTCAGTTTATAGCTTTATGAAAATTGATTCTGTTTGGTAGTGAGCCAAGAGGAGAAAAGAAACTCAAATACTAAATTAATTTTTTAAATATCTCTTTAATTAGTGAATTCGTTTTATAAAATTAGTGAAAAATATTCCTGTAATTTTGAAATGGTGGTGCAGGGGAGAATGGAGTCAAAAACAGGTTCCACCAGGTTAAACACCATTTAGTTTTAGCAGGTGCTGGCCTCATTAGAATTTAATTTTTCCAATTCCTGAGATACATATATTAGGCAAGTGATAATACTTTCTTTTTACAAATGTAGAAACTAAGGCTCAGCCACATTTTAAGCAGTTTGCCCAAGATCACAGGCTAGTTTTGCCTGGGACTTGAATTCTGGTTTCTACTTTTAACAGTTCTTACCCCTTGGTTAAATTAGTATGTAAGTAAAATTTGGCAAGTATAAGCATTATTTATGTAGGATTTACAATATTATGGCAAGGATATACATGACCTTTAAATCCTGACTATAAGATTGTTTCTCACCAGGAACCTTAACTTTCAATTATTAAACCAAAACAGGCCTGATAGAAATACACTGCCTTGGATTGAGTAAATAGATTATATTTATAATATTATGCACTAAGCCTCACAAGAAGTTATATATGAAGCCATGATATTTGTTTTTTGTTTTTTATTTTTTTTGTTGTTGTTTTTGGTGGTTTTTTTTGTTTGTTTTTGTTTTGGTAATGAATATCTGATTCTCTGAAAACCTCTTTGGTAATTTGAATATTGTCATGGAGCTCTTCAGTGACTTTAATCAGCCAGCCTAGAATTTCTAATGACTTTTGACTCTAGGAATATGTACCTTTTTTAGTTCAGTGAAATAAAAATCTTAAAATTCCCTGGTTAAACATTTAAAACCTCAAAGTTTGATCTTCTGCCCACCCTATACAGCCCAGATAACTTTGCCCAAGTATTGATAAATCTTTTAGTGAGTCGGTTACCCACTAGGAGAGAGACCAAAGGACAGTGCTATCTTGTAAGCAACGACAGCAGGCTTGTTGTAGGAAACTTATGTTTTTGTTGGTTTCACAGGAAATTGAATGCTTAACAATTCTAACAATAGTAGAGCAATAGTAGAGAAAAGAGCCCTTCTTCTTTAACCCCTTATCATAGAGAGCCTTCTTTAACTCAGTGAAAGTGGATAGGTGCTTTTCTACAACGGGCAGATTCCTGCTCTCTGATGATAAAATGATCAACACACTGGATTGTCCTTGGAGCTGGCTTTCTGTCTCAGACCAGAGAAAATCATCACTAGTCTCTAGTGCATTGCTTCTATCACCTCTTCCACGTTTGTGATGCTCAAGTTCTCTGTGCTTCCCACCTCTACTTTCTGCATATGCCAACCCTCAGAGTATTTCCCCCTCAGTCATGTAACTGTTTAAAATCTTGAGGAGTTCCCTAATGGAAGCTACTGGAAACAAGACATTCAAAATACAAATTTTATACATCAAGGAATTTTAAAGATTTAGAATCATGAGTTTATGAAATCTTATTTTTATACTTCACATGTTTTAATATGTAAACTATGAAAGCAAATATTTAAAGGTATTTTTGTTAATGTAAGTATAGTATATAGTTTCTTAGAACTGAAATTGTTATAATTCTAGTAAATGCTTTTTTTTTTTTTTTTTAAGGTACCAGTACTTTTTGCAAATTAAACAAGACATTCTTACTGGAAGGTGGGCTTTTTAAATTTCTTAAAAACTTTTTGTAATGGACTTTAAAAATACTTTAAAATCTGTTTTAAGTAATTCGTGGTCATTGCAAACAAATTATTTAAAAAGGTTACATGTAGTGTGAATTCCTTTCATCAGATAAGTTTGTTTCTTAATAGTTAAAATCAAGTCATATGAAACGTCAAGCGTGATTATTTAACAAATTATAGCACTTTTGAAATTACTATGTTTAACCTTTGATTATATATTTTTGTTTCATTTTATTAGATTGCCCTGTCCTTCTAATACTGCTGCCCTTTTAGCTTCATATGCTGTTCAGTGTAAGTATCAGCCTATCTTTAGGCCAAATAGCGTATAACTTTGTGGTTTGTGTTGCTAGTACATTGGCTTTAATGTGGTAGTTCTTTAGACATGTTACCGTATAGAAAATGGTGACTGCAGTGGAAATGTAATGAAATGTCTAGTTAGTTAACAATTACTCTCCACTTTAAATACACAAAATACACACTCTTATCAGTACCACATCACACCTATTTATAGGTTTAAATGAAATATTGGTTGGCTGCTTGTTAATTATTTTCTTCCCTCATTTTTTTTTAATGTCTCTATTATTAAACACAATTACAGGCATACCCATTTTTAGACTGCATTCTAGCCCGGGCAATAAAGCAACACCCCTGTTCTCTCTCCCTCTTCCTCTTCCTTCCTCTCCTTCATTCTTTTTTATTATTATTATTATTCTTTCTCTTTCTTTCTTTCTCTCTTTCTTCCTCAAAAAAAAAAAAAAGAAAAAAAGAAAAAAGAAAGTGCCCAGAGAATGTCTGATGATTAAGGGAGGGAGGAAGTGACTGAGTGTTGACCCAGGTCTGCCCCTTCCTGTCCTGCATTAAAAAAAAAAAAAAAAAAAGTGATTGGGCATGAGGGCTCCTCCCTTGTTAAAAAACAAACAAACAAAAAAAATTACTATGATTTTTGAAAATAATTTCCTCTAAAATTGTGTGAGACAAGAATGTTAAATGGATTACTATAGCTTGCTTAAGTGTTTGTTAGAAATGTAAGTATTTTACATCTAGAAATAGAATTAATGACATTGCTGATTTGACTATAATAATTAAAAAATTTGTTTATTAAAATGTGAATATTTTCCTTTCATTATTAGCTGAACTTGGAGACTACAATCAGTCAGAGAACCTGCCAGGCTACCTCTCAGATTATTCTTTCATTCCTAATCAACCTCAAGATTTTGAAAAAGAAATTGCAAAGTTACATCAGCAACACATGTAAGCGTTTTTTAGTTTTTTATTTGGTAAACTTCTTAATGGCATTCTTTCCAGAGAATTGTTTGAAATTACTTTTAATTTGATGGTAGTATTTAATACAAAACAATTGAACTGTTATATAATATTGTAAAGAAATTTAGGTGATCTATGCGACAAGATTTCATAGATTATATTAGACTCATTTTCATTTGTATTAAGAGCCATTAAGCTATCTGTAAACAATTATTTGCTATTGGGTAATAGTCTAATTTTAGAATATAAATAGTATATTTATAGTATAAAGATCAATCTGTTTGGCAATGCTTTCTCAGTTTTTAGCTATAAAGGACTTGATTCTGTTTGGTAGTGAGCCAAGAGGAGAAATGGAACTCTATGTAATACTAAATTAATTAAAAATATATATTTTTTTAAAAAACAATACAGGTTGAACATCCTTAACCCAAAAGTTTGAAATTCAGAGTGCTCTAAAATTCAAAACTTTTTGAGCACTGACATTACACCACAAGTGGAAAATTCTGTACCTGATCTCATGTAGTGGGTTTCAGTCAAAATGCAGTCAAAACTTTGTTTCATACACAGAATTATTTTAAACATTCTATAATATTAACCTTCAGGCTAATGTGTATAAAGTGTATATGAAACATAAAAGAATTTCATGTTTAGACTTGGTTTCTATCCCAAGATACCACATTATGTATATGCAAATACTTAAAAACTTGAAAGAATCTGAAATTGGAAACACTTATGATCCCTAGCATTTCCAATAAGGGATACTTAAACTTATCAGTATTCATTCATTAAAAATATTCAACTTTAATTTTTTTGTTGAGTATAATTTTATTTTTTCAAAAGAGATTTGTTGCTTTGAATAGAATGTAATATTGTTTGTTGGCTCAGAATTCAGTTGTGCTTCAGTATACGATTCAGAATATTCAGGGAAAAACTAAGACAATGTTGCGTATTGGCTAAGAGTCTGAACTAGAGAGCCAGACTGCCTGGTTAGAAATTCTGTCAGATTACTTACTATCTTACAACTTTGGCGAAACTGCTTTATGTCTCTTCTTCTCTGTTTCCTTATGTAAACTGGGGATAATAATAAAAGTCCTGCTGGAGTTATTGTAGGTCTTAAATGAGTTTATATCCATAAGGGTTCTCAAAACCATACCTAGCACATTGTAGGTGCTGAAGAAATGTTAGCTGCTGTTATTATTAAGAAAACTTACTTTCATTTGCTAGTAACTCATGTCTCTAAAACAGGATAACAAACTATGGCCCATTGTCTATTTTTATATGGCCCACAGACCAAGATTGTTATGTATATTTTAAATGGTTGCAGAAAATCAAAAGAAGAATAGCATTTTGTGGCATGTGACATTTTATAAAATTCAGTGTTCATGAATAAACACTTGCTGAAACACAGATATCCTCATTCATTTATATGCTGTCTATGGCTGCTTTCGCACAATGGCCAGTTAGATAGTCGCCACAGAGGCCATATGACCTAAAAGCTGACAATATTTACTATCCAACTGTTTGCAATAAAAGGTTTGCTGATTCCTGATCTAAAATGGACTAATGTCTAAGAGTTTTTAATAGACTGCCTAATGTGGCAAGGGGGCTATTTTAGTCTAAGTAAATTCTGTTCATAGTGAAAGTTATACATACAGCATATCAGAATCAAGATTTTAAAGATATGCCAGATTTTTAAAATTTACCAATAATAAAAAGACTCTTAAGGAAAAGACTTGTATATTTAAAAAACTATTGATTACATATTTCTATTTGGTATAAATAAATGATTCATCAGATCTTTAAATGAAGAAAAGTAGAATTATTCAGTTTAACTGGAGGGAATGTAATTTAATTTTATAGAAATTGGAAGTGTACTGCTTCTTTTGAGGAGTTTCTATCTCAAGATACTGCATATGCTTATATTCCAAAACTTGAAAACAATCTGAAATCAGAAACACTTAGGATCCCAAGCATTTTGAGGAGTATGATCATGCATTTACAGGCTGTTGGCTCCCGTTTCTGGTAGCATTAGTGAATAGAAAGTTTGTATCTTTGTAATTTGCTGCTTTTGTTCTGCTGTAGTCTGTTAATAACAGATAACTAAGATTGTTAAAATTATATGTGAAATAGGAGTAAATCTCTTTTTAAAGGTCTTACATTTAGAGCAGCGGTTCTTCAACTTATGTTTATAAGAATCACTTGGGATTCTTGTTAAATATAAATAGAGCAGCGGTTCTTCAACTTATGTTTGTAAGAATCACTTGGGATTCTTGTTAAATATAAATAGATTCGACCTCATCCTTTTTAAATCAGACTCTACAGAGTAGTTGTCTTAAACCATCTGTAAAGAAAGATGAATTCTTCCCCCCAGCTGTCATTATTGTATTATTCATAATATATTTTGAAAATATAATAAAAATTAATTAATAGAAAAATAAAGTGGAGAAAGAAAGCAAACATGTAAAAATACAAGTCCTTTTTTTTTTTTCTGTTAGATTTAACAGATATAAAATTACCCTGCCAGATTGCTATACAAGTCTCCAACACTCAGGTTCCATACTGTGAAATCAACTCCTGTCTGCACCACACTCTTAAGAAGCACTGCCCTGGTGATTGACTTAGAATCTACAAGTTTTAGAGATACCCTGTGTGATTTAAATGCAGATACAGTGTATGAACCAAATGTTGAGAAATACTGCTTTTAAGTTATATGTAAAAGTGAGGGGCTTTGTTATAGCCATCCATATAAATAGCTAAGGGCTTTTAAAACTTGGTGTATTCTTGTATTTCTAGAAAATGAGAAAGTATTCTGGAAAATAATAATTAGGGTTACTGAAAATGTGCCCTCCAGGTAAGTTAGAGGAGTAGTCCTGCAGGGTGATGCTCAGTTTTTTCAAATAAATAGCCTGTTTCTATTTTAGCCATATTTGATTGATTTATTGATTGATAGATTGATCTAATTTTTAACTTAATGATGTCTTTATAGAGGCTTATCTCCTGCAGAAGCAGAATTTAGTTACCTAAACACAGCACGTACCTTAGAACTCTATGGAGTTGAATTCCACTATGCAAGGGTAAGTGAAGAAAACTTACTTAGATGCTGTTGAGTTAGGCTCTGTTCCTCAGTATAACATTTTTTAAGATTAGATAACAAATGGAATAAGTTATGATTGCTGGTGACATAGCTGCACTGAAAATTTCCTCTGAATTTAAGTATTTTCACAGTAACTTAAGATTCAATACCTGAATGAGAAGGATGGTTAAGGTGAATGCTTCATGTTATTGTTCTTTAAGGTAGTGTTTTATATGTAAAGATAATTTTTACAGACCATAAGATATAGTACCTTTAGAATATTTGTTTTAAAATATAATGATTAAGCTTAGGAAAAGTGGCTTTTGTATCCTTTATAATAATGATCATTAAAGATGTTCTCACATCACTGAGGCCTGTATTAGCACACTTAGTTTGTTTTTATCATTTACCAGCATTATTACGAGTTTTTATTTATAAAGCACAACATTGAGCGTATGAACATATTTTTATCTCCTCCCAATCCCTCTATTGAAATGGAATTTATAGTCACTGGCTTTTTTGGTATTAAACTGTGTAACTTCTTTTCCCTTGTGTCAAACATTAAAGCCTTTGAAAAACTGGTAACCTCCTGGTATAAGCATATTTGTGAGTGTTTATTCTGTGTTTGTGTGTTTCCTCACGTTTTTCTTGAGTTATTTATCAAAAGTACTTGGAGTACGGCTATTCTCTTTATATTCAGTGAAAAGTGGAATTATAATCATCAGTTGAGTTGATGATAGTGTTTATCTTCTCTTGGGAATGAATAGTTGAGCCTAAAAAGGATGTCAGCCTGAAAGGGAATTCAGAGCCAATTTTTTTTTCTTTAGATAATATTTTAAATCATTTCAATATGCAGACACTTACAGGTATACAGATAGTTGTTCAAGTATTCAAAGTTCTACTTCATGTAATGGTTTTATCCTTTAAGACCTTACCTGACCATGTTCTGGGAGAGAACATTAGTTCTTATGTTTCACAAAGCTTATGTCAGTCTTTCCTTTAAAAGACCAGTTGAGTTGCTTTCCTCAATTGATTTTATTTTGTAATTCTGCGTGTTACTTAAAAATCTTTTTGTCTGATTCCATTTAAAATGTGTCTCCTAAAAACTCTCTGCTTTCTTTTTTTTCCTTCAATTTTTATTTTAAGTTCAACTTTCTACTTCCTATAAAATATGCCCCTTTACTTTCCTTCCTTATTTAGGGCCTATATCTTTTGAACATGGTTCTCCAAAATGTAATGTACTGGTCAGTATTTGTGCAACTAGTTTATTATTATTATTATTATTATTATTATAGAGTTTATAACTTAGAACTTTAAATATGTGAATTGAACTATGGTTAAAATAAAAAGGGGTTGGGCATAATGTCTCATGCCTGTAATCCCAGCACCTTGGGAAGCCGAGACAGGTGGATTGCTTGAGCCCAGGAGTTCAAGACCAACCTGGGAAACATAGTGAGACCTCATCACTACAAATTAAAAAAATTAACTGGGCATGGTGGTGCATGCCTTTAGTCCCAGATACTGAGGAGGCTGAGGCAGGAGAATCAGCTGAGCCCAGGAGTCTAAGTCTTTTGTAAGCTATGATCATGCAGTTGCACTCCAGCGTGGATGACAGAGCAAGATCCTATCCTTTCTTCTAGTATTTTTATAGTTTTGGGTATTACATTTAAGTCTTTAATTATCTTGAGTTGATTTTTGTATATGGTAAGAGATAGATGTCCAGTTTCCTTTTTCTGTATGTGGCTATTCAATTTTCCCAGAACCATTTATTGAAGAGGATGCTCTTTCTTCACTGTAAGTTCTTGTTGACTTTGTTGAAGATCAGTTGGCTGTAGATATTTGGCTTTATTTCTGGGTTCTCTAGTCTGTCCTATTGGTCTGTGTGTATGTTTTTATATCTGTATCACGCTGCTTTGGTTCTGGTAGCCTTGTAATATAATTAACATCAGGTAACTTGATGCTTTGTTCTTTCTGCTCAGGATTGCTTTGGCTATTTGGACTATTTTTTGGTTCTCTATGAATTTTAGGATTTTTTTTTCCCTAATTCTGTGAAGAACAGTGTTGGTATTTTGACAGCGGTTGCATTGGATCTGTACAGTGCTTTGGCAATATAGTTATTTTAACAATATTAGCTCTTCAGATCCAAGGACATGGATTTTTTTTTCCCGTTTTTTTGTTTGTTTCATCTTAAATTTTTCATTAGTGTTTTGTAGTTTTCCTTGCAGGGATTTTTTATCCTCTTGGTTAAATTTATTCCTAGGTATTTTTTTTTGTGGCTACTACAAATGGGATTGCCTTCTTGACTTCTTTCTCAGCTAGATCATTATTGATGTATAAAGTGCTGCTGGTTTTTATATGTTGATTTTTACTAAATTCGTTTATGAAATCTAAGCATTTTTGGTGGAGTCTTTAGGTTTTTTAAGATATAAGATCATATCATTAGCAAAACGAGGCAATTTGACTTCCTCTTTCCCAATTCAGATACCTTTTCATTCTTTCTCTTGCATGGGTGCTCTGGCTAGCACTTCCAATACTATATTGAATAAGAGTGTGAAAGTGGGCATCCTTGTCTCTTTCCAGTTCTTAGGGGGAACAGTTTCAGCTTTTCTATTTTCAGTATGATGTTGACTTTGGGTTTGTCATATATGGCTTTTATTATTTTGAGGTATGTGCCTTCTGTGCCTCGTTTGTTGAGATGTTGAAGTTTTTCAAACACTTTTACAATGTCTTTTGAGATGGTCATATGGTTTTTGTTCATTCTTTTCCTGTGGTTTATCATGTTTATTGATTTGTATGTATTGAACCATCCTTGCAGTCCTGATATAATGTATTAATACAGGTGTTGATCGACTTACCACCTATGCACCTTACAACCATTCGACTTTACGACCACAATTGCTAGCCACGACAGCTCCGCGTCTGGCAGCGCAAACGTTGCCCAGCTGGGCATACGACAGTGCGGACCAGCTTCCGGCAGCACTACCATCTCCACGTGCACCATTTCAACTGTACATATAGCCTACTCAACTTAGGACCAAATCGTGTTACGACTGGTCCGTGGTCCTGACCATGGTCGTAAGTCGAGCACTAGCTGTAGCTGATTGTGCCGTATTATCTTTCTAATATGCTGTTGGATTTGGTTTGCTAGTATTTGGTTGAAGATGTTGGTGTCTGTGTTCTTCAGCAATATTGGCCTGTAGTTTTCTTTTTTCCAGTTTTTGTATCCTTGTCCGGTTTTAGTATCATACTAATACCTTATGGAATGAGTTAGGAGAATTCCCTTCTCTTAATTTTTTTTTTTTTTTTACAACTTTCAAGAATGTTTATTAATTCATTGTATGTTTGGTAAAATTCAGCTTTGAATCCATCTAGTCCTGGGCGTTTCTGTTTTGGAAGCCTTTCTTTACTGATTTCAATCTTACTACACATTATTGGTCTTTTCAGGTTTTCTGTTTCTTTTTGATTCAGTCTTGGTAGGTTATATGTTTCCAGAAATTTATTTCCTCCACGTTTCCCAGTTTGTCAGCCTGTAGTTGTTCATAATAGTTTCTGATGATCTTTTCTATTTCTGTAGTATCAGTTGCAATGTCTCCTTTTTCATTTCTGATATTACTTATTTGGATATTCTGTCTTCTTGGTTAGTCTAGCTAACAGTTTATTAATGTTGTTTATCTTTTTGAAGAACCAACTTTTTGTTTCATTTATCTTTCATATTTTTTATGGTCACTATTTCTGCTCTGATCTTTGTTAATTCTTTTCTACTAATTTTAGGTTTGTTTTGTTCTTGCCATTCCAGGTTTTTTAGATGCATTGTTAGACTGTTAACTTGCAATCTTTCTGATTTTTTTTTAAATGTAGGTATTTATTGCTATAGAGTTCACTCTTATCAGTGCCTTTGAGGTATCCCATAGGTTTTGGTGTGTTGTATTTCCATTTTCATTTGTTTCAAGGAGTTTTTAAATTTTCTTCTTAATTGACCAAATGGTCATTTAGGAGCATATTTTTTAACTAATTTGTTAAAACTTGTTTTGTGACCAAACATATGGCCTATCTTGGAAGATGTTCCATGTGCTTATGAAAAGAATGCATATTCTGCATTGTTCAGTAGAATGTTCTGTGTCTGTTTGATCCATTTGATCTAGTGTTCAGTTTATGTCCAATGTTTGTTTATTTTCTTCCTAGATAATTCTGTCTAATGCTGAGAGTGGGGTGTTGGTTCCCCACTATTATTGTATTGCAGTCTATGTCTCTCTTTAGATCTAGTAATATTTGTTTTATGAATCTGGGTACTCCAGTGCTTGGTGCATGTATATTTAGAATAGTTATATCCTCTTACTGAATCAATTTATCATTATATAATGACCTTCTTCTTTTTTTTTTTTTTTTAAATCTTGAAATAATTAAAATCTGTTTTATCTGATATAAGTCTGGGTACTTCTAACTTTTGGTTTCGTTTGTGTGGAATTTTTTTTCATCCCTTTATTTTCAGTCTATTTGTGTTTTTAATGAAAAACTGAGTTTCTTGTAAGCAACATATACTTGAATTATGTATTTTAATCCATTCAACCATTCTGTATCTTTTAAGAGGAGAATTTAATCTATTTACATTCAGAGTTATTGATATGTGAAGTTTTGTTCTTTTCATATTGTTAATTGTTTTCTGGTTGTTATATATATTCTGTGTTTCTTTCTTTTTCTCTTATAGTTTGTTTTGATGGGTTTCTGTAGTGATACTGTTTGAGTCCTTTCTCTTCCTCCTTTGTATTTCTTTACCCATTAAGTTTTATACTGTCATGTGTTTTCATGATGGTAAATGTCATCATTTCACTTCCAGGTTTAGGAATCCCTTGAACATACCTTGCAGAACTGATCTAGTGGTATAGAATTCCCACAGGATTTATTTGTCTGTGAATGACTTCATTTCCCCTTAATTAATTAATTTATTTATATTTTATTTTATTTTTTTTGAGACAGAGTCTCGCTCCATTGCCAGGCGCAACGCTGTAGTGCAGTGGCGCAATCTTGGCTCACTGCAACCTCCGCCTCTTGGGTTCAGGCAATTCTCCTGCCTCAGCCTCTCAAGTATCTGGGACAATAGGTGCACACCACCATGCCCAGCTAATTTTTGTATTTTTAGTAGAGACGGGGTTTCACCATGTTGGCCAGGATGGTCTCAATCTCTTGACCTCGTGATCTGCCCACCTCAGCCTCCCAAAGTGCTGGGATTACAGGCGTGAGCCACCGTGCCCAGCCTCCCCTTCATTTATAAGTGATAATTTTGATGGAGATAGTATTCTTGAGTGGCAGGTTTTTTCTTTCAGCACCTTGAATATGTCATTCCATTATCTTCTGGCCTATAAAGTTTCTGCTGAGAAATTTACTGATAGTCTGGTAGACACTTTTCTCCTGCTATTTTTAAGATTTGCTCTTGAAGTTTGACTTTAGACAGTCTGAATATAATGTGCCATGGAGAAGACCTCTTTACATTATATCTGCCTGGAGATCATTGAGCTTCCTTTATCTGAATGTCTAAATCTCTTACTAGACATGGGAAGTTATTAACTATTATTTTGT
This sequence comes from Sapajus apella, assembly GCF_009761245.1. Taxonomy (NCBI): domain Eukaryota; kingdom Metazoa; phylum Chordata; class Mammalia; order Primates; family Cebidae; genus Sapajus; species Sapajus apella. The sequence goes on along the minus strand of NW_022437012.1, from coordinate 1,673,772 downwards.
TAAGTAGGTTTTCTAATCCTTTCTCTGTTTCTTTGCCCTTGGGGATATGAATAATTTGTAAATTTGGCCACTTATCTTGCCCCAAATTTCAGGAAGGCTTTGCTCATTTTTTTTTTCATCTCTTTTCTTTATTTTTGTCTGACTTGATTATTCCAAAAGGCCTGTCTTCAAGTTCCAAGATTCATTCTTTGGACTGATATTGTCTGTTGTTGAAGTTTTCAGATGTATTTTGAATTTTTTTTGTTGACTTCTCTAGTTTCAGTTTTGTTTTTTTATTTTTACCATTTTTGGAGATGGAGTCTCACTCTGTCACTCAGGCTGGAGTAGAGTGGTGTGATCTCAGCTCACTGCAAACTCCGCCTCCCAGGTTCAAGCGATTCTTCTGCCTCAGCCCCCCCCCCCCCCCCCGAGTAGCTGAGATTACAGGCACGTGCCACCACACTCAGCTAATTTTTTGTATTTTTAGTAGAGACAGGGTTTCCCCACGTTGGACAGGCTAGTCTCAAACTCCTGACCTCAGGTGATTCACCTGCCTTGGCCTCCCAAAGTGCTGGGATTACAGGCATGAGCCAGTTTCAGAGTTTTTATTAGGTTCTTTTAAAAAAAAAATCTCTTTGATAAATTTCTCTTTCATATCCTGAATATTTCTGAATTCTTTGTATTGTTTTTCAGAATTCTCTTGTATCTCACTGAGTTTTAAAGTCAATAATTTGGATTTTTAAGTTCATGCTGGGATTTTGAAATTTTTTTTTTTTTTTTTTTTTTTGGCTGGAGAATTATTGTATTCCTTTGAAAATGTTATATTTTCTTGCTGTTTCATGTTCCCTGTGTGGTTATATTGATATCTGCAAATCTGAGTTGCTGCTTCTTATATTTGAATTTGCTTTTGTAGAGGAGGATGGATGTCGATGGTTTGGGTTGAGTAGGGTACATAGGCTTCGATTCTGGGTACATGAAGTAATATGGTCTCATTAATAGACATTGTAGATATAGCAGTGAGTAAAGTAGATAAAATTCAACCCTCTCAAAGCTTGCATTCTGGGGGGCAGGAAACAAAACTTTAAATGAACAATAATGGGTATATCAGAGTATGTACTATTTTATTCCATTAAAGTTCAGTAACTGGCAAAATACCAATCTATATTGATGGAAGTCAGAATAAGAGTCAATTCTGGAGAAATGTTTATTAACTGCAAGGCCCACGAGGGATCTTTTCTGGGTTTTTCAAAATATTTTACGTGTTGGTTTATTATGGCTATGTTGGAGTGTAAATAGGTTTGTGTGTGTGTATGTGTGTAAAATTTTGAATTTTACATTTAAGAATTGTGCATTTTACTGTACAGTACTTAAGTTCTTTAAAAAAATTAAGTAGGTAATATATCAGATATTAATAGAAGCTGTAAAGAAAAATTAAGCTGAGAAAGGGGAATTAAGACAAATGGGGTATCAGGTTAGGTTTCACTGAGAAGGTAAACAGATCCGAAGGACCCATGCAAACACCTGGGAGGAGATTACTCTAAGCAGAGGAAAAAGCAATGAAGCAGTGAATATAGCAGTTCAAATAATAGCTAAGAGTTTAGTATGGCTTTTGTAGTGTGAGCAAGGAGAGGGGAAAGTGTTAGGAGATGAAGTCAAGCCAGACAAGAACTTCCTGAGATTTTTTTTTTTTTTTTTTTTTTTTTTTTTTTTTGGGAGAGGGGGTCTTGTTTTCCCAGCCAGGCTGGAGTACAGTAGTGCAATCTTAGCTCACTGCAGCCTCAGTCTATTGGGCTCAAGTGATCCTCCCACATAGCCTTCCAAGTAGGTGGGACCACAGGTATGTGCCACCAAGCTAGCTGAATTTTTTTTTTTTTTTTTTTTTTTTTAAGTAGAGATGGAGTATTGCTGTATTGCTCAGGCTGATCTCAAACTTCTGAGCTCAAGCAGTCCTACCTGCCTCAGCCTCCGAAGGTGCTGGGATTATAGACATGAGCCACCACATCTTTATAAAACATTTTAAGGACTTCAGCTTTTAATTATAAACAAAACCATTAGAGAGGTTTTAGGCAATAAAAGACATGTTGTGGTTTACATTTTTAAAATATAACAATGGCTTTGAGAGTATGCTGTAAGATACTAAAGGAACAGACCGTTACAGTGATCCAGGTGAAAGGTAGTGGTTCTTGTAGTAGTGGGGTGGTAAACAATAATCAGATTTTGAATATATTTTGAATATGGAAGTGACAGCGTTTACTGATGTACTGGTTATGGGGTGTGAAAGAAAAAGGATTTGGTAATTATTCCATAGCTTTTGGCCTGAACTTTTACTAAGTTGGGAAAGACCTGGGAGAACCTGATTAGTAGGAACATGAGTCAAGAATTTGTCTTGGGACATGTTAAATTTGAAGAGACATAAATCCTAATGAAGGAGGGGTAGACCATTCAATTTATGGACTTGGAGTTCAGAGGAAAAGTCTGGACTAGAAATACACTTGGGAATTATTAGGTTATAGTTAGTATTTAAAATCATGAGATGAGAGCACTGAGGGAGTAAATTTGGTAAACAATGAAGAGAATAGGTCCTCAAAGTTGGAACACTTCAATGTTTAGAATTTGAAGAGATGAAGAAGAACCAGGGAAGGAGACCAGGAAGGAGCAGTCATTCAGAAAGGTGAGCCTTTCTATCAAAGACACAATTATGTGTCTCTGAAGCCAAGTAAATCAGGAGCAGTGAGCTTTGTCAGATGATGCTGTTAGGTCAAATAAAATGAGGACACAGAACTGGATTAGAAAAGTGGAGGTCACTGGTGACTTTTCAAGAGCAGTTTTGGAGTTGCAGTGATGGCCAAAGAGTGATGAGAGAATACCAAGAAAAACTGAGAGCAGCAATTTTGAGGGCTTTTGCTCTACAGGACGCAGATAATAATAACAGGAAATACCTATGTAGCATTTACTACATGCCTGCCATCCTTCCTAGGGCTTTATATGTATTAATCCCATTTAATCCTTATAACAGCCTTGTGAGGCAGGAGTATTATTATCTCCACTTTACAGATGAGGAAAATGAGACATGGAAAAGTTAAGTAACTTGACCGTATCATCCCTATTTCTGTATTAAGAGCCAATTTATAGCTTCTTTCCAAAACCTCACTTTTAACCTGCATGTATTTGAAGACTTTTTGACAGATCCATTAAAATAATCAAATAATTTACAAATGTAATCTCTTGGAACAGAGAAAGAATGATTTTGTCAGATTGGAGCTATACATATGATTTTATCCATGTCACCCTACTGTACTCAGATCACACTGGTTTTCCATAATTCTGATCTGTGCTTTCTCTCATTGTGACATAGCATTATTTTATTTTTTGTCAACCATCTTTCTATATCAAGCATCTTTATGAAAGCATCAGTAGATCACTAATTGTCTTCAGTTTTACTGAATAATTTGTTTGCATTCTTATAGTCACTCCATTAGGCCTATGTAAAGCACACAAACATTTTTTCATCATTAATGAATGTATAAGCCTACTTAAGGCCTTATGCCTAACTACATTAAAAATATACGGACATGAAAACTTTAAAGAAATGACATATTGGAAAAGAACATACTGCTACAGGGTAAAAGAAAATAAATTCAACATATATTACAGAAAAATTTTTTAATATTCATGTTTTGTAAAAAGTTTCCCCAAAGGAATAATTTTTTAAAAACTTGTCAATAGAAACATATGGCATACAGATATAATAAACTTTTCACAGGAGAAATATAGGTGACTAACATTGTACAATTGTTGTCACTAATAATGAAAACAAGAAGATACTGATTTTATCAGATTAGCAAAAGTTCAAAGAATTAAAATTTTTGATAATGAGTATGGGAAAGTGGACACTAACACATTGTTGAAATATAAATCTGTACAAATCTTTTGTGGGGGCAAATATTAATATGATCTTTGATCACTTCCATTACTGAAACTCCATCCTTTAAAGTATTTATAGATGTGATAGAAAAACTTGTTTTTTTTGTTTTGTTTTGTTTCTGTTTTTTTTTTTTTTTTTTTTT
>NW_022437012.1:1608224-1669626 GCF_009761245.1 Sapajus apella | reverse complement strand
AGGCGAGCGCCACCATGCCCAGCTAATTTTTGTATTTTTAGTAGAGACGGGGTTTCACCATGTTGACCAGGATGGTCTCGATCTCTTGACCTCGTGATCCACCCGCCTCGGCCTCCCAAAGTGCTGGGATTACAGGCTTGAGCCACCGCGCCCGGCAGAAAAACTTGTATAAACATAAAGATATAGGAGAATATACGCCAAAGTATTAATAGTGGTTATCTCTGGGAATAAGGGAAAGAGGCAGGGAAGGTGAGGAGGGGAGTGTTTGACTTCTTATTTAATATTTGAAATTGTTGTATATTGTTTTGAAATTGTTTTATAATTAAAAGTAATTAAGAAAATTACTTTAACGGCTGTCTCCACCACTTAAAATTACTGTTTTTATGCACATTATAACATTGAGTGGGTTTGGGTTATTGTACTGTTAACATGTGACAATAGAGAGGTCAGAATATATAAGTACCCTAGCTAATTAGTTTGCGTATAGAGTAGTAGTCTCCAGAAGAAAGGAGGTGATGGCGTTCTGTACACCACAAGAGAAGGTGAAATGAGCAACTGGGATATGTGCAGAAAATGTTAGCGCATCCATTTGTATTCAGCTTAAATATCATTTTTTCTGGCTCTTTTTAAACATACTGTTATAAAATAAAACACAGACAAGTGTATATATATATACATCTTACTGAATTATTGTAAGGCAGACATCCTTGTAACTACCACCCAGTTCAAGTAGAAGAATGTTGCCAGCTACTCTAGAAGGCTTTTCCCAATAACAGCTCCTTCCTACATACTATTTTTTTTCATGATTTTTATTACCTAAGTGTGCCTTCCTAGAAACTATAGCTTGGTCTTGCTGTTGTTTAGTGTGTTTTATTTGACACAGAGTAACTAAGATCTCTCTTTTTAATCTATAGGTTGTTCCTTCTTCTCTTGTACTTAGAATGTACCTGCAAAGCACTGGACTATTTCACCTGTAGTTTCTTACAGTCTGGATTTTACTTGATCACATATTTATAATGTAATTCAACATGATTTGCTGTTCTCTGCATTTTCTGCAGATTGACAGCTTGTTCTAGAGGCATGTTCAGATTCAAGATTGATCTCTGTTATGTTCTTTTTTCAGGTGGTGCATAATGCCTGGGTTTTGCTCTTATTCTATGCTAGCAGCCATTTATGCTGTACGCCTAGATCCATTAATTTATTGGAGGCTGCAAAACGGAGACGTCTTAATATTTTTTTATTTTATTTATTTGCTGGAATGATTTTATAAGGGGTCATTTTCTTTCTTTTACTATTCAGTTACCCAATGGTATAGTTCATTATAGAAAAGGCATGGAAAAGAATATTTGATTCTTTCCTTTTATTTACCTGGTTTTCAAGGTAATGAATATGAAGTGGCAGATTAGATGTTACTGATAGGATTTAATACAGTAAAATTATTCTCCTTATTAAAGCTCAAATTAGCCCATCTTTGGTCGCAAGGAGGGGTGTGTCTATTTTTGGCTCCTAACCTTTTGTTTTGAAACAGGGTCTCACTCTGTCGCCCAGGCTGGAGTACAGTGGTGCAATCCCAGCTCACTGCTTCCTGGGTACAAGTGATTGTCCCACCTCGGCCTCTTAAGTAGCTGGACTACAGGTGCACACTACCACACTCAACTAATTTTTATTTTATTTTGGTAGAGACAGGGTTTCTCTATGTTGGCAAGTCTGGTCTCAAACTCCTGACTTCAAGTGATTTGCCCACCTCAGCCTCCTGAAGTGCTGGGATTACAAGCATGAGTCACTGCACCTAGCGTCTTAAATCCTTTTAATCCCTGAGCCACTGCACCCAGCTTCCTAAGTCCTTTTAAGATGACCTTACTCTAGTCTTTGATAGCTATCTAGGTTGGTTGGTTTTGTTTGTTTGTTTGTTTGTTTGTTTGTTTGTTTGTTTTTCTTCTAAGATGGCGTCTTGCTCTATAGCCCAGGCTAAAGCACAGTGGCACGATCTCGACTCACTGCAACTTCCACCTCCTGGGTCCCGGTTCAAGCAGTTCTTTTGCCTCAGCCTCCCAAGTATCTGGGATTACAGGCATGCGCCACCATGCCCAACTAATTTTTGTATTTTTAGTAGAGACGGGGTTTCACCATGTTGGCCAGGCTGGTCATGACCTTGTGATCCGCCCACCTCAGCCTCCCAAAGTGCTGGGATTACAGGCGTGTTTTTAAGATGTTTTGCCACAGACATGGAATTAGCCATTTCTTGAAGAAGCCCCTTTAATGGAAAATGATATTTCAGAAATCTCAGTGTAGGTGCCAAGGATGCTTATTCCTACTGCGTTGGTAATTGTTTCTAGGCTTTTTTTTTTTTTTTTTTTTTTTTTTTTTGAGACGGAGTTTCGCTCTTGTTACCCAGGCTGGAGTGCAATGGCGCGATCTCGGCTCACCGCAACCTCCGCCTCCTGGGTTCAGGCAATTCTCCTGCCTCAGCCTCCTCAGTAGCTGGGATTACAGGCACATGCCACCATGCCCAGCTAATGTTTTGTATTTTTAGTAGAGACGGAGTTTCACCATGTTGACCAGGATGGTCTCGATCTCTTGACCTCGTGATCCACCCGCCTCGGCCTCCCAAAGTGCTGGGATTACAGGCTTGAGCCACCGCGCCCGGCCTCTAGGCTTTTTAAGCGTATAGAGTTGGGATCTATCTATACTAGTTTCTATATATCTATATTGGGATACGCAGAATATTTTGGTTCTTAGGGCTCGAGGAATTCTAGAATGCACATATCCTATAATTACTTATTTGCTTTATCCTATCCTATATTGAAAATAGTGCTTATAATTACCATGTCAGTTTTTACTAGAGCAATTAAAATTTTTAACTTTTAAAATTTGTATCTCCCTTTTCCTTTCTTTTTTCGTAGTTACTCTGAATTTACATTGTCAAATCATATAGTCACTGCATATTATAAATTCTCCCCTTGAATTATCATTTAATCTTAGTTCCAAAGGTAACTACATAGTTAAAGCTCATCACAAATCTTTATAATCTGATTTTATATCAAACATCTCCAGTAATATGACTGCCTAAGTGTAAGCATAAAAGTACCATCAGAAATCCAATAACTTATTTGAGAAGTAAGCTCTTTGAAGGAATATGAAATGATGTAATGGTTCATTGATATTCCAAGTGTGATCCACAGACTGTTGCCATTCTGTAAATCTTAGTTGCTCCATGAAGAGACACATACAGCAATTAAGTGTAAGATTTAGCTACTTTTATAGCAGTCTGACATAAAGCATGTTAGCGTATTTTTCAAAAGCATCAGTAGCTAACTGATTGGAAACTTAAGCAACAAAAACAACAAAACATAACTGATCCTTTACCACATGTAATTTGAAAGACACTGTTATGCACAGTCTTAGCCCTTATCTGTATAATAATTAGGTCTTTCAGATAAGTGGTTTAAGAAACAGATAAATATGAGAGAAACATGCAGATGTGGTCTAATAAAGTTTTTAGAGAGAAAACAGATGTAATCTAGACTTTGGTTTGGTTTGGCTTGATTTGGCAGGGAGATATGAAGAAGGCATGAGAACACTATTAACATGGAATTGTGGGCACACAAAACACATCATAAAATTGGCCTGGCTAGAGTAGATTTTTACTAGTTAGAGAGGGGAGATTAAATGGGGATGGTTGTATAAAGGCCTTGGATGCCAGCTAAACAGCTAAGACATTTTCATACAGACCATAATAGGGAGCAATTCATTCCGCAAAAGAATACAAGGTACTTTTTTCTTTGCCTAGGAACTCAGTAAATAGCTGCACTCTTTGTTACTTGGGTTCTAGTAAGTAATTTATTTGTTAAATTTATAATACAGTAGTAAATAATAAGTGATATGAAGAAAAGCAAAGTAAGATATTTTTAATTAAGTTGGTCAAAGTGTATTTTTCTAGACATTGGAATTAACAACATACGTGTCCATGAAGACTATAATGCTTCTCTTGTTTTATCTTACCCATGTCTAGGAATGCCTTGGGAACTGCCACTTTAGTCTAGATATCTATAATTTGAAACTTGAGTTCCTGCATGTTTCTGAACATGTTATTTTTTAAACTTGGTTTTCTACTAACATTGTATCTTGATTGGTTTATCTGTTTATTGGGTTTGGTATACCTCTCTAATGGTATTAGCTTTCCGCAAATACTTGGTGATCTTTGTTTATGTACTCTCTTTTGTATTTGTGATTTCTTGGTTGCGGATGCTATTTCTCTTTACTGTAGTCTGCCTTACCTGATGGTTAAGATGGGAAGGAATATGAAGCCAGCTACAGTTTGCCTGTAGTTTGCCTCTTTCAATTTGGGGATTACCTTTAATTCTAAAGTTTGGACCCACTGTCCACAATAGCTGTTTTAAACAGGCATCACACTTTTATTTCCTCTAGTGGAATCCAGTTGGAGTGGGATTGTGGGATTGTAAGGAGCTAATTCCCGCAGCTGCTCCCTACCTGATTATCTTGACAGTAATTTGCAGGCCTTCTCAATTTTTCTATCCATGATATCTGAACATACCTGAAAATTTCGTTTCTGTTTTTAACTCCACATGGAGTAGTCTCTTTCCCACATAGTTTGGGCAGTGGTTTCATGAACTTTTTTTCCCTCAGTAAATCTAGTCTTACCACTGTATGCCTTTAAGGATTTCTCAAGATGTCTGGTCCACTGATAACATGTTCATATGTTATAGATTGTTTTTTAAGTGTTACAGATTCTTTTACTTTTTGTATATCTTCTCTAATGATTCATGAAGTTGGAAGCAGATAGGCTAGTAGGAGTATATATTTACCCTTCCATCATTTAGGCTCAGTCTCACATCTTGATCCAAACTTCTAATTGATGTCCTTTAAAACATGATTTTTAACACTCTGATAGTAGTGTACTGAAATAATGTTGATTATTGCTAGTCAAAAAAAAGCAGCCATGCAAATTAATATACACTGTTGCATTTAACCAATTATGCATTATCTTACCTAACAGCTTAATAAGATTTTATTTCATTAGATGTTATTGATACTGTAAAGTATTTGTTCTAAGGAGACAATGATAAAATTTAGTTCATATTTCACTAATAAGTTCTATCTTCTGATTAAATGAATGGTAGGTGGTAAAAGCATGCCTTCTATATTAGATTACTTGTAGAATCTTTTAAATAAGCAAAATGGTTTCAAGGTAGATTAGCATCTAAGAAATGTATTTTTGTTCTACCCATTCTCTCATTAATGTAGGTCAGCATTCAAATTGGGTAATTTACTATGAAAACACATATTCTTCAGTGCACAGTTCAAATTTTTATTCTCTGGGGTCTTCTAAGCCCTCTAAGAATTGTTCTCTATTGTATACCCTCATAATGTTTCTAATGTATTATGTTAGTTGTTGGATTTCTTATTATGTTGTAAATATCGCTTTATTGGGCTCCCCTTCACCAAACCCTGGACTCCTCCGTGTTTTATTCATGTTTGTATTGTTAGCATCACATCTACTTGGTAAATAGATTGTAATCGTTTTAGGAATGGTAGAATGAATACTCTAAGTCATCATTCTACCAAAGGAAAAAGTCTATGATTCCTAGATTCTAGGTTCCTACTCCAAAGAGTCAGTTCTAGTCATAAATTGTGGAAAGTCCATTTTGCTTTAGATAATGTATTTTAATAACACATTTCAGTTTGGTTTAAAGTTTGTTCTTTATTTTTATGTGGTAACAACTACCATTTGGGTTTCTAATCAGTATGCAATTCTTTGTAACCTTTGAAAATGCCATGTTTAGTTTAAAAAATAAAAATGAATCCTATTTTAAACATATATCTCTAACAAAGCCCATTAATTTAGATTTATCATGTTTTTATTCATTTTTTTTGAAGGATCAGAGTAACAATGAAATTATGATTGGAGTGATGTCAGGAGGAATTCTGATTTATAAGAACAGGGTACGAATGAATACATTTGCATGGTAAGAACATCCATTGATACTTTTATGTTTACCACTGTATTACCAAATGTAATAATTTATATTAAAAACAGTGGCTGTTGAACTATTTTAATGTTGTCATTTTACTTGTGAGATAAACTTTATACTTTATCCCACTTAGAATCTACTGGAAGACATCAAAATAATTTATTTCAAAATTACTTATTAAAAATTATTGCTTATGAATTTTATGGAATTTTTGAAAGATGATCAGAGCTTTCCAGTCTTTTTAACAGAGATTTGCCCCCAGGGCAAACTATTTTACCAACATCTAACCATTGTGGGTTTTATCAGAGTCTGACCAAAGTGGGAGAATGAGAATACCCAATTTAGACCCCTCCTGCTTTCTTATCTCACCTAAGGATGGGTTGACCTAAGGATGGGTTGACCGAAGAAGCACTGAAGATCACAGCCAAGAGACACAGACCACTAAACCACTAAGACCTAATTACAGGATGAAAGAATGATTCCTCGCTATCCCACACCTCACTGCCATGTCAACATGGCTCATAAATAATAACAGGGAATCACAACTAAAATAACTGTAAGGCTTAGATTATTTAGGAGTCCCTTAGGGAAACCCAAAGACAACAGGGATGTGAAAAACAAAGATACCAGCGAAAATTATAACTTCTGGCATTTACAGTTTGTTTACACAAACATTAAACATAGCCTTATGCCTTGCCGGGTAAGCATAATGCTTCCCACCAAAGGCATATTTACTTCTTTCTTTTACCCAATGTATCATATCCAGCATTTAGCAAAAAATTACAAGACATGTCAAAAGGTAGTAAACACAATTTGAAGAAACAAAGCAAGGATGAGAAACAGACCCAGATATGGAAGAAATTTTGGAAGTATTATACCAGAAATTTAAAATAACTATAATTAATATACTAAGGGAAAAATATATGGAAAACGTGTATAACATACAAGAACAGGTGGAAATGTAAGCACAGAGATGGAAACCTTTTGAGAAAGAATTAAATAGGAATGCTAGAAATCAAAAGCATCACAACAGAAATGAAGAATGCTTTTGGTCTTATCAGTAGATTATACACGAGAAAAAAATGAGTGAACTTAAAGATACGTCAGTAGAAACTTCAAAAACTGAAAAGTGAAGGGAGAAAGGAATGAAAGAACAATATTTAAGACATATAATGGAAATAAAGAGAGAAAAGAACAGAAGAAATATCTGAAAAACTAGCTGCTGACAGTTTTCCAAAATTCCTGACAGCCATCAAATCACAGAATCAGAAAGTTCAGAGAACACCTAGCAGGTCAAATAACCAAAAAATCCACACCTGTACATAAGATAGTCACATTGCAGATAATCAGAAAATCTTTTATAAAGGAAAATATAGGCTGGGTGCAGTGGCTCATGCCTGCAATTCCAGCACTTTGGGAGGCTAGGGTGGGCACATCACAAGGTCAAGACATTGAGACCATCCTGGCCAACATGGTGAAAACTCATCTCTACTAAAAATACAAAAATTAGCTGGGCGTGGTGGCATGCCCCTATAGTCCCAGCTACTCGGTAGGCTGAGGCAGGAGAATCACTTGAACCCAGGAGGCGGAGGTTGCAGTGAGTGGAGATCGTGCCACCTCACTCCAGCCTGGCGGCAGAGCAAGACTCCGTCTCAAAAAAAAAAGAGGGGTGGATAAAAAGCACATTTAGCACAGAGGAACAAGGATTAAAAAATACATTATATTTCTCTTCAGTAACTACGTAAGCAAGAAGAAACTAGAGTGAAATATTTTGGTTATTAAAGTGTTGAAAGAAAAAAGCCACCAACCTAAAAGTCTGTAGCAAAGTTATCCTTCAGAAGTGAAAGAGAAGTAAAGACTTTCACACACACAAACAGAAATTGTTGGAATTTGTTGCCAATAGACCTGCTTTGTGAGAAATGTTAAAAGGAGTTCTTCACAGAAAGGGAAAATAATATAAGGTAGGAATCTGTATCTACAGAAAGAAAAGCAGAGAGGGGACTTCAAGGTGACTGACCAGAGTCACAGAGGCACTTGTATCTTCCACAAAGAAGGACCAAATCAGCATATAGGTAAACACACAATGAATAGCAAATTTAAAAGAGAACAGAAGAATTTAGCAAGGAAGTGACAGGGAACCTCTGAGACACAGGAGAGGGAAGCAAAGTAGCCAGCCTAGCCATGATCACCTGAGAGCCAGGAAGAATTGCCCATTGCAAGGAAAAGGTAAGGGAGAGATCCTCAATAGTTCACATTTGCACCAAAGATTACTGCAGTCCTACTTATGAGAAAGCCCCTTGGCTCTCATGGGCCTTGAGACTAGGATAGGGAGCTCCCTGAAGTCCACACCATGGTATTGTTTCAGAGAGGGAATGTGCACTCCCTCTACACACCTGAGATCCAGACAGTTGCAACACAGTGCCATTTTCAGAGCTCAGCCACCATCGGAATACATCCTGCAGTGGTGCCCAGTAGCCCCTGCATTTCCACATCTCTCAGACCCCACTGACAACCCCCCATGTCCGGACAGAGAGCTGCGAAGTTGCAACACTAATTGCACCCAGGGTGTAGCTAGGTCCTTGACTGTCTCATGTAGTGTCCTTCACCCTGCGGAATGGGCAGTGCAGTGTGCCAGGGAGGCTGTCCCCATCATAAAGGGAGATGAAGCATGTGCTTACCACAGCCTTGGAGTTGCCTGCACAGGAACATTATCATTGACAGCAACTCACATCCTCCAGCAGCAAGACCACTGTACAGCTGGACGTGCCTTCAGGGGCCTAAGGACTGGTCTACCTCAGCACACCTTCCAAGGACATGAACATTTACATGCCCTGCCCACCATCACCATTGGTAACATCCAGGGCCTGAAGACAGGACAATTCCAGCTGCTGGCACCTGTATATGTCATTCAGGAACCTAGAGATTGACCTATCCCACTTAAAACTGTGAGGGCCCTCACACAACATCCAAGAGCCTGAGGCTAGATATGCCTCACCCTTAGCCACCACGTCCCAGCGCATTTGGGGTCTGGGCATTGGCTGGCCATACCTGCAGCTACTAGCACACACACACACCTTTCAGGGGCTCAATAATGGACCTACCTTGCCTGACACTGGCATCTGTGGCACTTCGCAGGGGCTCAGGGACTAGCCTCATCCACCCTACCTCTACCACTACTGTCCCCCACATGCACAGCTCAGGACCACAAGGGATAGCCCACCTATACTACTGATACCACACATACCACCTGGACACCCAAAAACTGGCATGCCCAGCCTGCAGTCACTACAACTGGTGCCCACAAACCAGCCTTCCTGGCATTTCCCCCAGTACAGCTTTACTACAGCCACTACAGCCTCTACAACCTGAGCTACTGAGGAACTCACAGACACCTCTGACACTGATTAAAGCCAAATAAATTATATGAAGACTATGCTGCTGCACCCACCCAGAACCAAAGTCAGAGCATGCTATCCAGCCAACACTATAGGTACATCACAAGAAAAAGTTTGTTCCTATGACAGCCAATTCATAAAATTGGAAGAAGCACCTGTTACACAAGATGTGCAGTTGTTAAGGATAGAAGAAATGATAAAATGAAATGCCTGAAAAATAAAATAATGATATTAAAGAAATGCAATGAGATAGAAAACAGCTTGACAGTACAAAGATATCAAGAAAACAATAATCTGAATGAGAAATTCAGCCAAGACATATTTTTTTAAAAAGCCAACAAATCTTGGAACTGAGTTCAGAGAATGAAATAAAAACTACAATAGAAAGCATCAACAATAGACTAGATTAAGTGGTAAAAGTCATTTCTGAACTTGAATACAGGTCTTTGGAAATAATCTAGTCATTTTTTAAAAGGATGAAAAAGCCCAAATGACAGATAGAACACTGTAAAGCAACCAAATATTTGAATTTTTGAAAATTTCAGAAGAGTCAGGAAAAGGCATTTAAAAAAAACCTATTTAAGAAAATACTAGTTGAAAGCTTCCCAACTCTTGCAAGTAGTAGAGACATGAAGATACCAGAAGCTTAAGGAACCTCACAGAGATTCAACCCAAAAAAGTCTCCTTCAAGGCACTTTGTAGTCAAATGAAAGAAGTCTAAAAAGAACATGAGGAAAGCATCAAGTCATGTATAAGGGAATCCTCATTAGACCAATGGCAGATTCCTAATCAGAAACCTTACCGGCCAGGAGCATATATGGTGACATATTCAAAGTGCAGATAAACCAATAAAAATGCTGACTGAGGATACATTACCCAGCAAATCTGTCCTTCAAAAATGAAGTAGAAATAAACCCTTTCTCAGGCAAAATCCAAGGGAATTCATCACCACTCTATGGATCCTATAAGAAATGCTTGAGGGAGTCCTGCATCTGGAAGTGAAAGAATACTGTGTACCATCATGAAAACACATGAAACATGAAGTTTTCATGTATTGTATAACATTTTATGTTTTTATGAAATTATAAAATTTTAAAATTTATAAAAGTATAAAATTTCCTAATAGAGCAGATATATGTAGATGAGAAAAAGAAAGGAGTCAAAGGTTATTACTCCAAAAAAAATAAAAATAAAAATAAGGGAAGCAATAAGAGAGGATGAAATGAATAAAGGATGTACAAAACCATCAGAAAATAGCAAAATGACAAGAATAAATCTTCACATATCACTTAACATTGAATTTATATGGTTTAAATTCCAGTTAAAACTTAGACACTGGCTGAATGGATGTAAAAAATCAAGACCCAGCCGGGCACAGTGGCTCACACCTGTAATCCCAGCACTTTGGGAGGCCGAGGCAGGCGGATCACCTGAGGTCAGGAATTCAAGAACAGCCTGGCCAATGGGTCAAGCCCCATCTCTGCCAAAAATACAAAAGTTAGCCGGGCATAGTGGTGGACGCCTATAATCCCAGCTACTTGGGAGGCTGAGGCAGAGGCTGCAGTGAGCTGAGGTTGCGCCATTGCATTCCAGCCTAGGCAACAGGAGCGAAACTCCGTCTCAAAAAAAAATATCAAGACCCAATTCTATGCTACCTACAAGAAACTCACTTCACCTATAAAAGCACAATAGACTAAATGTAAAGGGAAGGGAAAATGCCATGTAAATTTACATTTACCAAAATCATACAGTAGCAGTTATTTTAGACAAAATATTAAAAAGCATAAAAAGAGACAAGGTCAATATCAAATGATAAAGGGATCAATTCAGCAAAAGGATATAACAATTGTAAATATGTACCTAACACTCAAGCACTCAGATATATGAAGTTAATATTATTAAAGATAAAGAGACAGACTCCAATACAATAGTAGTTGGAGACTTCAACACCCCACATTCACCATTAGACAGATCATCTAGACAGAAAACAAACATTGGACTTAGTCTACACTGTAGACAAAAAGGAACCTAATAAACATGTAAAGAATATTTAATCCAGCAGCTGCAGAATATGCATTCTTCACCTCAGCACATGGAACATTCTTCAGGAGAGACCATATGTTAGGCCACAAAATAAGTCTCAACAAAATTTTAAAATAGCAATTATATCCAGTATCTTCTCAGACTATGATGTATTAAAACTAGAAATCAATGACAAGGGACTTTGGAAACTGCAAATACATGGAAATTAAACAAAACTCTCCTGAATGACCATTGGGTCAATTAAGAAATTAAGACAAATCAAAAAATTTCTCTGAACAATTGAAAACAGTAACATAACATTACTAGAACCTTTGAAATACAGCAATAGCGTTGCTAAGAGGGCTGTTTGTAGCAATAAATGCCTACATAAAAAAAGTAGAAAGAGTCCAAATAAACAGTTTAATGATGCATCTCAAGAAACTAGAAAAGCAAAAACAGACCAAGCCCCAAATTTAGTAGAAGAAAAAACAATAAAGATCGGAGCATAAATAGAGACTAAAAATAATACAAAGGGTAAACAAATTGAAACTTGTATTTTTTGAAATGATAAAAATCAACAACAAAGAAAAAACTAGCCAGGTATGGTGGCACATTCCTGTAGTCCTGGGTAGTCAGGAGACTTGAGTTAGGAGGATCACTTGCTCTCAGGAGTTCAAGGCATCAATGAGCTATGATTGTACCACTGAACTCATCTGGGCAGATGAGACCATGTCTCTACAGAATGAAAGAAAGGAGGCCAGGTGTGGTGGCTGTAATCCCAACACTTTGAGAGGCCAATACGGAAGGATTCCCAGAGCCCAGGAGTTCAAAACCAGCCCAGGCAACATAGTGGGAGCACATCTCTACAAGAAATTTAAAGATTAGCTAGACATACTAGTGCATGCCTATGGTCCCAGCTACTCGGGAGGCTAAGGTGAGAGGATTGCGGCAGCCGAGGAGGTTGAGGCTACAGTGCCACTGCACTCCAGCCTGGGGGACAGTTTGAGATTTGCCTAAAAAAAAAAAAAAAAAAAAGAAAAAAAAAAAAAAACTACAGGCAGTATCCCTAATGAACATAGATGCAAAATTCCTCAACAAAATATTAGCATAGCAAATTCAGTAATACATAAAAAAGATACACCATGATCAAGTGGAGTTTATTTCCAAGATTCAAGGGTAGTTTAACCTATACAAATCAGTAAATATAATACTTTATGTCAGTAAATTGAAACTCAGAAACCATACATTCATCTCGATAGACACATAAGAAGCATTTAATAAAATTCAACATCTTCTCAAGTAAAAACTCTCAACAAATTAGGTGTAGGAGTGTAGGAGAAGCATATCTTGGCACAATCAAGCCCATAAATGACAGATCTACAGCTAACATCATACAGAACAGGTCAAAGCTGAAAACGTTTCTTCAAAGAACTGAAAGAAGATAGGACGCCCACACTGACCACTCTTATTCAGCATAGTACTAGAAGTCCTAGCCAGAGCAGTCAGGAAAGAGCATCCCTATAGGAAAACAGGGAGTCAAATTGTTCCTCTTTGCAGAAAGCCTGATCATAAAGGAAAGCCTAAAGACTCCACTAAAAGTCTCTTAAAACTATTAAGTGAATTTAGTTAAGTTGCAGGAAACAGATTAATGAACAAAAATTAGTCACATTTCTATATACTAATAATAGCTGGAAAAGAAATCAAGAATGCAATCACCTTTACGATACCTACCAAATACTATACTTAACCAAGGATGTGAAAGATCTCTACAACAAAACTACAAAATACTGATGGGAAAAAATTGAAGAGAACGTAAAAAAGTAGCAAAACATCCCATACTCATGAATTAGAAAAATTAATATTGTGAAAATGACCATACTACTCAAAGCATTCTACAGATTCAATACAACATCTGTCAAAATACCAGTGATAGAGAAAAAGCAATCCTAAAAGTAGCTCACACTTGTAATCCTAGTGCTTTTGGAGGCCAAGGCAGGAGGACTGCTTGAGGTCAGGCATTTAATACCAGCCTACACAACATGGCAAGATCTTGTCTCTATAAAAAATATGTTTAAAAATTAGCTGGGGATAGTGGCATGTATTTGTAGTCCTAGCTACTTGGGAGGCTGAGGTGGGAGGATCACTTGAGCCTAGCACTTTAAGGTTACAGTGGGCTATGATCATACCACTGTACTTAAGCCTGGATGGCACAGAGAGACCCTGTCTCTATTAAGAAAAAAAAAAAATATGGAACCCTAAAAGATCCCAAATAGCTGAAACAATACTGAGTCAAGAGAACAAAGATGGAAGACATCAAATTATCCTGTGAAGCTATAGTATTCACAACAGCATGGTATTAGCATAAAAGTAGACCCATAGACCAACAGAACAGAATAGGGAACACAGGAATAAATCCATGTATTTACAGCCAACTGAATTTTGACAAGGAACATACAGTGGAGAACAGGTATTCTTTTCCATAAATGGTACTGAGAAAACTGGATATCTATTGCAAAAGAATGGAACCAGACCTTTATCTCACTATATACAAAAATTAGCTCCAAATGGATTAGAGAGTTACATGTAAGACCTGACATTATAAAACTGCTAAATGAACATAGAGGAAATGCTTCAGAATATTGATCTAGGCAAAGATTTTATGGGTAGGTCTTTAAAAGTACAGGCAACAAAAGCAAAAATAGTCAAATGGGACTGTATCAAACTAAAAAGCTTTTACACAGCAAAGGAAACAGTCGACAGAGTATAGAGACAACCTATAAAATTGGAGAAAATATTTGCAAATTATACCTCCAACAAGGGCCTAGTATCCAGAATAACAAGGAACTAAACAGCAAAAACCAGCCTAATAATTCATTTTTAAAAATAGACATTTTTCAAAAAAAGACATGCAAATGGTCAAATTGAAGGTTTTTATAAATTCAAACTTTCTAATTATATATGTTATGGTGTTAGTGATCTTTGATGGTAGTATTGTAATTGTTTTGGTATGCCACGAACCACACCCGTATAAGATAGCAAACTTAAGTGATAGATATTGTATTAGTGTTTGTTCTTTCTGCCTCACTGACTGTTTGTTTCCATCTCTCTTCCTCTCCTTGGAACTCCCTGTTCTGTGAGACACAACAATATAGAAATTAGATCAATTAACCCTTCAGTGGTCTGTAAGTGATCAAGTGCAAGGAAGAGTTGCACTTCTGTCACTTTGAATAAAAAGTTAGAAATGATTAAGTTTAGTGAGGAAGGCATGTCAAAAGCCAAGACAGACAAACATCTAGGCCTCTTGCACCAATTAGCCAAGCTGTGAATGCAAAGGAAAAGTTCTTGAAGGAATTGAAAGTATTACACCATTTAACACCCAAATGATACAAAAGTGAAACAGCCTTATTGTTGATATGGAGAGTATTTTAGTGGTATTGATAGATCAGAGCCACAACTTTCCCTTAAGACAAAGCTTAATTCAGAGCAAGGCCCTAATTCTCTTTAATTATATGAAGACTAAGAAGAGAGGTGAGAAAGCCGCAGAAGAAAAGTTTAAAGCTAGCACAGGTTGGTTCTTGAGGCTTAAGGAAGGAAGCCATCTCCATACATAAAAGTTCAAAGTGAAGCAGCAAGTTATACAGAATATCTAGCTAAGTGATGAATGGCTACACTAAACAACAGGTTTTCAGTGTAGACAAAATAGTCTACACTGTTGGAAGAAGATGCCATCTAGGAACTGTCGTAGATGAAGTTAATACCTGACTTCAGTGTTTCAAAGGACTGACCGACTCTTTTGTTACCGAATAAAGTTGAAGCCAGAGCTCATTTACCAATCTCTAAATGCTGGGTCCTAAGTCTACCCTATTTGTATTCTAGAAGTGGAAGGTCAAAGCCTGGATGAACACACAACTGTTTACAGCATGGTTTACTGAGTATTTTAAGCCCACTGTTAAGTCTTACCTCTCAGAAAAAGATTTCTTTTCTGAATATTACTGCCCATTGACAAAGAATGCTCCTTGCCACCCACGAGCTCTATTAGAGATGGCAAGGAAGTTGATGTTTTCATGCATGCTGTCACAATATGAATTCTGTAGCTGATGGATCAAGGAGTGATTTTGACTTTCAAGTCTTTTTTAAGAAATATATTTGTAAGGCTGTAGTGGCCATTGAGGATGATTTCTCTGATGGATCTGGGAAACGTAAATTGAAAACCTTTTGAAAAGGCTTTACCATTCTAGATGTCATTGAGAACATTTTTGATTCATGGTGGAAGGTCAGAGTAGCAACGTTAACTGGAATTTGGAAGAAATTGATTCCAACCCTCATAGATGACTTTGTGGGGCTTAAGACTTCAGTGGAGGAAGTAACTATAGATGGGGTGGAAATAGCAAGAGAACTCTTATTAGAAGTCGAGTCTGAAGATGGGGTAGGGGATGAATTGCTGCAATCTCATGATAAAACTTGAATAGATGAGGATTTGCTTCTTATGGATGAGTGAAGAAAGTGATTTTTTTAAGGTTTAATCTACTATTGGTGAAGATGCTATGAGCATTGTTTAAATGACAACAAAGGATATAGACTTCATGATAAAGCAGCAGCAGGGTCAAGAGGATTGACTGTTTTGAAAGAAGTTATATTGTAGGTAAATACTATCAATAGCATTTAGCATCACATGCCACAGAAAAATTCTTTATGAAAGGAAAAGGAAGAGTCAATTGATGCAGCAAACTTCATTTTTGTCTTATTTCTTTAATTGCTACAGCAAACTTCAGCAACCACCACCCTGGTCAGTCAGCAGCCATCAATATTGTGTCAAGACCCAACTCTGAGGGCTCAGATGATTATTAGAATTTTTTACAAACTACTATGATTTTTTATTATACACATTGTTTTTAGGAATGTTGTTTTTATTATAGTATATTGAACTCTTAATAGACTACAGTATAGTGTAACCATAACTTTTATATGTACTAAGAAACCAAAAAATTCTATGACTCCTTATATTGCAGTATTTGCTTTATTGTGATAGTCTGGAACTAAGCCCTCAGTATCTCTAAATAGGTTTGACTGTACCAATATCCAGAATGAAAGAGGGGATAACATTACAGACCCTACATACATTAAAAGCAATAAAATAATATTGTGAGCAGATTTGAATATTTGAATATTGATATGGTTTGGCTCTGTGTGTAACCCCCTTTCCCCCTGTAAGTCTCACCTTGAGTTTTGTAATCTCTGTGATGTGTCAAGAGTGGGACCAGGTGGAGTTAATTGAATCACGGGAACAGTTTTCCCAATTCTCTTCTCATAATAATGAACGAGTCTCATGAGATCTGATGGTTTTATAAGTGTCTGGCATTTCCCCTGCTTGCACTTCTCCCTTCTGCTGCCTTGTGAAGAAGGTACCTTTCTTCCCCTTTGCCTTCTGCTATGAGTGCAGATTTCCTGAGGCCTCCCCAGCCATGCTGAACTGTGAGTCAATTAAACCTCTTTCCCCAATAAATTAACCAGCCTTGGGCATGTCTTTATTAGCAGTGTGAGAATGGACTAATACAAATATCATGAATAAATTTCACAACATAGATTAAATGTGCAGATTCCTTGAAAGATACAAATAAAAAAATAACCAGAGAAGAAAACTTGAATAGATCTGTATCAATTAAAGAAGCTGAAATTGTAGTTAGAAACCTTTTGACCATTAGAATTCTAGGCCCCTTATTGTGAATTCTATCAAACATTTAAAGTAGAAGTAAGGCCAATTCTACATAAGCTCTTTTAGACAATAAAGAAAGAAGGAACATGATTTACGTAATTATTACCTTAATGTTAAAACCAGACTAAGACCCTACAAGGAGAGAAAACTGCAGTTACTCATGAACATAGATGCAAAAATACTTTATAAAAGTTTAGCAAATTGTATTCAGTAATGTATAAAAACGACAATTCATTATGTTCAAATGGGGGTTATTTTAAGAATATAAGATTGCTTTAACATCTGAAAGTCAAGTTGTATAATTAACTGTATTATAATAACATAGAAAAACTATTTGAGCATTTCAACAGATGCAGAAAAATAATTTGATAAAATTGACCATTCATGATAAAAAAAAATAGAGACATAGCTAACGATAAATAAGAGGTATTTTCCCATTTTGATTAAGGGCATGTACAGAAAATCTGCTAATATTATACAAAATGGTGACAGTCTCAGTGCTTTTTATGAAGATCAGGAAGATATATGCTTCATCTCACTGCTTCTCCTCAGCTTTGTACACCAGGTCCTTACCAGTGTTTTAAAATAAGAAAAAGGAAAAAGAAAAGGCATACAGATTGGGAAGAAAAATATATAATGGCTTTCTTTGTAGATTAAGAATATACATATAGATATAGATAGATAGATTGGCTGAAAATAGATGAGAAAGGTGTACCATGCAAGCAGTAAGCATTAAGGAGACTAGAATGACTGTATTATTATTATACATACAGTGCTCCAACCAGTTTAGAAAACTGTTCTGTAGTTTCTTAAAAAGTTAAAAATATATCTACCATGTGACCTAGCTATTTCATTCCTACCTAGTATTTAACCAACAGAAACTAAAGCAAATGTTTGTACAAAGATTTGCACACATCTTTTCAAAGTGACTTTATTTGTAATAGCCAAAAACTAGAAACAGATATTTATCATGAAGTGATGGCTATTTCCATCCATGTTGTGGTATATCATAGAATGGAATGCTCCTATGCAGATGAATCTCTAAATAATTAATCAGTGACAGATGGCAAATGAAGAAAAATACATAACTGTATGCTTCCATTTATATAAACTCTAGAAATTCAAACCAATCTGTTGGGACATAAAGTTGATCAGTGGCTATATAGGCAGGATGGGTTGCTATGTTGGAATTATAGAGGATTACAGTGTGGCAGAAGGAATATTTTGGAAGTGATAGATATGTTCACTATCTTTACTGTCATGATGGTTTGATAAGTACATACATATGTCACAATTACCAAAGTATATACTTTATGTGCATTTTACATGTCAATTATAGATAATAAAATGCTTAAAAGGGAAAATGAAAAGATTCATTGGTGGTATAATGGTGAACCTAGCTGCCTTCTAAAACCATGGTTATCAGTAAAACAGTTTAAAATAGTTACATGATTACATAATTGGCATTCCAGTAGAAACACAGAAAACTTTGGACAAGTAGCTTTTTTTTAACATACATGGATATATCCATGTCTGTTAATTATTATCAAAATTATAAATGTGCTGGATATTCACATTGAAAACATGAAACTTAATTTTTAAACAACTTTATTGATAAAATCTGCATACCATAAATTTGCCTAATAAAGTATACAGTTTAGTGGTTTGTAGTATAGTTTCAGGGCAACATCTCCATAATCTAATTTTGAATCTTTTTATTACCCCTGAAAGATAACCTTTTGAATTATTAGGAGTCACTCCCTGTCCCCTTTTCTGCTTTTCATTTACTGGAAGTCCTAGGCAATCACTAATCACTTTCTTTCTCTACAGATATGCCTATCCTTTATATTGTATTAATATTGAAGGAGATCATATACTATGTGGTCTTTTGTGATTGTTTTTTTCATTCATTTTTGAGGTTCATCCATGTTGTAGTATGTATTGGTTTTGCTTTCCCCTTTATTGCTGAATAATTTTCCATTTTATGGTTATACCACATTTTGATAACCAGTTCACCAGTATTTTCCACTTTTTGGCTAGTAAGACTTATGTTGCTCTAAATATTTGTGTGCAAGTTTTTGTGTGGGCATATGTTTTCATTTTTCTCGAGTGTATATATCTAGGAGTGGAATACTTGGGTTTGCCAAAATGTTTTCAAATGTGGCTGCATCATTTTATGTTCTCACCAGCATTGCATGTGGGTTTAATTTCTCCATATTCTCACCAGCACTTGTTATCTTTATTTTTTATTATAACCATTCTAGTGGGTATAAAGTAGTATTTCATTGTAGTTTTGTTTGCATTCCCCTGCTAGCTAATGATAATGAGTATCTTTTCAAGTACTTATTATTGTTTCATACATTTTGGATTATTCAAACTGGATTTTAAAAAATCAATCTTGAGCCAGATGCAGTGGCACACACCCATAGTCCCAGCTACTCAGGAGGTTGAGGCAGGAGGATCATTTGAGCCTAGAAGTTTGAGGCCAGGCTGGGCAACATAACAAGACTGTCTCTTAAAAAAAAAAAAAAATCAATTTTTATACTGCTTACAAGAGACATACCTAAAATATTATACAAAGTGACAGAGTGATTTAAAGTAGAAACATTGAGAAAGATAAACCAGACATATCGAAGCCAAAAGAAAACTATTATAGCTATATTAGTGCTGTGTAAAATAGATACTGTTTGAAAGATTTTTAATTCATACATTGGTATTTTTCTGAAAAAACTTTGTAGAAAATACAAGTCACACAGAATACATTTATAAGAAAATAGAAGTTATATAAAATATATATTATGCCACAGAGAGCATCCAGAGAAAAGACTTTTATTCATTGATTGGTAGCTTCCTGGGAATTTTTGAAATTAGGGTGATTTGAAACTGGCCTAGATTTTCTTTCTCGTGATCATTTAGAAATGAACGAAGTTTTTTGTTGCTTAACTTCTGAAATATCAGTATGTTTTCATAGGATTTTTTGAATTGAGGCACCTGGCTTTTTTTTTTTTTTTCCATAAATACAGTCTATATTTACTCAGTATTTGTTTGCTTCCTGGAAATAATGCTCTCTTTCTGTGACAAAATATTTTCCCCATGTTGTTATATCCCTGTCAGGTGAAAGCTCAGTATCCAAAAGTAAAATAAAATTTTTTCAAATCAGAAACCTAAATATATCTCTTCTTCCCCAGTCCAAACATGCATGCTTGAAGTTGACTCATGCATTTGCCTCCTCAAGTGATTGATGTGTGAGAACTTTATTCTTCGAGAATGCTGAGAGCTTCTTGGGTAGATAGGGCTGTAAGTCATGTAGATTCAAACTTAGAATTATCATGAAAATATTTACTGAGAAGATTGAGACATGATCTTGAAGCACATTTTGCTCAGTAAGATCAAATCTCTTTAGCCTTATTACCCTTAGGTCTTAAAGTTTAAAAAGACTGTGTTTACTGTGTTAATTATTACACTTGATCTTAGCCAAAAGGCAGAGAAGCGATTACTATGTTAATTATTATATGGTTTGAATGAGACAAAAGTGACTTGGCTTATATATTAATTGTACTAATAAGGCTTTGAGAACTCTTATGGCATTATGTGAGTTGCATTTAAGAAGAAAGGTGGTGTAGAAAGGTAAATTTTTTAAATTTAATGCTTTTTAAGCCGGGCGCGGTGGCTCACGCCTATAATCCCAGCACTTTGGGAGGCCAAGGCGGGTGGATCACGAGGTCAAGAGATCGAGACCATCCTGGTCAACAAGGTGAAACCCCGTCTCTACTAAAAATACAAAAATTAGCTGGGCATGGTGGCGTGCACCTGTAGTCCCAGCTACTCGGGAGGCTGAGGCAGAATTGCTTGAACCTAGGAGGCGGAGGTTGCGGTGAGCTGAGATTGTGCCATTGCATTCCAGCCTGGGTAATAAGAGCAAAACTCTGTCTCAAAAAAAAAAAAAAAAATATATATATATATATATATTTAGGGTTGTTGCATACAACAGTGAAACCTTACATTTTTTCCAAGGCTTGCTTATGGTTTTAGATCACAAACAACTAAGTTAGTGATATTTTTTGAAATTTTAATTTGTGACATCTGTTTTTAAGTATTTCTGTGGATACAAAACTCAGAAATGTATAGTTCATAGTAGATACCCTGACAAAATTTCCCTGAGTTGAACACAAATACTAATCATTTTTTTCATGAAGCACCAAAAACTTTAGATTCTTTATGTACTATGTGTATTTATATCTGATAAAATGTTGAGGCATTACTCAATACACACTTAAAATATTTTTTATTTTTTCATAATTTGTTAATATTTTTATCATTTTTCAATACTTTGAATAATTTACTCTCTTTTGTCCAGGTTGAAGATTGTAAAAATTTCTTTTAAGTGCAAACAGTTTTTTATTCAACTTAGAAAAGAATTGGTGAGTACTGATTGAATAATTATTGATATAAATGAAGCCTTTTAAGAAATATCCATTCATGACAGAACTTTTCTATTAGTACAAGTGAAAGTGCAATTAATACTATGGATAACTGCCTGCTGAGGTAACGAATTCACTTTTTATAACAAAATGTACCTGTTTTTCCAATGTGTGTATGGTTCTCATTTAAAGTTCTTTTAGATATTCCTCTTGCTGTTTCTCGAGCTTAGAAACTGGTTTCTCACACATCATGGTCATTGGAAACCTCAAGGTCCATTTATGAAGGACAGCAAATGAGCATTTCATATGTCCCTTTTCCCCTACTAAATCTGTAGTACTTCCTTTCATATATGAGCTCATTTCGTTTTAAGGGAGCTGAGTGTTACAAATTTATGAACTTAATAACATTTCCTCCCTTTGTTGGAGTGGTAATGGCTTTATATATTAAAAGCAACATTGAGTTGTCATGGAAAGTACAGTGTTGAAAACAATTTCATCTTGTAGATGATTTTATCGATTTCATTAAATCAAACTAACCTTATGTGATTTACGTTATTTCTTAGAAACCGAGAAATCTTGACAAATTAATGCATATTTCAAGATGCTTGTGTGTGTATGCATGTAAAATGTATTTGAAACCTTAAAAATGTCTTTGGGGCTGTCCACTGTGGTTCAATCCTGTAATCCTAGCACTTTGAGAGGCTGAGGTGGGAGGATCCCTTGAGGCCAGGAGTTCAAGACCAGCCTTGGCAACTTAGTGAGACACTGTCTCTACCAAAAAAAAGAAAATTAGCCAGGCATGATTATCTGTGCTTCTAGTCCCAGCTGCTCAGGAGACTGATGTGGGAAGATCTCTAGAGTCCAGGAAATCAGGCTGCAATGAGTTAGAATCACACCACTGTACTCCAGCCTAGATGACATAGGAAGGCCCTGTCTCCAAAAAAAAATAAATAAATAAATAAGGCTTTGGGTACAGTGGTGCCTCCTGCCTGTTATCCCAGCTACTTGGAAGGCTGAGATGGGAGGATAGGTTGAGCCCAGGAGTTCAAGGCTACAATGAGCTTTGACCGTGCCACTGTACTTTTAGCCTGGGCAACAGAACAGGACACCACTGCCTCTTGAAAAAAAAAAGTATTTGAATCAGCTCTGTTGTGTCAGAGGATATTGAGCTACTAAGTGATTATAAACTATAGTTTATTGTTTATGTTCATAAAATACAGAGTTTTTTTCAAGAGAATTTTTATTGATATAAAACATAATACTGAAAATGTGCATATTTTAAGTACACAGTTTGATGAAGTGAATATATCCGTATATATAGAATATGTACCTCCTTCTAATATGTAGAACATTACCAGCACCCCAGATACTTTTAATGTTGCTGCTGGAGCTCTGTCCACTTCCAGTCGTTAAACCTCCTGGAAGGTAAACACTACTCTCATTTGTGTGACCATGGATTAGTTTGCTTATATTTGAACTTTAAAAAATGAAATTAAACAGTTGTTGTCTTTATTGCCTGCCCTCTTTCCCTTAACACTTTTTTGTGAGATTCATCCATGTTGTTGCATATAACATTAGTTCATTTATGTATGGTATTCCTCTGAATGACTATACCATAATTTATTAATTTATTTTGCTGTTAGTGGACATCTTTGCCATTTCCAGGTTGGGGATATTATGACAAGTGCTGATAATGAAAATTATTTTACCTGTTTTAAAATTTAGGTGATTAAAATATAATATTGTTATCTGGAAACTATATGACAAATATTTTACTTTAAGTAATCATAGATGGCACTGTAGAAGTCAACTTTTTAAATTTAACTTACCCCATCATAATACTAGTGTTACTAATATTTATAATAAGTTATAATATCTAGCATTTATTCAGAACTTACTATATGTCTGACAGATCATTTTTGTAGCATTTAACCCTTAACACTCATTTTCCGAAGTAGTGTACCAGTTAAAAACATACTTACCAATAAGTGATAACAGCAGCAAAATATGACAGTTGATTAAAGAAAGTGTATAGGGATCTTTTTGTGGTTCATAAGCATGATGATTAGATTTTCATACTCTTGGGTGAGATATGCCTTCCTCAAACTTTCTTACAGCATGGCCACATTACAACCTGTCTGATGGGAGAAAAGAAGGTAAAGACAGTATACAGGCCAGGCATGATGGCTCACACCTGTAATCCCAACACTTTGGGAGGCTCAGATGGGTGCATTGCTTGAGGCCAGGAGTTCAAGACCAGCCTGGTCCACATGGTGCAACCCCATCTCTACTAAAATACAAAAAGATAGCTGGATGTAGTGGCGCACACCTGTATTTCCCGCTGCTTGGGAGGCTAAGGTACAAGAATCGCTTAAACCAGGAGGTGGAGGTTGCAGTGAGCAACCGCTGCACTCCAGCCTGGACAAGAGAGCGAGACTCTGTCTCAAAAAAAAGAAAAAAAAAAAAAAAAAAAAACAGTATACAGGCTTACTCTGCAGAAGGTGGCCTTGTTATTGCTTCCTCTCTAAAACATCTCTTTGTTTTTAAATGCCCAAACTTCATACAATGTACTTATCTCTCAGTACAACATTTTGTGTCTGTTGTTTACAAATTGGGCAGGAAAAATTTTTGTTACATTTCACATATGATTGATAGAATATAGAAATTACTTATAGACTTTTTGAAAAGTATACAAGTGTCAAAATGGATGAATATACTTGCGTCTTAGATGCTGACAGTGAGAAGCATTAGTGCATTATTGTAGCTGAGACATTTTCTGTTATTTTGCATAATGTTTATGGCATATGGTAAAACATATAAACTATGTTAGTGCAAACAAAACAACTGTTGATCATATTTAAGACTTAGTTTTCTGATAATCAAGAAGTGATGTTTTAAGCATATTCCCTTCTAATATGATAGTTTAATACTTTATACGTGGGCATTTTAGTGTGGATTAGTCACAGGAAATACTTTAATGAACTTCTGATGGGTAAGGATTTCTTTAACAAGGCATAGAAGGAAACCTTTATAACAAAAGATTGGTAATTTGGACTGTGTTAAAATTAACTCTATTCATCAGAAGATACCACTAAGACAGTGAAATATCTTAGACATTATATAATACACACAGAATCCTTGGTTGTACATGCATCCTAATAGAAATATATGCTAGCAAATTGAACAGACATTTCACAAATGAGGATATCCACATGACCATTAACACTGAACCTCGATAATTATCAAGGAGGTTCAAATTATAACCAAAATTTGCTACCTCTACATACACAACAGAATAGTAATGGGAAAGAGATTGATAAACCAGTAGCTGGTGAATATTTGGCACATATGCTACTGGTGGAAGGGAGTGTATATAGATCTACCCATTTTGGAAAAGTGTTGGGCATTATCTACCAAAGCTGAGCATATGTGTACATCATATGACCCAACAACAAAAATGTGCATATGTGTACACCAGAGAACATACAGGAATATGCCTGGCTGTATTCTTCTTATATCCCCAAACTAGAAATGTCAAATGTCTATCAACAGTAAAATGGATAAGTTAACTGTTAAATTCACAGAGTACTATGAAAATGAGTGAATTACACTTCGTAAACTTTGAATTTATATCAGAAACGTAATGCTGAACAAAAGCCAGACCTAAAGACAACATGTGTGTGATTCCATGTTTGTACAATAAAGTTCAAAAACAAGCATGATTATACTATGGTGATAAAGTCAGAAGAGTGATTACCTTTGGGAAAGTAATCTGGTAGAAAGGGGAGATAAATAATACTTCTGTGGTGGTGGTAATGATCCATTTCTTGAACTGGATAAAGGTTAAATGGTTGTATTTATTGTGTGAAAATCAGAGCTGTGAAATTATGAGATGTGGACATTGCTATATATGGTTCACTTTAATGAAATTATTTAGAAATTTGTACCAGTTTTCAAGAAAATGGGAAATTATTTTAGTGCTAATTTTAAAATTTGAATTCTGTAATAGTGTTCAGCCTGCTGAATGTTCTTATTTATTTACAATCTAGACAGATACTTTAAATTAGGAATATTGTTAAAGTTGTGATGATATATTTTAACATTTAACTTATGACCTTGAATTATATTTTGAAAGAGTCATAGCTAATAAATGTTGAAAATGGATACATATTAAAAGTTTGAACTCATTTCTAACTATGATCTAAGGTAAAAGTTTCTAAGAGGTGTAATATGAATGAGCAAGGCCAGCATGGGGGCTCATGCCTGTAATCTCCCAGTACTTTGTGAGACCAAGGCAGGTGCATTACTTGAGTTCGGGAGTTCAAGACCAGCTTGGCCACTATGGTGAAACCCCAGTTCTACTAAACATATAAAAAATTAGCTGGGCCTGGTGGTGCATGCCTTTAATTCCTCCTATTTGGGAGGCTGTGGCACAAGAATTGCCTGAACTTGGGAGACGGAGGTTGCAGTGAGCCGAGATCGCACCACTGCACTTCATCATGGGTGACAGAGTGAGACTCTGTCTCAAAAAAAAAAATGACTGAACAATGTCCGGATTTTGTAGACTTTTCCATATACTTCATTGCCTTTTTATTGGATAAGCAAAAAAGATCCTAGATAAAAGATCCTGTAGATTGTATCTATATCATTAACAAGTTAATGTTTGGAAGGCTAGAATAATTTATCTGTCAAAAGTAAATTAAATGGAGCATTAGATCCTGACATTTTCCTGGTATTCTCTGCATTTTGTCATTTATTACAGCATGAATCTAGAGAAACATTATTGGGATTTAATATGGTGAATTACAGAGCATGTAAAAATTTGTGGAAAGCTTGTGTAGAACATCACACATTCTTCCGTTTGGACAGACCACTTCCACCTCAAAAGAATTTTTTTGCACATTATTTTACATTAGGTTCAAAATTCCGGTACTGGTAAGTATTACTTCTGTGTTAAGGCTTTATTGTTGGATTTGTTTCCTTTCTTTAAAATAAAGATCCAGTTTATGGTACCATAGAGCCTTTGTTATACAGACTTAACTGAGTCAAAATCCCCATGGATTGCAGCCTCTATATCTGTATCATTAAAAAGTTCTGTAGGTTCTTGTGATATACTACAGACTTGAGAAACTAATTTCATCTTCTGTATTGCCTGGTCATTGTTTTCTGGAGTAAATTAACTACATTTGCTTGTTTACAATCAAGACAGGTAACTTAATTTATATTGTGTTTGTATTGGATATTTACTTGAAAACCTTTTTTTTTCTTAATTGAATTTTTTTTTTTTTTTTAAATAAGACGAGGTTTCACCATGTTGGTCAGGCTGGTCTTGAACTCTCGAACTCAGGTGATCCGCCCGCCTTGGCCTGCAACGTGCTTGGATTTCAGGCGTGAGCCACCATGCCCGGCCAAAACTTTTCTTTGTTCTAAGACAACCAAGATACCTTCTGCATAAAACTGTGTAATTATTGGGTTGTTTTTTTTTGAGATGGAGTTTCGCTCTTGTTACCCAGGCTGGAATGCAATGTCATGATCTCGGCTCACCACAATCTCCGCCTCCTGGGTTCAAGCAGTTCCCCTGCCTCAGCCTCCCGAGTAGCTGGGACTACAGGCACGCGCCACCATGCTCAGCTAATATTTGTATTTTTAGTAGAGACAGGGTTTCACCTCGTTGAACAGGATGATCACAATCTCTTGACCTCATGATCCACCCGCCTCGGCCTCCCAAAGTGCTGGGATTCACTGCGCCTGGCCAATTATTGGTTTTTTAATTTACAATTTAGCATATTTTTGAGTTGTCAAACCTTTTAAAGAGTTTAAAACAGTCACTAGGCAAAAACAGATTTAGTCATTGAACAGTAACCCCAGATTCCATTTCCTAAAATTGTTTTATTCTTGGTAGCTTTTATTTTTTTCCTGAAGGCAACAAATCTTTGGGGAATAACTAAATCTGAAGAAGCTCTGATTAGTTTTACCTATGGAATTCTTAAAAGGCCCATGAAAGCTAGTTTTTAAGTGGAACCTGGTAAGAATCAGAAAGTTATTCATTGTCTTTTAGTAAAACAGATGTTATTCATTGTTTGTTTATGCTTCACAAAATAAGATTTTTCATCTTTGATAAATAAAACCCTTGGCTGCGGGTCATGGCTCACACCTGTAATCTAGAGGCTGAGGCAGGCAGATCACCTGAAGTCAGGAGTTCAAGACCAGCCTGGCCAACATGGCAAAACCCTGTCTCTACCAAAAAAAAAAAAAAATTAGCCAGGCCTGGTGACAGGTGCCTGTAATTCCAGCTACTCAAGAGGCTGAGGCACAAGAATCACTTGTACCCAGGAAGTGGAGGTTGCAGTGAGCTGAGATCGCACCATTGCACTCCAGCCTGGGCAACAGAACGAGACTCCATCTCAGAAATAAAAAGAAAATAAAAAACCCTTGCCCATTATGTGTTAAGATTAATTTATGCTATATGTTCATGAGAAGATGTTTAGATAAGTCCCAGAAAAGATTTAACTGTAAACCTAAACATTTATAATTGCCTAATTTGTAATCTCAGTAAAAATAACAATATGAAGCTTAGTACAGGATATGTCACTTAAAATATGTGACTCTAACCCCAGAAAAATTAGTAAAAGTAGCTCAAAAGTTAAATAGTAACAATTAAACAGAGTTAGGACATTTTAAACCAAACAGAAGGCACAGGGAATTTCCTAAGTGGTTTGCTATCATGTTTAACTCCTTTTTTCTGCCTTCCTAAAAGCAATTTTGAGCAAAGTAAGGTGACAGTACTCATAAATTTAAAAGTAAATAGATGGAAGAAGAGAGTATCAGATCTATAATGAAAGTCTAGGAAAAAGCAAAGAGCCTTACCTACTGTTAGTAAATCTCAGCAAGAAAAGAAGAAATCTCCAGGGCTTTATATGAAATGAGAACAGTACAACCCCTAAAGATATTCCTTCAATGAATTTAATTTCTAATTGATTACCAGGGTAGTTATACAGGGACTACTCTTACCATCTATTCGAATTCTTTTTTCTCCCCTTTGTCCTTGCAAATGTGACATAAACACACGTCGTTTCATTTAGGTACAAAGAAATGAATAGGAAGCAGTAACCAGCCTTCAACTATAATTCAAGCAAGTCTCAGATGAGAAAAAAAATCAAGGAAGTTACCCAAACCATACCAAAGCAAACATAAAGTTTACATATGGTGACTTCAAATACAAAAGACAGTTTTAAAAAAAAAACCTGTTTTGGGAGGAAATCATCACTGAAACAGAAGGAAATTTGTACCATAAGTATTAATAAAAGCAAGTTCAAGAACAATCTGATTTTTGAAAAAAACAAAAACAAAAAAAAACATCGGCAGGGAAGGGAACAACACTGGCCATTCAGAAGGCTGTTACTGCGCTTGGGGGAAGATTGGCCAAGTATTAACAAATTTTACCTGTTTTCAACAGAACTGAGATTACAGATTATTAAATGGAAGCTGTACATTTTAGAAAGTTGAACAGTTATTTTAACAGCTTTATTGAAGTATAATTGACACATAAGAAATGATCATATTCAAAGTTTAATATCTGATGTTAGTATGATGAATTACTGTGATTGCATGTCAAGTGTTAAGCCAATCCTATATTCCTAGGATAAACCCGACTTCGCCATGATATCCTTCATATATGTTTGATTTACTCTGCTAAATTTTGTTTGGGATTTTATATAATATATATATATATTATAATATATATACTCTCATTCTTGATACTGATAACTTGATCTTCTTTGATTAATCTGCTAGTGGTTTATCTGTTTAAATTAAATATTTTAAAATAATGTAGACCAGGCATAGTGGCCTGTAATCTTAGTGCTTTTGGAGACCAAGGTGGGAGGATTGTTTGAGGCCAGGAGTTCAAGTCCAGTCTGGGCAATATAGGGAGACCCTGTCTCTACCAAAAGTTTAAAAAGAAGCTGGGCTTTTTGGCACACACCTATAGTCCTAACTACTCAGGAGATTCAGGCAAGAGGATCACTTGAGGTCAGGAGTTCAAGGTAACAGGATTATGATCAGGCCACTGCACTCCAGCCTAGGTGACAGAGCAAGACCCTGTCTCTAAACAACAACAAACAATATGTATGCCAAATAAAACTTTTCTTCGGGCCTATGTTACTTGTGGGCCCTCCTTTGTCAACCAAGTCCTAAAGACAAAAACATGACCAAAAAATATTAAACATGGCCACATTGCCATTCAAGTCCGAAGTCAACAGATAGACATTACTCAGTATGCAAAAACTCAGAGAATATGACATCTCCAAGACCTTCCTGAAAACATTTATTTAGTAGCAAAAATTCAGCAAACCAGGAGATAAATCAAAATATCCGAAGAAGAATCCTGATTAAAAGCCCTGAAAATGAAGGTTAAATCCTCACTTTAAGAACTAATTCTTGACAATTGTGAGAATTATAACTGCTGAATAAAATTCAAATGGTATAAACTTTGCCAAAGCAGAATAAATAACTTTAAAAAATGAAGCAAGGGACTAGTGGGAGGAAATATTTGAATCCTTAAAGTTTGAAACAATTTTAGGTGTTAATACACCACTTTTTAAGTTTTTCTTAATCTTTTTTCCTTTTTTTTTTTTAAATCTCTTAGTTTAATTAAAGGAAACCAGTTTGATTTTCTTCACTAAAAGTGGCATATATGTCATAATTACATTTTAATAAAATTATCTGTGTATATCTAGCCTTTTTAATGTTTATATACATGAATTTTAGAATGATTTCTACCTGCTCATAATGGTGGTGATTTCTTTATGGGTACGACTGTGGCTAAAATCAATTTTTTTTGTTCTTATTATGTTTTTCTATATTGCTTGAATAACTTATAATAAGCATATATATAAATGATACTTTCTTACTGCTCAAAAGATAAGTCTCTTACTGTCAAAGATTAGTGTTCTGACACTGGAACAGTTTTTCATTTTGTTGTAGTGACAGTACTAAACTCACGTCTGTATTATGGACAATATCAAATATAAGCCTTTCTTGCATTAATTTTTTTAATTGTTTCTTTATTATGAAATTTAAGTTGTTATTCCAACCTTTTGAGTAATGGTGTCCTATTTGAATCTTCTTCACTGGAAAATTAATCTGTCAGTCAGAGTTCAGTCAGGGAAACAGAAAGCCCTTTTGATATTTCAAACAAAAGCAGTTTAATTGAAGAAGTTAGTTACATGGGTGTTGGAAATGCTGAGAAAACAAAAGAGAGTAAACACAGTTATGGGGAAACAAACAGGAAGAATGGGTAATGCCTAAAAATCAGATGCATGGGTCACTCCTGGGCTGGAGTCTACAAACCAACACCTGCTACTATATACTGTTAGAGCCTCTGTAGAAAAACTTTGTCATCCCCTGACTGACCTCTGATTGATACATTAATTTTCCAGGGAAGAAAAGTCAGTCTATATCTTCCAGAGAAGTACAGCTTTAATCAAGGATGGGACCATCTGCAGGTTGCTCTTTCTTACTATGCCCGATCCCCATGATTATTAAAGCAGCTGCCAGCTGCCAACAGCTACCAATTTCCTGTTCTGCCTTTCTCCACTTTCTGATCTTCCACCAATACCTTCTAAAAGCAGAACCTAAGGCAAAATAATTTAGCAAATGGAGTTTAGTATAGTCCCTGCAAAACATAGGGTACAGGACAGGATTAGGCCTATGACAGCTTGCACATTAAAATTGTATATACATAATCACATATATTTATAGTTTTTAAAAATTAAGCTTTGCGTTTATAGTCCTTAAGAACTTTAAAACATATCCAAAGGACTTTTTAATCATCAAAATGATTAGACGTCTTGTAAATGAGGTAGGAATGGGAGCATGAAAAATGTTACCTGGACACAGTACCATCCCTAATGAGTATGCACTAAATAAACTTTTTTCCCTTCATAATGAGCAGTTGTGGAGAATACTGGAACTATTGTCATACTTAAAATGTTGAAATACTCTTTTTTGACTCACAGATGGTACTGGGACTATCAGATCTATTACTTTCTCCACCAGTCTCTTTATGCACATATCCTTATCTCTGTTCCAAAGTATCCAGAGGATTAACATCATTATTCTAATGTGGAAATACAAAACAGTGATGAACTTTAATTTATTACCTCCCTCTTAGAGGAAATATTTTCTTAGGAAATTTCAACTTGAAGTTTAAAAATCATGGTAATATTTCTCATTTTTCCATTAAAACCTCATAAAAGTGCCATTCAGTTTATATTTATTGATATTTATCCATGGAAAATGGTCTTAAAATTGCTAGCTTAACTGTGGAAACTGGCATTTGGCTGTTTTTATATGCATTAGATATCTGTATTTGTAAATTGTTACATTTGATATACCACCAATTTATGTTCATTCACAATTAAGTATGAGAATGTCTCAAATAAATTCTCTGAGAACTTTTATTAACAAATTTCATCTGAACACATTGGTTTACCTCAGAGGAAGATCAGTTTCTCTCTATGAACAATTTCCCTTAGATAAATCAGCTTCAGAACAAATCTCCTAGTGCCAAACCCCACCAGTTTTCTGCTTAGTTCCTTCCTTTAAACAAAAATCTGGAGTTGTTTTGTGTCTGGACATGGAGGGAGTTGAATCACGTCTGTCTTCATTAATGGGAGAAATGTAACTAAGCTTCATTCATCCAGGTAGAATTGGAATGTCAGTCCAGTCTTTTCATTATCTGCTTCCTTTTCTCTGCTAGGAATGTCTTGTCTCTTAGGAAATTATACTATAATCATGTTATGTGTTGTCATTTTATCTTATAGTTCTCTTAAAGACTTTATTGTTGTGCATATTTATATATTTCAGTGGGAGAACTGAAGTCCAATCAGTTCAGTATGGCAAAGAAAAGGCAAATAAAGACAGGGTATTTGCAAGGTAAGCCAATTCTGTTTCATTGTCTGAATTTTTTTAAAAAGATGGATTGAGTTTAAAAAGTTTTTCTAAATATTTTTTCTAAAGTTTTTCTAAATATTTCAAATTTTTGATTAAAGAATTATCACGATTCTTTAACAATAAATTATGTTGAGGAAATGATAAAGTAGCTTGTCTAGTTTATGATTCATTTTTTATATGAGCATTAATAGTGTGCCAGGCATTGCAGTTCTGAATAGGCTGATCAAATATTGTTATTAATATAATATTTTGTTTGAAGTTGCTCTCCTTTTTTAAAACATTTTTGAGAAATACAGTGACTTATTTCATGTTATCAAGCCATTTCGTTTCCATATTTATTTAAATTATATTGTTAAGAGATAAGTTGCTTTATTTTTGTTTACCATTTATTGTCTTTATTTCTTTAGGGTCTATTATAGCCCTTTTTTCTTTTTCTATTTTTTTAGTCTTTGCTGTATCTTCCAGGCTGGAGTGCAATGGCACAATCTAGGCTCACTGCAAGCTCTGCCTCTCTGACTCTTGGGTTCAAGCAATTCTTCTGTCTCATCCTCCCTAGTATATGGGATTACATACGCATGCCACCATGCTTGTGTAATATTTTTGTGTTTTTAGTAGAGATGGGGTTTTGCCATGTCAGCCAGGCTGGCCTCTTGACCTCAGGTGATCCTCCCACCTCAGCCTCCCGAAGTGCTGGGATTACAGGCTTGAGCCACCAGGCCTGACCTAGCTAATTGGCTTTTTAACAAGTGAAATGACATGATAAGATTTATGTTGTGGAAAATAGTATTATAAGCAAGGATAGGGAATGAGTTAGAAAGCAAAGCCTCAGTACCCGGAGACCAATTATAAGGTAATTGCAGTGATCCAAGTGAAAATAATGAAGGCCTGAACAAAAACATTGGTAATGGAATGGAAAATAGGGAACAAATTTAAGGAACGTTTTGTAAGCAAAACTAGCAGAAACTGATGACCAACTGGATATAGGTGTGTTAGAGAAAGGCTTTTTTTTTTTGTTTTTCTCAGTGAAAATGACTATTAGAGGCTAGGTCCTTTAATTAGTTATGTGCTTGGTATCTACTGCTATTAGAGTCTTGAGTTTTAATAAAGAAAACTAGAGAAGTTTGCTTTTGATTTCACTTTGTTTAAATTTTGTTGTTTATCTAAAAGTCCTTTCTGCTGTGTGTTTCCAGAGTAAAGGGAGTTTTGTATTGGTTTTTTTCTTCCTCTTTCCAAATGTGGAAATTGCTTTTTTCCCCTGGTAATGTGATAGGTCATTGTGTTTAAAAACTCCAACAGTATCAAAGAACGTAAAGAAAATTTATCATCCCAAGACAACTATTTAAAAAAATGTTGGTACTCAATTATTCAGGATTTTTCTATGCATATACTTATAGAGACATTTATATATATGTGTATATATTTGTTTCAAAATTGTTTTATGCTATTTGTTGTTTGCGTTTATCATTTAACATATCATGCACATTTTCTTCAGTGTTCAAAAATCTAGTCATTTATAATGGCAGTGAATCTTTTGACAGTTAAATCATTTGATTACAAACTGTAAACTTAACTTTTAGGATTCCTCCCTTTACTCAGCCACATCCCTGCCTCCAGAGTAGTTGTTGCTAAGACTTTCTAAGGATGTCACAGTAATATGTGTGACATACAGCTTACATTTAGTAGCCTAATAAAGGAGGAAATAATATTTTATTACATTATGAATTAGCATTAATAGAAGAGCTATAAATGTTAAGTTCATCTTTATTTTAAAAATCAGCCATGGTGCAGTGGCTCACGCCTCTAATCCCAGCACTTTGGGAGGCCCAGGCGGGCGGATCATGAGGTCAAGAGATTGAGACCATCCTGGCCAACTTGGTGAAACCCCATCTCTACCAAAAATACAAAACTTAGCTGGGCATGGTGGCATGTGCCTGTAGTCCCTGCCACTCAGGAGGCTGAGGCAGGAGAATCGCTTGAACTTGAACCTGGGAGGTGGAGGTTGCAGTGAGCCGAGATTGCACCACTACACTCCAGCCTGGTGACAGAGCAAGACTCCATCTCAAAAAAAAATCATATGCATGAGATAATATATTTTATTTATTTTCATTCTGTTGTGACTGATAAGAAAATTTGCACTGTAGTATGAAGGGGTTGGACTAAATGGTGTCATGAGTTGTTTTCAAATTAAAAAATCCTGTACTTTAAACCTCTGATAATGGAAAATCTTTACACCTAAATTACTTTGAATTCACTTATGGAAAATGAAATCTGAGTCAATGTATTTTTTTTTAAATACCAATAATATTTCTTAAAATATTTTTCTGATTCTCAGTGTTGTAACATACTTAAAACTTTTTTATTCCTTTCTTAACATCTTCCTTCTTGCTTGACTTTTATAAAAAGTATAGAATATGTGATTTGATCGCTAGTTGTATGTAGTATATCCTAATATGAATACCAGATCATAGGTGTATTTATATATTAAGTTACTATCACATATAAATGGTTT
Organism: Sapajus apella; assembly: GCF_009761245.1. NCBI lineage: Eukaryota > Metazoa > Chordata > Mammalia > Primates > Cebidae > Sapajus > Sapajus apella. Next base: position 1,634,617 of record NW_022437012.1, on the reverse strand, counting down.
CTTTATAAGTGTTAATGTTTTAATATTTCTATCATATCAGATTTTAGAAATAAACAGTTACATCTGCATCTTAGTTGTTCATTTTCTATATTCATTATTAAAATGTATAGTTGTTTAATAGATTATTTTATAAAACAAATAGCCATTATTCAGTGAATAGTAGAGCTAAAATTTCATTATTGCAAAATTTCAAGCCTCAAATAACTCTCCTATTTCTTTTGTTTTTCTGGAATTGTGTGGGTCCTCTGAAATAATAAGGTATCAGCTATGATGAGGTTGTAATAGTACTGGGCTGTTTAATGATAATCTCTTTCTCTGAAAGATGAAGGTTTTCTGGGATTGTTTTTCTAGTATGTTAGAATCTGATGGTAATGACTAGACATATGTCTTCCAAAATTTTCTAATGGTTTTAGTAATTATTATTTTATTAAAGTACCAGGGAATTCCAGAGTTCTTTTTTGGGGGGGTTGGGGTTTAGTTGACAGTATGAACAGTTAGAAAAGCCTCTTCCTATCTAAAATGCAATTTAAAAAAAAAAGAAAGAAAGAAAAGACTCTTCCTTAAACTTTTCATGTGATAATAATTTTTTAGCAATAATTAAATGTTTTTTCTTTTTTCTGATTATCACCTCTTCGTGCTTGCCTTGGCAGCACATATACTGATTATCACCCCTGCAAATTGCTTTCACATTTTGCAGTTGTCATATAATATATCTAAGAAAAGAGAAAAACAATATTCTCATACAACAGAAAAATGAGGTGCCCTGGACAGAAAAGAAGCTTACCACATCGCAAACACAGTGATGCTATGTGGTATTTTTTTCTCTGAAATTTCCACACTCAACAGGAAACATAGACAGCAAGCTTGAGTGGGTGGGTCTCTGAGGTTAAAACTGTTAATAAAATACAATACATGAAATTTGGTTTTAAATTCAAAGTGCCCAGCCATGTTTAGTCCATTAACAGCAATAAAGTGTTCTGACGCTTCAGACTAGGTAAGTGTGCTAGAATTTTTTTTCTTCAAATGACTTTTTCCAGCTTTTAGAAAATGAAAGTGGTTAATTTACTGATTACAGTTGATGAACTTTCATACAACTTACATTTAGTAGTCTAATATATGAGGAAATAATAGTTTATTAAATTATTAATTAGCATTAATAGAAGAGCCATAAATTGTTCATCTTTATTTTAAATATCAAATGCATGAGATAATATACTTCATTTTCATTCTGTTGTGACTGATAAAATTTGCACTGCAGTATGAGGGGTTTGAACTAAATGATGTCATGAATTGTCTTCAAATTTAAAAAATCCTATAATTTCAACCTGTGATAATGGGAAATATTCGCACCTAAATTACTTTGAATCCCCTTTTGAAAATGAAATCTGAATCAGTGTATTCTTTTTTAAAACCAGTGACATTCTATGTCTTAGAAAATGTCTACAAGCTTTTTGATTAAGGAAATGTCATTAGGCCAAACTAAAAATCTTTTGGCTATGAATTGCTGAAATGTTAGGACACTTGTGTGGTTTAAATTTATAAGTAACTTAAATTTTTCATGGTTTAATAAAATTAATAGGCTAAAACATTGCCCTGAAAATTTAGATACTATATATCATAAAATTCAGGTGGTAGGGAGAGACCTATGGGTCATATTGTGCTAATAAATTTATACATTTTAGATACAGAAACATAAGAGGTTTGTCAAATAGGAAGCCACATCTCAAATTCAGTGTCCTTATCATTATTTTAATGCTTCCTACTGTACACATAATAACAGTTTATTCAGTTCTCTTTGATCAGTGTTAGTGTACATTTTAGTCCAACCTTGCTTTTTACACGTTTAACATACTGGAAAGGAAATTCCAGCAGATAGTGAAACTTCAAACTTCATGAGATCATTATGTATCAGAATTCTACTGTTACTAAGTTTTAATGTAATCAGATGAGTTAAGATTGCATTTACTTTATGCCTTCCTTGGTAATTGTTTTATTTTTTTTAGCCATAGAAAAGTATATATGTAGTACATGATGAAAGGAAAATATTCCAATGAGCTAAAAAGCAAGTCCAATACTACTTGCAATTCTTTATCAGTATGGGAAAATCTGAAAATAAATCTCAATTCACACAACAAAGGCCTATGATTCCTATTAACTATAACCAAAACTAGTCTTCGTTTTTAAATTTTATTCATAGGTGTTTCTACATAAATTTTTATGATCTAGTTTTTGTAGGAAGACAACAAGAGCTGTTTAATTTTTGTACATTGTGCTATAATGGAAAATATATATAGTTTTTATATGCTTCAATTCACTTCTGAAATATAAAACAAGGTGATTTATTATATACTTTATATAAGTAGCTTAAATTATTAGCCTTCACTTTAACTCTGCACTTCATAAAGCCAGGCATTTAAAGAGATAACATGTATTTTTCACTAATTTTGTCCATTATCTGAATTTGCATATAAAAAAGACTTTAGTTGTTAACTTCCTAAAATTCTAAGGGTTTATGATCCCTGCATAGATCAATATCTTTTTATCTTAATCAATATCAAGATCTCTCTTTTTTTTTTTTTTTTTTTTTTTTTTTTTTTTTGTGAGACAGGATTTCACTCTTGTCACACAGACTGCTCACTGCAGTCTCAAATTCCTGAGCTCAAGTGATGCTCTGACTTCAGCCTCCCAAGTAGCTTGAATTACAGGCCCCTGCCATCACACCCAGCTAATTTATTTTTTGTAGAGACAGAGTCTCCTTATGTTGCCCAGACTGGTCTCAAACTCCTAAGTTCAAGTGATCCTCCCACCTGGGTCTCCCTAAGTGCTGGGATTACAGCACTGAGCCACTTCACCCAGCCAAGATAGTTTTTAAAACATCACTTAGTTTTCTTCTTTATCTTTAGGATAACTGATAATATGTAGACTGGTAACAAAACATATCCTTCTACTCCCTACCACTAGACAGAATTGTTAACCTTCCAAAATGGTTTTGGAAAAAAGGGAAAAATCCACTAACCTACTATGTATTAAAAATTTTTTAAATAGATAAATGTAATATGCATAATTATTTTTGTTCTGTCTTCACTGAGGCAGAGGATTGGGATTTATATATGGAAGCATTCAGGAGATAATGTGCTAGGAATTGTTTAATACATCCCAAGATAAGCTAGTGTTCCAGATACTCTGGAATAGCGGTAGGCAGTCTCTATTATATCAGTAACATCTGAGAAAACATTTGGTAGCAAACTCTTCCCTTTTTACCTTTCTCCTTCCTTTTCTTGTTTCTTCTGTTTTTCTCCTCTTTCTTATGCTCTATCGTACTGTTGGTAGCCTGCCTTCCTTTATTCTTCATATAAAGCAAATATACTTTCTTAGGAAGTTATTTGGTAAATAACCTCTAAATGCATTAATTTGTTACAAGTAAACTCTTTATGTTGCTAATCTAGAACATAATCTATGAAAACAAATTCTAGGATTTGATTCATAGTTTGGAATACAAAAATAAAACTTTTTTTTTTTTTTTTTTTTGAGACAGAGTTTCACTCTTGTTACCCAGGCTGGAGTGCAATGGCACGATCTTGGCTCACGGCAACCTCCGCCTCCTGGGTTCAGGCAATTCTCCTGCTTCAGCCTCCTGAGTAGCTGGGATTACAGGCACGCGCCACCATGCCCAGCTGATTTTTTTTTTGTAGTTTTAGTAGAGACGGGGTTTCACCATGTTGACCAGGATGGTCTCGATCTCTTGACCTCGTGATCCACCCACCTCGGCCTCCCAAAGTGCTGGGATTACAGGCGTGAGCCACCGCGCTTAACATATTATTTAATTTATTTCTGCAGATCCCCAAGTAAGCCATTGGCACGGAAGTTAATGGATTGGGAAGTGGTAAGCAGAAATTCAATATCTGATGACAGGTTAGAAACACAAAGCCTTCCATCACGATCTCCACCTGGAACTCCTAATCAGTAAGTACAGGCCAAGATCAGGTGTGAATTTTGCTAATTTCTAATTATTGGCTGTGTATTTTTATTGCCTGAAGATAAAAATATGTAAAAATTGAATTCTTTTGGTAAAATATGATTTTTGTTGCTCCAGAGCATTATTTTCTCTTTACCTGATGCTCATTGTGGAAGTAACATGGCATAGACTTGAAGGATGAGAGTAGGGCATTGAATAAGGGCCCCACTCTCATTTTCCTCAACAGTTGACTCCTGCAGTTAGAGTACCTGATAAATGAGGATCTGTTAGACTTAAAATCTCATATGGTTGTTGTTGACACACTCATTTCTCATGTGGATTCCTAGCAGAATTTCAAGGGGAGTATATATTGTTTGAAAATGCTTTCCGAGTGATTGTGATTCTCTTACTTAAACCACTACCTCAACCATGACTATAGCATGTTCTGTGGCCTAGAAAAAGGGGTTTCCCATCATTCTCAGCAAACTGACACAAGAACAGAAAATCAGACACCACATGTTCTCACTGATAGGCGGGTGTTGAACAATGAGAACACATAGACACAGAGAGGGGAGCATCACACACTGGGGTCTGTTGGTGGGGGCTAGGGGCAGGAGAGTGGGGTTTGGGGAGGTTGGGGAAGGATAACATGGAAAGAAATGCCAGATATAGGTGATGGGGGAATGGAGGCAGCAAACCACATTGCCATGTATGGATCTATGCAACAATGTTCTGCACATGTACCCTAGAACCTAAAGTGCAATAAAATATATATGTTAAAAAAAAAAAGAAAGAAAAATGGGTTTCCAGCACCAGTCTCTATAAGCTTAGCTCTCCCTGAGCTAAAAAGCACTGTATGATTCAGTAGTTACCATATATATATACTTCAGTCTGACATTGCTCACAAATGTTGTGTGTTTTGGTGTAAATGATAATAAGATCATAAACTAGCTAAATGTACTAGCTGAAGATGTTATCTTAATTTTATAATATTACAAATGTTGGATGTAATAAAGATAATGGTAAACAAATGTGTGCCACCATGTAACATACTTTGTTAACCCATAAGGTACATTTATAAAATATTTGAATTTTGGTATGAAATATAATATCTGAAGATGTCTTTTTCATAAATGTTTTATTCACATTAATGTTTAATAAGTTTGCACAAAATTCTAAATGTGGCTAGGTGTAATCCCAGCACTTTCGAGGCATGCAGATTCCTTGAGATCAGGAGTTCTAGACCAGCCTAGTCAACATTGCAAAATCCTGTCTTTACAAAAACATACAAAAATTAGCTGAGCATGGTAGCCTGCACCTCTTGGGGGTAGAGGCAGGGATCACTTGAACCCAGGAGGCAGAGGTTGCAGTGAGTTGAGATCACACCACTGCACTTCAGCCTGGGCGACAGAGTGAGACCCTGTCTCAGAAGAAGAAAAAATCTAAAAGCTATAGCATTGAAGGCTATGATCAGCCAAAGAATAAACTTCTACCATATCAGAAGTAAAACGTATACATAAACAGTTTGGTTCACAGAACTTTAATACTTACGTGTTAAAGTTACTCCTAGAAAAAAAGGATTTAGTAATTTCTATCTTGTGAATTTCAGGTTGCTAAATCATTTTTCCTTATAAATGATCGCATATATCCAAAGCCTCATTAATAGCCAGTTATAGAAAATGTAAGATATTTAAGCCGGAGTACTCAAGTAATTAATTAGCAGTAGCTCTGATTAAGTTTTCTGGCTAATGAAACAATTTTAGATACATTCTAAAAAGTTTTTTTTTAATTCTAAAGAGATAGCACAAGGTGGTGGATAAGAGCATGGGCCCTAGAATCACTGTATGCTTAATCTCTGTTTCATTTCTCATCTATAAAATTATAATAGTGTCTTTCTTATACCATTGTTAGGAGGATTAAATGAAATGCTTGGAGCAATATCTGACACATAAGTACTGAAATATTGTAATTAAAAATATTAATAATACTAATCTGTGTGACTGTCAAGAGGATGGCAATATAATATTCACTACCTAGTCTTAGGATTCAAAGAAAGTCTCATAAATAAAAACATTTATAAGCATTAAAAAAGAATTCAGACTAGAATATATTTTTAAATCATTTATTCTAATCCCTTTATTTTATAAATGCTGAATAAGACAGAAATCATAGTGACTAACACCTAGAGACATTAAGGTACTTAGATAGAGATAGTAAATAATTTTATGGGTAGAATCCTTGGCAGATTGTTGACTATAACTCAGATCACTGACTTCCCAATCTCTGTTCTCTCTGTTTATATCACACTGTTTTTTGAGTGATTGCTTAGTCGACATGGTTTCACTTAAAAACACATACCCACTTTCTGATGTAATCATATATTTAAAAACTTGAAAATTTTGAATTAAAGCATATTTTTATTCAGTTTTTCTCCCTCTTTATTTAGTCGAAATTCTGCATTCACGCAGGAAGGAACTCGGTTACGACCATCTTCAGTTGGTCATTTGGTAGACCATATGGTTCACACTTCCCCAAGTGAAGTGTTTGTGAATCAGAGATCTCCGTCATCAACACAAGCTAATAGCATTGTTCTGGAATCATCACCGTAAGAGCGTTTTTTAATTTTGCTTCCTCACTCTGTATTTTCAAATGCTCCAAATTGCTTCATTTAAAATAATCTGGGAACTTATACAAGATTTTAGTTATGAAAGTTTTCAAAATTTATGTTTGCAGTTATGCTCATTTGCTCCTGAGGGTTCTTGTTGCCTCTCCCTCCTCTACCCAGTCAAATGTTGTTATTTTGTTGACTTAGTTCTTCAATTTTTAGTGCATAAACTCAGATATTTCTGCAGATAATGTAGCACTCTGGTTAAGAAGGAGGGTAGTGAAAGTAGAGCTTCCTAATATTTTTAAAGGAAAAGAATCATAAAGATGAGTAAAAAGTGTTGAGAAAATTAAAATACAAGTTACGTAGTTAAGTAAGAAGATTTATGAATTGTTGAGAAGGAGAAATTGGTGTAAGATATAGTGAATGTGAACAGGGGTAAAGAATGGGTCTAAGAATGGTAGGTGGAAGAGGGTGCAGATGTGTGGTCATCTTTATCCCTGGGTAGGGCAAACCAAGAAAGACTGGCTGAGCTATCAAAACAAGTAGGAGTTCAGCTTGCATGACATATATCTTGGTAAAACATTTTGATTGTGTGTATATATTATTAAAAGGGGAGAAATAGGACAGATACACACTGCACAATGATACCTGTGGGGGATTAGTTGTCAAGAAATAGGATTGATGGGAGATTTAATATTTTATTACTTTAAAAGTTATAATTCTAAACTTTCTGGTTGATTTTTAATAATTATGTATGTTCTAATTTGGAAACTTTAAAAAGTGTAGTAATTAAGGACACAACTGAAATATTGATTTGATTTTTTAAATTGTATATTTTTCATGACATAAAAATGTACCATATGCAGGACTCACAGAAACCTAATTATTACAAAGCAAAACCAATATAATTCTTGATGCCTAACCAAGTTATCTTTATCTATTTTTTAAAGGGCATTTTTCAAAGAAAGTCATATAAACATAATTGAATATTTCTACATGTAAATTTTATAGATTCACAAACCCCCAAATCACTTGCTGATAGGGTTTGGCTCTGTGTCCTCACCCAAATCTCACCTTGAATTGTGATCCCCATTATCCCCCTGTGTCAAGAGCAGGACCAGGTAAAGGTAGTTGAATCATGGGGGTGGTTTCCTCCATGCTGTTCTCATGATAATGCGTGAGTCTCACAAGATCTGATGGTTTTATAAGTGTCTGGTATTTCCCCTGCTTGCACTCATTCTTTCTTCTGCCACCCTGTGAAGAGGTACCTTCCACTGTGATTGTAAATTTCTTGAGGCCTCCTCAGCATGTGTAACTGTGAGTCAATTAAACCTCCTTTCTTTATAAATTACCCAGTCTCGGGTATTTCTTCATAGCAGCGTGAAAATGGACCAATACATTTGCCATCTCAAAACTCCTTTATTCTACTTTACTGACTTGAGTGGAGAAGTAAGTTCAGGGTAGCTTGGAACTGTGAAGAGGTTTTGCTACTTCTCTCTCATGCACAAGAATTTAAAATGCTTGCAGTCTTTTCCTTGGACATGTATTTTATAAGGCTTATGTTTTTATATTCCATTTTGAATCTATAATACTGCATTTGACATTCAACTAGTCTTAAGCTTAAGAATAATGAGAGCATGCTCAAAAGATAAGCTTAATAACTTACATAGTTGCTTACAGTAAATTATACATAATAAATTATCTCACTATTCTATTCAGGAGAACTCAATGAAGTAGGTAGGAAAGATAGGTAATATCCATCTTACAGATGAGAAAGCCACGCTTAGAACACTTGTCCCAATTTACAGAGCAAAAGCTCAGGGTTTTTCTAGTAGAATCAGCCAGGAGAACTTTGTATCCCACACAAGATGTTATAGATGTTCTTTGATTTGCGATTTAGATGTAATACTTTGCAACTTGGAATCCATAGATTTTAGTTTTTCTGTTGTCCAAATGTGAAAATAATTCAAATGATGTACTGGATTAAGCACAGAACATTTCAACATGTAATGAAATAGATATTTTTTCAGGTTTATTCACATATTCTTTTTTTTTTTATTGTCAGATAAAATCATCTTACCAATACTTTATTTAAGTGAGTACAGGTGGTTGCTTATACTGTTTAAAATAAAGTTATCATTTATAGGCTAAGGATAAAGGAGACCACAGTCTACAACAGAGTATGTGAATTGGATGGTTAAATTTATTAGGATGCAAATTTCTAATGTCAGCAACAGAGAGCTGCAGTAACTGCAAAATAAGCTTTTTTTTTACTGCTGTTGTTGAAGAATTTATGAGGAAATTTGAAGCTGACTGGACTGAAATAAATTGTGTACATTTTTTCACACATCTTGATTGACATTTCTGACAAAACTTTTGCTACTATGTGACAATATATTGCTCTGTTACCAGCATAGTACACTTGAACATAACATTTTCATTATTTGCCCTCCATTTAACATTTTCCAAAATGTCAAATTGCCAAGTGTGGTGGTGTGCCCCTGTTGTCCCAGCTTACTCAGGAGACTGAGGCAGAAGGATTGCTAGAGCCCAGCAGTTTGAGGATGTAGTGCTCCATGATGGCGCCTATGGATAGTCACTGCCCCTCAGCCTGGACAATATAGCAAGAGTTCTAGGAGTTCTGTTGAGGCCTCAAATACTGACAGGTAGGGGTGCTTATTAGCATTTATCTATTTTATAAATTGGATTCTGAGAAATTTTTTTTAAAGAAAAGATTCCACTGCTACAAAAAGTTTGGAAACCTCTGATTTAAAATAACATTCCTCCTTTTTGCAGTTATTTTCTTTGAGATGTAACCATATATCATAGTGGTTACTAGCACAAGCTCTAGATTCAGACTAGGTTTAAAACGTGGTTCAACTACTTCTAATTAGGTGACCCTTGGTGAGTTATTTTATTTCATTAAGCCTCAGTTTCCTCACCCGTTTAAAAAAAAAAAAAAAACAGGATAATAATAATATCTACCTCAAAGAGTTGCTGTAAGCATGTAATCATTATATAGATTTTATTAGTTACGCTCTTGGGATTTATCCTGAAAACTTTTAATATATTATCAACAGTTTGTCTGGATATTTGAAGTATGAGAATCTGGTTGAACACAGTGAGGAATTCTCCAGATTCTCAACTTGATTCTTACATCCCTAATCACAAGATACTTTAGGCAGACTTCATGATCCACAGGTGGCTTTTTGTTTATTTGTTTGTTTGTTTAGGGACAGGGTCTTACTCTGTTGCCTAGGCTGGAGTGCAGTGATGTAATCACGACTCACTGTAGCCTTGACTTCCTGGGCTCAGGTAATCCTCCCACCTCAGCCTCCGAAGTAGCTGAGACTACAGGAACACACCACCATGCCCAGCTAATTTTTGTATTTCTTGTGGAGACAAGGCTGCACCATGTTGCACAAGCTGGTCTTGAACTCCTGGGCTCAAGTGATCCACCTGCCCCAGCCTCCCAAAGTGCTGGGATTATGGGTGTGAGCCACTGTGCCTGGCCATCCTCAAGTGTTAAATCCATTTTCCTGAGCCATTCTTTCCTGGACTATTCCATTCTAGTCTTATCCAATGAATCCCCACAGCTTTGTTCATACCTCATCAATTTCTTTTGCTTAGTCTTCAAAGCTTTGCCTTTCCTCTACCCCTGTCAGCTACTGGCACTGATGATTTCCATCTACAACTCAATTGTCCCCAATTCCCATTCCAGCCTTGATCAAGTCTAGCAATATATTATGAACTCTTCAAATACTAGGCTATTTTATGAGAAGGAAATTAAAAAAAAAATCAAAGAAGGTTTGAATAGAAGGAGATACCAAGCCATGGGGACCTAGAGAATGCACCATATTAGATGCTGTATTTATGACATCAAGACTAATTACAGATCCGTGTAGCTTCAGTATGCTTACCTGCCATTCACCTCTGACTAAAGGTTCTATCACTTGCACTTGGGAGCTAAGGGCAGAGACCTTGAGTTTGGTTGAAACCAAGAATCTCAGGTCACTGGGAGGCTTATTCTGGAATAGATTCCTACTGATAAAATCGCATGACATTGTCAGTTCTATTCTTATGTATTAATCATATCTCTGATAGTTTACATGCACTTTTTATTTTTAAACTGCCTTGTACACTAATTAGTAATCAACCTAAAATGGCATTTACTTTCAAACAGTGTCATTATCAGAGTAAAGCAGCCAAATGTCAAGAAGCCTGAATTTTGAATCAGAATTTTATCTGTATCTAATGTAATATAAATACAGTACATGTTGGGTTAAATGCCTATTGAAGATTAGAATAACAGTAGCTGAGAAATGATCTCTTGATGTACAACTTAGAAAATAAGAAGTTTGTTTTTTTCTTAAAGAGACAGGATCTCACTCTGTCTTCCAGGCTGGGGTATAGTGGCACAATTATAGCTCACCGCAGCCTCAAACTGCAATGCTTAAATGATCCTTCCATTTCAGCATCCTGAGTAGCTGTGACTACAGGTGCATACCACCTTGCCTGGCTAATTTTTAAAAAATTTTTTTTGTAAAGATGGTATCTTGCTATGTTGGCCAGTCTGGAAAATAAGAGTTTTTAAAAGAACTATCATTTCTGGCACATTTGTATTAGTGTCTAAGAAGAATGTAGTTTTTGTTTTCTAGTCTTATATTGGAATAAATTTTATGTTTCTGTGACAGATTCCTATGTACAGTTGTGCCTTTACCATTTAAAAAAAAAAATCATGATTTTCAAGGGTTGTTCATTTTTCTTTTTTAAAAGTAACAAAAATAATCCCTTCAGGATTGCGTTTGTTTTTCACTTTCCTAAATCAGATCTTTTCCAGCTCTCTTTAAAGCCAGATGATTTCCTCCACTTGTATGTCTCCAGTTACAACTCTCATCCCTACTTCTTTCTTTAGTTTATATTTCCCTACTCCTGTCTAAACTACCTGTTAGTAAATGCTGGCCTTCTTTGAAAATTATAGTTCTCTTCCTTGAGGGTACCAGCTGTTATTTCTTATAGGCCTGTGTTTCACTATACTGCCTGATCATTCTCCCGATTACATGATGTCTCTTCATTCTCTTATACTTGGCAGATTTTTCTGAGTGTGTGCGTGCTTAGAAATACTATTGTTTTTAAGAATTTGCCGGTCTCCAGACCTTATAGCTTGGATGTTAAGTGTCTCATCAGTCAACAGAAGAGTAGATACTAGGTGTAAAATGCGTGCTTGAGTGCCACATCAGCAGCCATGTGGCTTGACACAGTAGCTGTCATCTCTCATACCTGTCCTTAGGCAGTAAGACAGTAATTCTTTTATCTAATAATAACTCCAGTAGTGGTCAGTGTTCTTATGAAGAACAATTTTCCCCTTACCTGTTTATTCTTTTACTTCTCCCAAATGTACAACTTCCATGGATTCATACTTCTTAAGATACAAGTTGAACCACAAATTTCCACTTTTGGCCTTTGTGGAAAGCTCACAAGTAATGTTGTTATACACATTACGGTTGTTAAAAGGCAGAAATTCTGCCCTGAAGTTACCTTTATCATATTTAGCTCTTTTTATCTATTCCTGTTGCCACAAATTGAGGCTTATGTTCTCTAATGTTAATTGGATTTTGTTTTCTCACCTTAAATTGTATATTCTGACAATATCTCAACCAGTTTTGTCTCTGGTGATGATCTTAACACTTACTCAGATTTCCAATCCTTACCACGTCATTGAATTCATTACTTCCATGAATTGCATTTTATTTCTAAATAGATTAGGCCAATCTCTTGAGTTATTTAGATGGGAATTGTTATTTTATCTGTGGAACTACCCAATTATCAGTTCTGGATTTTCTTGCCTGCCTTATTCCTGCCACCCATGACTCCTCTGAAAACCTGAAAATTTTTTTTGAAAGGTGTTTACTATGTTATAGTAGATTAATAGGTATCTTCACAGGAATATCTTTAAAATATATTTTATTATATAATTGTTTACAAATTTGATAAAGTAGGAAATTAGATTTATTAATTCAAAGTTAGGAAATTTTTTATTTAAAAATGGCACTTACAAATAAACATGGTATTTAGAGCCTGTCTGCTACTAGACATTGTATATATGTGGGTTGCTTGACCCTAACTTTTAAAAACTAAGGTCTGAAACAACTTCCAACTTTGTTTTATTGTCTAGATCACAAGAGACCCCTGGAGATGGGAAGCCTCCAGCTTTACCACCCAAACAATCAAAGAAAAACAGTTGGAATCAAATTCATTATTCACATTCACAACAAGATCTAGAAGGTCATATTAATGAAACATTTGATATTCCATCTTCTCCTGAAAAACCCACTGTAAGTAGCTTCTTCAGACATTCTCATTTTTCTTTGAATCTTTAAAATCCTAAATGAAATTTCTTTTGTATTGTGGCATTTTTTTAGTTGTAAGTTGTATTACACTACTTTCTCTTTCTCATTATATTCTTTGGTCATGAATTGTGCCATGATGTAACTCGATATAAGTTCTATAATTAGAAGTGATCATGGAGTGCACAGAGTATATAATTAAATAAGCTGTGGGTTAAGGGAAGACTCCTAGAAGAGATCATCTCTGATAAGAACTAGTAAGATTCTTTCCTTCAAAGAGCAGGCATACTGCATGAAAGAAGCCTGTGACAAATAGCCATGTGTCATGTGATTTCATATATGTGAAATGTCCAAAACAGATCTATCAAGAAACAGTAAATAGATTCATGGTTAACTAGGCTTTGGAGGATGTCAGGTGGGGAAATGGGGAATGACTGCTAATGGATACAAGATTTCTTTTGGAGTTGATAAAAATAGTCTAAAATTAGATAATAGTGATGTTTGTACACCTCTGTGACAAGAGTAAAAATTATGGAAATACACACTTTAAATAGGTGAAGTGTATGATATATGAATTATATCTCAATAAAGCTGGTTTTTAAAATCACATATATCAAGCAACAGAGGAAGTCTCATTTGAATTAATGTAATACTTGTGAGCACTTGCTGTGTACTCATATATATATGAACCTGGCCTGCTGTGAGCCAGGTTCTACAGATAATAGCAATTAATACAGACATGGTCTCTGTACCTCTTGTCACTTTAATAGTCTAGCATGTGGTGGCAAGAATGCATGAGAGAATGTATCTGGTTGGGCTAACTGCAAGTTATTAGTCAAAGAAATTTACTCTCCTGAACTAAAATTTTCATTACAATTATGATTTTTTGCAAACTGTAGTTACAAAAAGTATTAAGGATAGATTTTAAGTGAACAAGATTACAAGTTACTTAATTTTGTCTTTTTAAGCCTAATGGTGGTATTCCGCATGATAATCTTGTCCTAATCAAAATGAAACCTGATGAAAATGGAAGGTTTGGATTCAACGTAAAGGTAATCTGGAATTTATTTTATACTCAGTTTTTAAATTAAGATGTTCTTATTTTGGTAATATTTGACTAACATTTGACTTACTGTCTTTTTTAAGGGAGGATATGATCAGAAGATGCCTGTGATTGTGTCTCGAGTAGCACCAGGAACACCTGTGAGTTATCCAAATTTTTCAAATAAATCCTGTTGTCAAGAATATATACCTATTTTATAATTGTTATTAGTTTAAATAAAGGAAATAATTTCATTTATTTTATTTATCAAGTGTCAAATGTTGGCTGAATCTCTTTAAGTCACTGGAAAATTCGTTTTCACTTTTTCTATAAGTATTTTAAATCCCTGTTTTTATAAAGAAGCTATTTATGACCTTCAGTGCTTCTAAAGCATTAAAAAATTCTATCAAAATAACCCTCTTAAACAACAAAATATAGACAGGTATAGTTTTGTGGGGGTTTTTGTTTGCTTGTTTATATTTTATTAGAGTAATTTAAGTACATTACACTTGTTTACGTACTCCTTTAAAATTTTACTTCAAATGGAAATGATACTATAAAGACAATTTTTAAAATTTTAAAATGTGAACATTCTAAACAAAAGTAGAGAAAACATGTATATCCATTATGATGAATCTCCTGTTACTCATCATTCAGCTTGCACAATCATGAACTTTCTGTTCATCATAGGACAATTCTTAATTAGTTGTAGGTACATCATCTTTATTATTGTTTTATATAGCAAATACTGCTTTCAAATTCCCATTTTTGTTGTCTACACTGTTTACTTAGCTTTTTCTTACCTAAATGATCTTCAAGCACCCTTTATCATTTAATTTCTCTCTGTCCTAGGAAAGGTATGAACCAGCAGCCTAAGAGAAAGAGGCCAGCTTTGCTTTTTTTGGTGCTTTGCAGCAACCTCAAAGTTGGTTTGAAAATTACAGTTGAGATTGATTAAGGATATCATGATACGTGGTTTTGGTTCTGGTTTTTAAGGACCTTGTTTTTTTGCAAAAATGACAGGATACTCATGGAATACCCCTGGCATGAGCATAAACACAAAATAGCTTATTTAAATATAAATACATCCGATAGCTATTGAGGTGTCACACAAAACTAAAGAGCACAGATGCAGTCTGCCTCTACAAAGAACTTTAAAAATCATCAAGACTTTCTGCTTTTCATCTGTTTCTTTTTATGTGATTGTTTGATTCCTCTCTTTCAGTGCAAATGAATTTGTACACTGAATCAGCCTATCTCTCAAGCCACTCCAGATAAATACTCCAGTCTAAGTAAAAACAATGTACTTAGTAGCAGCTTCAAGCAGAGTTTTGTAACACAACTAACACACACACACACACACACACACACACACACACACACACCGCAGATTGTAACTCCTAAGTCTCCACTAAATAGAAATTGTACAACTACCTACTGCTGTTGTGATCCTCAATCCACCACAGTGACCTCTCAGTCTAAATAATGAACTCCTGAGAGGTAAACCCTTAACGGAGTCAGCGTGGATCATATTTCCCCATTTGAAAAACATCCATTGTGGTTGGGGAACAAGACCAGGGTTATTATGTATAAAATGACTCCTGGGGACATACTATTAATATGTATGTAAAAGATGGGGACAAAGATGGTAGAAATAATCCAAAATTATTTTATATGCATTTGATGTGAAATAAGAATATGATTGGGACAGCAGATAAAGGGATGAAGGATTGATGAATTATCATCTATCATGTAGAAAGTTAATAATGTCTAAAACAGAAAAGAAAAATAATAGGGAGATGTTTGAGATGCAGAGGTAAATACAGAAAGGTATAGCTAAAGTGTTGAAAAAAGTTTCCTCTAGGGATGGGGAGGTAACATGGAGAAACACAAATGGTTTCTTAACAATCTTATAGACCAGGACAGCTCTTTTAGTGGTATGATTTACAACTTTGCTAAAAATGGAAATTTACAACTTAAAAAAAAAGCAATTATATATCATTTGGCTGGACAATTTCACATTTAGGATTTTCCCCTGATTAAATAATTGGACTAGAGAACAAAGAATATTTATACAAGGATATTACTTGTATGGTTTATAACAGTTTAAAATGGAAAATAATCAAATGTGGACTAGGGAACAAATAATACTTATATGAGGATATTAATTATGGCATAATTTATAACAGTTTAAAATGAAAAATCAGAATGTTAATCATTAGAGTTGGGGAAACACTATATGTTGCTTTTGTATCCATTGAGATAATAGCATAACTCTATATAAATATGGAAATACATCCATAAGATGGCCTTATGGAAAAATACATGTTATAATTTCACAAATATGTTTGATCCAGTTTATTAAAATATTACATACATAGAAGAATTCTGAAAACATGCTAAAAAGGTTAACGATCTTACATCTGGCTAATGGAATTACAGATCTATATTCTTTTTTTAATTTTCTGGATCATGACAATGAATTAGAAAAGGTAATATACATTTCTTTATTTACATGGCAGTTGTAATAGTCAATGAGTCACACACAAAAAGAAGTATTCATTTTTCTGAGCAATGAATATGGATAGGTTTCAATTAAGTCAAGGATTCAGAGAATATTCCATAAATATATTCATTTCCAAACAGAATTCTAAGACTTGTAAGTTCTCTTTTTAATCTATACATATTGTTGGTAATTTTTCCCTTCTGCCTTGTAGAACTATGTTCCATAAGTATTGGCTGAAGTTTAGAACAAATTAAAACATAGTCATTCTACTGGGGAGAAATTAAAACAATGCGAATTTATTATTTTTATATTATTTTATTAATTTAGAGACCACCACAATCTTCTAATTGGAAACCACAGTTTAGGCCATTTGGGGAAAAGAAAAAGGTTTCTATTTTTTTTTTAATACATAATAGTTGTACATATTTATGGAGTTCAAATATTGTCATTTTTTTATATTGGACACCTTCTGAAATGGATAAAATAACTCCCAATTAAAGTTATGTTTCTCTTCCTGTTTGATAATCTTAACCAAAAGCTGTTGCTCCAGCAAAACTCATTTTAACATACAATTTATTGGCCAGGCGTGATGCTCATACCTGTATTCTTCGCACTTTGGGAGGTCGAGGTGGGAGGATTGCTTGAGCTCAGGAGTTTAAGAATATCCTGGGCAACATAGTGAAACCTTGTTTCTACCAAAAAAAAAATGTTAAAAATTAGCCAGATGTGGTGGCACACGCACATGGTGCCAGCTACTCCAGTTGCTGAAGTGAGAAGATCACTTGAGCTCAGGAGATTAAGGCTGCAGTGAGCTGTGATCATACCACAACACTCCAGTCTAAGCAACAGAGCAAGACCCTGTCTCAAATATATAGCAAGATCCTGTCTGAAATACACACACACACACACACACACACACACACACACACACACACACACAAGACCCTCGAACATACATATTTGGGCAAGACAGGATCTTGCTCTGTGTGAGTATATATATAGACACACAACACACACACAGTTTATTTAGACTTGTCAGATCAGAATGAAATGCAAATTAAAAATTATAACATCTGACCAAAGGCATATTTGTAAGGGAGTTCCCGTTAGTGATAATGGACATAGTAAGAGATTCGTAGCTATCCTCTTTAACACATAGACTACCTCTTTTTTTTCTGTCAACCACACCATGCACAAATTAATGTGAGGGAAAGCTCTGTCTGCATTAGCCCATTACTACATTTTCCCCAGTACCATTGGCTCCCAGTTCACCATACTTCAGGTATCTCACAGACATTTATAAAAACTTGGAACTAATTGGTATACAAAAGCATCACACTGCTAGTGCACAGAGGGAATATATGAATGTCTACCATCTACTTCACTACATAAGTAGACAAAAAAGCAACTTGAGAGAATGAGCATAACTCTAAATTTGGATAGTCCAGATTTTAAAACTTTGGGTTGAATTATCTCATCCTTACCTTCATAACAACTCTAAGAAATAATCAGGTTAGATATCTGTTGCGTTTCCGGAACTTCAGATGTCTAACGTCACACATTTCAGAAGCAGCAGAGTAACTTCTAGACCAATGTTCTTTCTACTGATGACAATACCTTATTGGATTTTATTGACTTTGTATGGTAATGAATTTTAATAGTTGTGCTTTTATTTCTTTATGCCTTTACCACAACTTTTTTGTAAAATCCAACCCCATCATTTCCTTTTCAGCCTAGCGTATCATTCTTCAAACTTCTGTCTCATATGTTTTCATTGCTGTGTTCCTAGAACATGCTGTTCATATTTCTATTTCTTTTGTCTCTTCTACCTTAATTACTGTTTTGTCTTCTTACTTTGCACTATAGTGCAAGACTATGAAAATGACCATACAAGATGAAATCATGCAGGATCTTAATGATTAATGGGAAAAATTATAGTTGTTCCCATGACCTTTAAATTTATTGTCAAAATGTTAAGAATTTCCCTTACTGTCTCTTATAAAGGTAAAAAGAAATGAAAAAAAATAGTAAAGCTAATATGGATTTTTGCATCCTGTAATTCAAAACATTAGAAACACACTGAGAATTTAAATGTTTTATTTTCTTGTGAAAACTCATCATGAGTAGTTTGAATGGTGCTTGCCCCTTCCCTGTGGTACAGCTTAGAACACGAAGTGAGCATCCTTTCTTGCCTTGGCAAATTGCCATAATCCTATCTACTTGATTTGCTTTCAACGTTTTGTCCTTTGAACTTTTGATGTTGTAAAGTATCTCCAAAAGTTCCTTTGGCTGCATATCTAGAGTCTCTTGAAAAACAGTAGTGTTAACAAGCCCATGGTCGCCTATTGCTTCTCTGACTCTTTATGGTCAATTCAAACCTCACCTCCAGCATTAATCACTTTGCTGCACTTTCATCTTTTGTGGCCAATTTCCTCTTTAGATTTAGGTTATTCATTTCAAGATGGGTTTATCTCTGGGAGACTAGGAAGCAGCCCAACTACATGCTTTCCTGTCTATACTTCAACTGAAAACAGATGTGCATTGTCAGATGACCAGCAGACTTTGGAAGAACTGATGTGACTGGCCACATTATGATGGGTGTCTATTATTTATAGTAGTGTTTTTTTTATTGAAGAGCTATTCACAAGGTTTGTACTTTTTTCAGTTATTCACAGTAAATACACTGTGGTAACTAAAATTTGAATTATATTGTTGGGAGACTGCTGTTATTTAACTAAGCCATGGTATCTGAAATTTGTATGTATCTAGACAGTATAAAGTTAGGGCTACTTGTGTGTATGTACCTGTAAATCATCAGTATTATTTGTATGTCTATATATAACAGGTCACCAGGAAAGAAATTGTTGAATGAAGAAGGAACAAAAATATTATCTCTCTGGCAAAGCTCGATTTCTACATTTTAAAAATAGTTGAATAAAAGAATAGATGCTTTTCTATATGTAGTTTAGTTTTCCTGCTATAGGGTCTATAAAAATAAAATCCTGTGCTCTACTTTCAGAAAGTTGCATGCCAATCTGAAACCCTATCTATATTACATTACAGGCTGACCTCTGTGTCCCTAGATTGAATGAAGGGGACCAAGTTGTACTGATCAATGGTCGGGACATCACAGAACATACTCATGATCAGGTTGTGCTGTTTATTAAAGCTAGTTGTGAGAGGCATTCTGGGGAACTCATGCTTCTAGTTCGACCTAATGGTGAGTACTTTATATAGTACCAGATATTTATCATAATTTATTACTGTTTATAGCTGAACACAGCAGCCAGATTTCTGATATAAAACATAAGTCACCTAAGTTTCCTGCTCCAAGCACAGTGGCTTCCATTGACATGTGGAGCAGAATTCAAGTTCTTTGCCACCCACCCCTTGGTCTCCTACTCAGCCTTGCTTACTTTCCACTATTCTACACTAGCTTTCTTGCAGTTCCTCAAATGTTCCAATCTAATCCACTTATTAGGGTTTTGGTCCTTGCTGTTCC
The DNA here is from genome assembly GCF_009761245.1 of Sapajus apella. Classification (NCBI taxonomy): domain Eukaryota; kingdom Metazoa; phylum Chordata; class Mammalia; order Primates; family Cebidae; genus Sapajus; species Sapajus apella. Next base: position 1,614,657 of record NW_022437012.1, on the reverse strand, counting down.
CTCTGCTAACTTACTTTTCTTGATTTCGTTATGACATACCTATACTTCATTCAGGTCTCTGCTCAGATGTCATCTTCAGAAGGGCTTTCTCTCCTGACTATCATAGCTAAAATGGCCTCCCATTTCCCCTAAATAGTAGTAGTCATAGTACTAGTACTCAATAAAAACTAGTTGAATGAATGAGTAAATTTGAACTCTGTTCCACTTTTAGAAAATGCCATAACAAGCTATAGTTGAAGTGTTTTTAAAATATTGTCTGTGTTTTCAGTATATATCTACTAGCCTAATCATGTTATCTCCTGACCTGGACAGCTGACTTGTTAATTCATAGTTATAGATTTCCAGGTTTGGAGACACCTTGAACACCACAAGCTCTAGCTCCTTTGCTAATTGCTTGAATTTCCTCTACCACGTCAAGAACATCCTACCAATATAGAGCACTTGGTGGCTCCTGAATCAGGTCATTCCATCTTTGGTTACCTCAAACTATAAATTGAACTAAAAGTCCATCTTTCTTCAGTCCTGCTCCTAATTCTATCACTTTATGCTATGCATTATAAGTTTAACCCCTCTTCCTTCAGTTTTTTTTTTTTTTTTGACAGCAGCTAATTTTCCCAGAAACCCTCCTCCCTTTATCCAGTTTAACAGTCCTAGGGTCTTCAGCCAGTGTTCATATGGCATTGTTTAGAGTTCCCTCAAAACTCTTGTCAATCTCCTCTAAGAAAAAAGTTTTATATGTCTAATATCCCAGGATTAGACATACTCTTCTGGTTTTGTTCTGTATAATTTGCTGTTAATTATAATTTTAGCCACAGAATAATTACTGTTAATGCCATATTACCACTTGTTGAATATGTACTACAGAAAAGTAAAATACCATTCAAATTCTATTTGTCACCACTACACCCAACCTTGCAAAATTTTGCAAGGATATTTATTTTTTATAAACAAACAAAACAAAACAATCCTCTTTTTACCTCATGTTCACAAATAGGCGTTTTCATTTTATCTTCTCCACTTTGTGTTCTTTTCCATTCATGGTCTAGCATTGGCTTTCTAGGAAGATTAAAAGGACTTCAACAGAACATTCTATTTTGACTTTTCAAGGAACTTGTTCATTTAGACCTGATACTTAGGTGAGTCATTAGGCATTTTCTGTCACATACAGCTACTTAAATTTTAAACCAGGAATAATATTATTTTTTCTGTATTTATTGTATTCTGTTTTCTCTTGATAATCGATCCTAAAGAATTCAATAATATTAGCTAATAGTTATTAAAGCTTTCTATGCACCTAGGCTCTTTTGTGTATTTTCATTTAATCCTCACAGACATCCAGTGAGATAGATGAATTATCCCCATTCTAGAGTTGAAGATACTTTGACACCAAGACATTCAGTTACTTGCTCACAGATTCAACCAGAATATGAACAAAAATCCATGTGATGCCAAAGACCCAGCCTTTTTGCAATTCCAAATCTCATCCTTTTGCTTTAAAGTAGGAGAGGAACCCACCTAGGGTCTAATTCTTGCAAAAGATCTTTCTAAATTGTTTTATAGTCAAAATGTGGAGCCAGATGTGCATCTACTTTCATTGTAGGTCTATCATGTCCGTTTTTACTTTAAGTAACATATAATTAAAATTTAAAACTATGTTTCTAAGAATATGTTTTTGTTTTTCTGATCTTTTCCCCTATAATTCTTATTTCTTCTTAGGCAAAATGTTGTTATACCTTTTTGTGTTTTCATCCTTCATTTCAGAAATTTATTTTTCTAAAAAATGTATACATATTCAAGGAGGAACCAGATCTCTTAGGCAAGGGTAAAGGAGGCCCCTACCTTGGCTCCATATTTTAGAAGGCCCTGCTTTGGCTCTCATTCTTCTCCCAGTGGAGTCATGATTTTATAAGACCAAAAGGACATGCCAAGCTATAACCTCCCTTCCTTTTCTGTACCACTTTTTTCAAACCTCATTTCTGGGTCCAGATAACCCTGAGCCTTTCTAGATCTTATGGGTATTTTCCTCACATCCATTCTCTCAAGGTTGGTTCACATGGTATGTGTATCCCAACCCAGCAGGTGGCTAAGAGGCTACAGTTTATAGAGGGAGAGGTGTAGACATAGCTTGCATGTGGGCTGGGATCTTTGCATACATGTTTATAGGCCCCTATGTTAAAAAATGGAACTGAGAGTGGGAAAAGAAATACGGTGGAATATAGGCCTAGGATCTAGGGTCCAATTCTCCTCACGTTACCATGAACATGAATTCTGGCTTAGAATTCTAATTTGAAGTCTGACTTCCCAGGTTGTTTTGTAGATACATCACAGAAAGAGGATGAAGTATATTTTGTTTAGCACTGTGTTCAATTTGTTGTAACTTCTCATAGTTAGACATATGGTGTATAGGCCTCTATTTATACTCTTGCCCTAGGTCCCTCCAAATTATTCACAGCTGCTTCTCAACAGCTCTTCTCTTTCTTATTATCTCTTCAAGTTACCGACATTTTCAGCCATGTAGCCAAGAACACTTCTTTCCTCCAAAGGTACAGCAAACCTCTTCAACTCCACAACTACTTTCTGTCCCCCCATAGTGACACCAGACTCAGATCTGGTGTAATTCTTCATAAATGAATTATTTTTTGAACAAAACATTATACAGTGTATCTGATAAATTCCTATCGTGAATTCATTAAGATTTCCATACGTTTTGGGGTTTGTTTTTTTTTGTTTTGTTTTGTTTTTTTTTTTTAGCTGTATATGATGTAGTGGAAGAAAAGCTAGAAAATGAGCCAGATTTCCAGTATATTCCTGAAAAAGCTCCACTAGATAGTGTGCATCAGGATGACCATTCCCTGCGGGAGTCAATGATTCAGCTAGCTGAGGGGCTTATCACTGGAACAGTCCTGACACAATTTGATGTAAGTAATATCATTATATATAAAAAGCATTTTGCTGATTTTTTTCTAACTAGTTTCATGGTTTCCTAAGTACCTAACCTAAGCTTTATAATTTCTAAACGAAAATGATATTTTGAGTAATGTTTGACATAAAGAGTTCCAAAATGCCAACTTTTAAAAATTGCTCCCAAAATACTAGCTATGGTTATATAAATAGAATATATCTTTTTAAAAAGGGATAAGGAAATTTTATACATATGTCATCAAACTAAATTATTTTCTATAGTTGAATAGCTGTTTTTTTGAAAAGTGGCAGATGAGGATAGGCTATTATAGACTTTAAAATCCTGAGCTAAAGGAAAATAACTTATTTTTGAAGTTTATACCGTGTCATATTTAATCTTTGTTTATTTTTTGTCAGTGCAATCTTGAAAACTGGAAAAAAACAAAACTTTCAGACAGATCATTATATCCAGAGAACTAGAATGCTGCTTCAGTGCTTATAATATGCATTTTGAGCCACGAGCACACAGTAGATTTTGAAATGTTTTATTCAGACTATATGAAATTAATTTGTTTAAATTAGTAAACCCGAATTTTTTGTTGTTGTTACTGTTTGTTTTTGAGAAAGGGGTCTCACTATATTGCCTAGGCTGATCTCGAACTCTTAATTCAAACAATCCTCCTGCCTTAGCCCTCAAGTAGCTGGAATTACAGGCATGCACAACCATGCTAGGCTCCCTGGATTGTTCTTAATGTGTTTTTAGACATGACCATCATTAATATTTTTTGCTCTGACATAGATGTTATAGATAAGTGTTTAACTATAAAACATTTAGGATATATATGTTAGTTTTTGTTCAAAAGTTCTTAGTTCATATACTGTAAACACCTCCAAACTAAATGAAAGTTAAATGTTTTCTGCAGATTTGCTACTCACAACTTCGGGTGCTTCTGCTCTAAGCAGAATTGGTTTCACTAGTTTTTTACCACTTTTCAAAATATGACACATAATTTATATCAGAAACTGAAGAATTCGGATTTGTAAATCTGGTTCAGTACTCTACTAGCCTATGGAATATCATTGTATAGATGAGCTAGTCAAAGGGAAAAAAATCTGCTTCCTGTTAGTATAGAAACAAGTCTGGAAAACAAAACAGAAATTGTTTATGGCTTTTGTTGGAATGGTTCCCTTTTTTTTTTTTTTTTTTTAGCAACTTTATCGGAAAAAACCTGGAATGACAATGTCTTGTGCCAAATTACCTCAGAATATTTCCAAAAATAGATACAGAGATATTTCTCCTTGTAAGTATCTTATTGTCTCTGTTAAATTTAATCTTTTAAACATAACTTTGTTAAAACATTGTTTCTTTTAAATGTTTTAGATGATGCCACACGGGTCATTTTAAAAGGTAATGAAGACTACATCAATGCGAACTATATAAATGTAAGTTTATTTTTATTATGACTTTGCTATTTGGAATAATAGAGGCCACTGTGAACTTTGAGGTTATTTTCTTTTTGTTAAAATCCTAACCTGGATAGAATATTAAAACTTAAGATATTTTAAAATATTATCAAAGTAATATTAAAGAAAAAAAAAGAACAGTGTTAAAGAAAATATTTTGGTACTTGTGTATTAATAGGCAGAGCAGTGGAAATGGAATAGTACCTTCCATAAGTAGACTTAGATAAATACTAGAATTTTGCTTATGGTGGAGGTGGCCTTTTAGATCATTGGAGATAAAACAGACTATCCAATGAATGGGTGGTTGGGTCAACTGTTTAGAACAGCAGCCCCCAACCCCTGGGTCATGGACTGGTAATCACCTATGGCCTGTCAGGAACTGGGCCATACGACAGTAGGTGAATGGTGGGCGAACATCACCGCCTGAACTCCATCCCCTGTCAGATCAGCAATGGCATGAGATTCTCATAGGACTGCAAACCCTATTGTGAACTGTACATGTGAGGGATCTAGGCTGCCAGCTCATTATGAAACTCTAATGCTTGATGATCTGTGGTAGAACAGTTTCATCCTATAACCATCCCCATCTCCCACCCTTCCAGCCCCCTCCATGGAGAAATTGTCTTCCAAGAAACTGGCCCCTGGTGCCAAAAAGGTTGGGGACCACTGGTCTAGAATTTGTCACTGTAAAGAGGCATTTTTTTTCTTACCTGGAAAAAAATTACTGTTTTTTTCTTAACTCTGTAATTAGAAAATTTCAAATGTGCAGAATGAGAGCAAAAAGTAAAATGAACTTTCATATACACATCACTCAGTTTTAGCACTTGTCAACTCATGACAAATCTTGTTTCACCTTTACTAGGTTCTTTTGAAGCAGATCTTTACATCATATCATTCATCTATAAATATTTCACCTCTACTCACTCTTGATACCAACGTATATTTCAAATATACCAAAATGTAATTTTTTAAATGGGATTATGAAATTACTTAAAAGAAATATGTGAGAATTGTTTAAAAATCTCTGGGAGGTTTGTTAAGCTTAGATACATGTCTAAGCTTAAGGAGATTGATGAATTTGACAAGATAAAATTTGTTATTTTTGGTATGCTTAAAAACTACTAAAATCAAATGACAAATGGAATTATTTAAATACTAGAAAAGGCTTATTTCTTTAATATACAAATAACTTCATAAAGGAATAAGAAAAATAAGCCTTGGCAACATAGTAAGACTCCATTTCTCAAATAAAAACTACAAAACCAAAAATATTAGTGGACATGGTAGCGCATGTCTGTTGTCTCAACTACTCAGGAGGCTGGCTGAGGTGGGAGAATTGCTTGAGCCTGCAGTGAGCCATGATCACAGTGACTGTCACTGGATGACAGAACAAAACCCTGTCTCAAAAAAAAAGAAAAAAAAAGTCTTTTGGCTTTCGTCTCGGAGGAGGCCAAGGTACAACTTTCTTCCGTCTTCCCGAATCCGGGTTCATCCGACACCAGCCGCCTCCACCATGCCGCCAAAGTTTGACCCCAACAAGATCAAAGTCGTATATCTGAGGTGCACTGGGGGTGAAGTTGGTGCCACTTCTGCACTTGCCCCAAGATCGGCCCCCTGGGTCTGTCTCCAAAAAAGGTTGGTGATGACATTGCCAAGGCAACAGGTGACTGGAAGGGCCTGAGGATTACAGTGAAACTGACCGTTCAGAACAGACAGGCACGGATTGAGGTGGTGCCTTCTGCCTCTGCCCTGATCATCAAAGCCCTCAAGGAACCACCAAGAGACAGAAAGAAACAGAAAAACATTAAACACAGTAGGAATATCACTTTCGACGAGATTGTCAACATTGCTCGACAGATGCGGCACCGATCTTTAGCCAGAGAACTCTCTGGAACCATTAAAGAGAACCTGGGGACTACCCAGTCTGTGGGCTGTAATGTTGATGGCCGCCGCCCTCATGACATCATAGATGACATCAACAGTGGTGCTGTGGAATGCCCAGCTAGTTAAGAAGCACAAAAGGGCCGGGCGCGGTGGCTCAAGCCTGTAATCCCAGCACTTTGGGAGG